>NC_068409.1:4906988-5506988 GCF_023724105.1 Carassius gibelio
AAGCTCATTTAAGTTCAGGCAGAACTTTCTGCTCAGCAGAGAGCGTTTTCATGAGACCTGAAACTCATGTACATGAACACGGATTTCTCTAGCTAACTCAATTTCAAACATTTAGCGCTGCAAAATCCATACAAGATTTATAAATGCAAGTTACTTGCAGAATCGAAAGCAGCGAATGTAATCTGCTTTTCTGTAGATGTGATCACTGTGTGTGCAAATAGATATGTTTTCCATACTGAGTCACTGTATGTGAGATGCTAATAGCTGAGAAGGGCAGTTGATGCTCAGCGTTCACACTGATGATTCATGGCTAATTAACAACACACACACACACACACACAAACACACACTGAAGGGATGAGAAAGGTTTGTCATATTACCTGACCCGCTCTTTAGGGTCACCAAACGACTCTTTGAGGTGAGAGAAGTCTGGATAGAAATGGATGGAGGGAGAGATGATCTCCAACAGCCCAGATTGAATCTCCGCTGGAAACCTGAGACGCATACAGAGAGAGGAACACAACTCTGTCATCATTTACTCAGTCACAGGATTGTGTTTGACTTCATTTCTTTTGTAAAACACACACAAAAAAGATGTTTAGTAAAATGACCAACCTGCACTTTTCCATAAACTGAAAGTGAATGTGGACTAGTGTCAGGTTTTGAATATGCAGAGGAATTTTCAGCAAATGATGACTTAAATTTGAGTCTGTTTTTCCACACAAAGTTATTTTGTGATTTCATATTTAATGGTGTTTTTGTCTCTTTTTGGAGTTGGACAGGACTAGTCCCAGCTCAGTGTGTGATTGTGTGATTCATCTACAAATTAAAATTTTTACATTTTTGCCTCAAACTCTCATTAAGAATTACTTGAAGAATCAAAAATAGTCCAATGCAGAATTAGACATTAATATTTGTAAGTACTAATAAAAAGCTAAAATGATAGTATTATGCCAGCTAATAAACAACTAGTTAGTAGTGAGAATTTGTTTTTCTTCCAAGTAACGGATATATTTTTTTTTGTTTTAGTTCACTATAATAACTCTATTGTGCACCCACATAACACACCCATTAGTACACAGATAGCGTAAGGGGAGAAATAAAAGCCAACAAAAGCAAAGAACTAATCAACACACACACACACAGTACTGTTCCGGTGTTGTAACTCTGTGCAAAAACAATCAGTATAAACACAAGCGCATGACTAATGTGGGACAAGCAGAACGAAGCAGAGGAACTCTAACACCCGGAGGATGGACTTTCCCCTCTGTTTCTTCTGCTGTTGTCCTCAAAAAGCATGTGAGTAGAGGTCTGTAGTCACATGGTCTCTCAAACACACAAACACACATGTACCAATGAAACTCGAGCAGATTGTGTTCATAACATTAATAAAAATCTAGTGTACTCACAGGCGCTTAAGGTTGTCAGCAACACTATTTGCATATTGTTGATCCGTCTGCAAAACAAAGCAAGAATCAATGGTTTAATAAATGTTCATCTCTGGGAGAGACAAGTGTTTGTAGGAGTTTTTTGGATGGATGTACAACGTTGATTGTCATTTCCTGGCTTTTCCTGCTAAAGAGATTATACGGTCTCTGTAGTCAAGTCCAATAATGGAAGCAAATGGTGGTGGGCTGCTAAAGCACTTTCCAATGTAAGACAGCAGATGGATTTCACTGTTCACATTCAATTTCACGGTTCGTTCAAAATGTAACTCAAGTATGCACCGCATTCTGGGAGTTTCCACAAGGGGTGCTATAAAATTACAGTTGGTTTGTTCTGTTTTTTTTTTCTACTTTAGGTCTTTAAACCTTTTTTATGCATTGTTTTATCATTAAAGATTGCATCATTAAATTCCATTATCAATTGTCCTTATTATAAATTATTTATCCGTGCACATCTTTAAATTCTTTATTTAAATTTCTATAACGGAGAGGAAAGAATCACAATTTCTGTTCCACGTTGACTTCAAGTGTTCAAATACTCCAGGGCCGTTCTGAAGCACTATTATTGTGCCCTATTGTGTCAAATGGAGCCAGAACAGTCAAACTCAAGGACAGCATATACGAGAGCATAATGTGAGGATACAGACTCTGCGTCAGTGTCCATGACCCATCAAATCCTCATTACTTCCCACAGATCTCTCATGACCGACTCATTGTTTTTAAACTATCAGAGTCACTCCTGAGACACAGGGAAGAGATGATGAGGAAACACCTGCAGCAACTCTGACCAAATCTTTCAAATCCAGAGAATTGGGAATTGCTGCTTTTTCAGACAAATAGGAAGCTTGAGGATTGTGATTTATATTGAGACCAAAAAACCCGGACCCATTTACTGTCACATCAGCTATACTCTATATAATGGTTCAAAGACAGTACAAAAAGACAACACTACAAAAGCCCCTGCCATATAAAACACATCCTTTTCAACCCTCTATTCAAAAATGGACAGTTTTGGGGTTTTTCCATTTCCTGTTGAAAATGTGAGTGGTGCTTTCCAGGGGGGAAGATGCCCACAATGAGCTGCTACGCTACGCTGCTACGCTATGCTGCTATATGACTTAGCAAGCAAACACCACTAGGGATTTTGTTTCTCACCATCAACAAGGGTTTCCAGTGAGACATCTTTCACTGACGTTGTCTCAACACATTTGCATGTACAGACCATGCTGTATATCAATGAAACGGACTGGAATGCATCTAAATTGTGTATGCAAAGTACATGCAAATGGCTCGAATCCAAATAAGTTGGGTCAGGTGTGTGAAAATGACAAAGAAATGTGTCAACGAGGAGTACTTCACATTTGTTTAATTCAAAAAACTCACTCACAGAACATACTTTGTTACTGGTCAAGACTCAGGAAGTAAGTTCTTTATCAAAAGCTGCAAATTAATAAATACAATCTGTTTTTATTTTTTATTTTCACCCAGAAAATAAACATTGTCACCATTTACTCACCCTACTGTCATTCCTAACCCAAATGACAATTAAAATGATGCTTATTCATTTTCAGTGAACGAATGTCAATAATATTCAGTTATTTCAGTGAATTTGGTTTCTCACACAAAACTACTGGACTCTACTATAGTGCATGAATCATATAAACCATTTTACAATAATATCAGGTTACGGTAATTTTAAATTGTGCAATATTTGTGCAATATTATCAAGCGCAAGTTTGGATGTTCGATTCCCCGGGAACACATGATAGGTAAAAATTGATAGCCTGAATGAACTGTAAGTCGCTTTGGATAAAAAGCATCTGCTAAATGCATAAAATTTTATTTTAAATTTTAATTAAATTTACTATTCATCAATGAATCCTGTAAAAAAAACTTCAAAGCAAATTATTTTTTTAACACTGATGTTTGTTGAGCAGTAAATCACAATATAAGAATGATTTCTGAAGATCATGTGACACAGAAGACCGCAGTAATAATGCTGAAAATTGTGATTTCGATCACAGGAATAAATTATATTTCCAGAAAATTTGACTTTCAAAATAATAACATTTCCCAATGTTAGTTTCTGCTGTAGGTGAACCTAAAACACTTCATTAAAACATTTCAAAATCGTAATGTTTCCAATTTTTTAACAAGCACTGTAAATGTAAGAAAAGCTTTTATATTATTATTATTAGTAATACTTCAAGATGAACACTGACTGGACTGAAGTAACTTTGAAGTAAAATGCGAGTATCAAATATGTTCCATCAGGCTTTTAAGGAAATGTTATTACTAAGAACTAAGAATAAAAAAGGAAGAATATAAAATAAGACATAATATTGGGAGATACAGAGTGACAGCTGATATTTATATGCATTTTATGTAAGCTTTCTGTTGTAAAGATATCACTGATTTACATTACAACTATACACATTTCTGGCAGCTCCATCAAATTGCATTTTTGTGCTCAGTTTGAGCTCAGTAATCTTCTTTTGTGTTCAGCGGAAGTGAGTCAAACTGGTTTGGAATGACATGAGGGGGAGTAAATTATCACAAAATCTTCCGTTTTTGGGCGAGTTTTCCCTTTAGCATGACGAACAGCAAACCAGACAGAAAAAGATGAGGCAAGAAACAGAAGAGAGAGCTGGACTCCAGTCTGGTGGTGTGTGTTACATACTCGATTACAATAAAATGATATATAGCTTGTACTTTAATTATCTCAAAAGTAATAGGCATGCAAACATGCAACCCATATATAACACACAGACACACACACAGTCTGAATTTCAATGCCAGCAGTTACTTATGAACGACAGTCGATGCTAATTAATGTGAAACGGCTCAAACACACTCAACAGTGTGCCGTATGTCTAGGGCATGATGACCTTGTGATACAATCATCTCAGTGTGGAAAAACACAGCTTGATGCTTCACTGCAATTATCACAGTACATCTGTTAAATATACTGTTATCTAAAACAAATCTCATTTCGCTGCTCTCTCATAATAACTTCATGGCTAATAAAACACTGCCCATAACAGAAAATCTCACAGGATTCAGAACCAGGTCCATTTCATTCAATATATTTTGCATAAAAATAAATATAACTGCCCTCTGGTCGTAATCATTTCTATAATTATAATTAATTATTTAATTAAGCTGTTTCTTTTAACAATTTGCTCTCTCCGAACTGTAATGTGTTTCATGGGGCATAGGAAAAAAAAATCGAATATCAATGTGTTTTCATTACCTGAGGTGAAATATGCCCACTTGCCTACTATATAATATCAGACTCTGATACTAAATGACAAAACAATTTTATAAACTTCATAAACTAGACAGTAGAGAACATAGTGCATAGTCTAAGTGCACAGTGTACAGAACATCATTAGGGACACAACTTTTGTTAATTGGGCTGTGTAGACTAATGACTGAACAGAAGGGCAGTGGTGTGTTATTACGGGTCAGTGCTGCTAGCAGCTACACGAGCCAGGGTTATAACCAACGATACAGTAGCTTCTTAAAGTTACAGTCTACTAATAACTTAAAGCAGATCAACTATGGTAAAGCTACCAGTTTAGAAAAGTCTTTAGCTACATAACAAGCTAATAACTAAACAAGCTGAAGCTATTTAAAGAACGGATACATCAGATGTTAACAATCAGATGACATGTTTTTAATGAAGCACTGCCACACAAACAAGAATGCTGTTGTTCCCAAAAATCAGCATGGTAATCATTGCTGTGCTGATATTTGGAAAACACCATAAACACCAGTGTGACCTTGCTGTTATACAATATTCAATAAACAGGAAGTTAACATTGAGTAACTTACATTTTAGACGCAATATTATGGCTACCTTTCACTTTGTTTGGAAGTCTCCTGTCGAGCAACATTGAAAGATGCTATATGTAAAAGTTTTGACTGTACTAAAGGATTATAATAACATAATATAATTGCAGATAATTAGGAAACAGGATCACATGCATTTAAACGAATTTGGTTGGTAAATGATTCAATGACTCACTCTTAAAGAGACTTTTTGTTATACACTGTATGAATCAGCATCTTGAACAAACTGCTGTGATTCAGTGACTCCTTAATACAATCATTCAAAAGATGGATTTCTATTATATTACACATGCCGTATATTGTGCTGTATGTATATGTAATAGAGAAAGCAGGTAAAGTCATAAGAAAACAAGAAGCGAGTGACCCACATACTGTATGATACAAGATTACAAAACACACACACAGATCAACACTTCTGGGTCTCAAAAGCCCCATTCACACTGAGATTCCAGATAATACACGGGCAATGTGTCCCGGCAATTGTTCCCGGATCAATAGATTTTGGTTCATTCACACTGCCAGTGATTTCCCGGAATATGTGCATACGTTCACACCATACAGTTTATGGTCACACAAAACTCGTAATGACACGCGATATCAGGATAAAGTTAACTTTCACTTAAAGGGTTAGTTCACCCAAATATTAAAATGTTGTCATTAATAACTCACCCTCATGTGGTTCCAAATCCTTAAGACCTCAGTTTATCTTCTGAACACAGTTTAAGATATTTTAGATTTAGTCCGAGAGCTCTCAGTCCCTCCATTGAAGCTGTGTGTACGGTCTACTGTCCATGTCCAGAAAGGTAAGAAAAACATCATCAGAGTAGTCTAAAATAACAAAAACTATTACTTCATTCAGCATTGTCTTCTCTTCCGGGTCTGTTGTGAGAGAGAGTTCAAAACAAAGCAGTTTGTGATATCCGGTTCGTGAACGAATCATTCGATGTAACCAGATCTTTTTGAACCAGTTCACCAAATCTAACTGAATCGTTTTAAACGGTTTGCGTCTTCAATACGCATTAATCCACAAATGACTTAAGCTGTTCACTTTTTTAATGTGGCTGACACTCCCTCTGAGTTCAAACAAACCAATATCCCGGTGTAATTCATTTACTCAAACAGTACACTGACTGAACTGCTGTGAAGAGAGAACTGAAGATGAACAGCGAGCCGAGCCAGATAACGAACAATAGACTGACTCGTTCACAAGTCAAGAAGCGTTTCTATCAGACGCGTCCGATTCGTGAACCGAGGAGCTGATGATAATGCGCATGTGTGATTCAGCGTGAAGCAGTCTGACACAAAGAGCGTCTGAACTGAACTGATTCTTTTGGTGATTGATTCTGAACTGATTCTGTGCTAGTGTTATGAGCGTGGGTAAACCGAAGGCTTGCAATCATCGCCAATGACAACATTACGTCGAGCGCAAAAGAACCGGTGAACCGTTTTCTTCAACTGGTTTATTGAATCGAACTGTCCGAAAAGAACTACTTCTCAGAAAAGAACTGAACTTCCCATCACTACTGGTGATCCGAAAACCGATGCAACCGGTCCTTGACTGGTGAACGAGTCAGTCTATTGTTCGTTATCTGGCTCGGCTCGGTGTTCATCTTCAGTTCTCTCTTCACAGCAGTTCAGTCAGTGTACTGTTTGAGTAAATGAATTACTCCGGGATATTGGTTTGTTTTAACTCAGAGGGAGTGTCAGCCACATTAAAAAAGTTAACATCTTAAGTCATTTGTGGATTAATGCTTAATGGAGACTATTTCAAAGGATTCAGTTCGATTTGGTGAACTGGTTCAAGAAGATAACTGACCCTCTGATGTCACATGGACTACTTTGATGATGTTTTTCTTACCTTTCTGGACATGGACAGTAGACCGTACACACAGCTTCAATGGAGGGACTGAGAGCTCTCGGACTAAATCTAAAATATCTTAAACTGTGTTCTGAAGATGAACTGAGGTCTTAACGGTTTGGAACGACATGAGGGTGAGTTATTAATTACATAAATGTAATATTTGGGTGAACTAACCCTTTAAGCTGGCGAACGATCTCGGCTTCAGCGTGGACAGTGAGGAGCTAATTGATCTCTGCTTCATTACAGTTTGCACATAGGCTGATCTGCCTTAAAAAACAGGTAAAAAAGACACACGACACACCCTTTATGGCATTAGTTCTGGCTTTTGTTCACACAGTGCTCGTTCCGGGACTGAACTCGGCAATGTTACTAGGTCCCCGACCCGGGATTAATCCTGGAATCAATCCCGGTATGTGGTTGCTTTCACACAAAAGGGAATCCGGCAATTTTCAGGGACTAATGCGCAATGTGAAAGGGGCTAAAGAAAAATGCTTCTTCCTCATAAAATGTGAATTCATTCTTATACTCTTGTTCTTACCTCCGCGATGAAGACGACGATCACGCAGTCCTCCTTCTCGGCCGGACTCAGCTCTGACATCAGTGAGCTCAGCGTGTCCGTCAGATAGGAGTGCACCTCTCTCTTCACACTGGGCACCCCCATCACTATCGACACTGAGAGATGGAGAGAAAGTCACTAATCAGCCCTGTGTGCTTTCACTTTGACAGATCACCACTAAAGCTTACTGTACCATCCACACACAGAGTCCTGTCTGACTGTGCATTTGCATTTCTAAGAGCTCAGTCCTAATTAAAGCTGGATGGAGAGCAGCTCCCCGCTGAGCCTGCGGGACAGCGAGCGTCTCCTCCCCGCAGGGGGCCGGGAGTGTGTTGGACAGCACCCCAGAGAAATGTCCACTCAGACCGGGAAGAGAGCCAGGACAGGAGGTGGAGAGCAGTATGAGAGAGGTACGACATCTTTTCATGAGTCAGACAGAGAGACAATGCATTTTAAGAGTGAAGATATAATAAGCGTTTGGCGGATGTGGGGTAAGAGGATCACAAAGACCCAGACAATGAGCATTTTTTACTTTTATGAGGCCATATTTTTTCAAACTACTCCACTTGGCCTGCTCAGATATCTCTAAAATCACTAAAAAGGGTCATAAATGCACATTAGAGTCTCATTTAAATTTGGTATTAGAGAATGATTACATCATCACGCAAGGCACATAATAGATGCATGATGAATCAGTCGACTAAATGTGTACCATAATGTTAAAAAGGTCTGAAATAAGTCTTTTATGCACACCATCCTGGATTTAATTAATCAGACATACAGTAAAATGTACCTGCAATAAAAAAAAAAATCTTCAAAAAAATCAAAAGGGATGACAGCCAAACCTCCTGCATGTAACGCATTACAATGTAGTCCCAGCGTGAAAATAAAAAAAATCATGTATAACTTTTTCAAGATCATTCTTTGATAAAACTGACTTCAATTTTGCAATCCTCCACAATTTAAATAAATTATTTTTTACTACTGTGTTTACTTGATAATCGAATCTGAGCCACAAATGATGCCTAAATGAGTGGCATGACTATCATAAGATATCACACATTATCGCGCTGACCTCCGGTGCGTCCCTGGCCGATGTGCACGGCCGGCTGGAGGCTGGTCTCTTTGGCCAGCAGGTGCGGCAGATGGTGGAAGATGCTGGGCAGCTGAAGGACATTCTTACTGCTGGTCACGTTCCACAGCTTCAGCTTGGTCTCATCTGAAAGACATGACAATCATCTGTCATAGTCAGCTGATCTAACCTACTAGCACATGATCTGATATGAATTACTATTGTCTTAAAAATAAAAAAAATCTAACTTGCTTATGTTTCAATGCTCACATATATACTAAATTTAGCTTATAGAAGTGGCAGCTTAATGTTATTCCTTATGAAAAGACAAAAGTCATAAAAAAACCCTTTTTAAAACACAGCTGACAGCTGTGCATGATGTGATCCTTCATGAATGAGCAGAAATCTTAACAAAAACAAGCTGAATGAAGACCGAATCAAATGAAAGCAAGTTTTAGCATCGAAACCACAAAACATACAAAATATATCAATATTAATTAAATACAGAGGACCGTCACTTCACAAGCTTCATAATGTGATGCCGCTTATGATTAGTATTAGCTCATGAAAGCACATATGAGAGTTGGCTGTAAGCAATGGTTTATAGTTAAATAAGTTTCAAATATGTGACCCTGGAGCACAATAGCAGTCTGAAGTCTCTGGGGTGTATTTGTAGCAATAGCAAAACATACATTGTATGGGTCAAAATTATTGATTTTTATTTTATGCCAAAAATCATTATGATTTTAAGTAAAGATCATGTTTCATGAAATTATTTTGTACATTTCCTACTGTAAATACATAAAAACCTACTTTTTGATTAGTAAAATGCATTGATAAGAAAGTCATTTGGACATCTTTAAAGGTGATTTTCTCAATCTACCCCTAAAATCAGAGGGCAGTGATTGGTTGATTAGGAAGTTCTAAGCGGCCATGCATTATAATTTTTTTTCCTTCTTGTTTTCTCATTATAATGACTTAATTTTCTCGTTATCTCGACATAACGAAAGTCGTTTTCTCGTTATAACGACTTAATTTTCTCGTTATCACGACAGTACGAAAGTTTGTTTTCTCATTATAAAGACATGACAGCGAATCTTGCTTCGCCTAGGTAATAACGTCTACAATACTGTACATAAATAAAGGCTGTTTTTGTAATTAACATGTTTAAATTGCAGTACCGCGAACACTTCAGAAGAATGCAGAACTATTTGAAAATCTTTTAGAGCTTCTTGGATTAAACTCACTTTTAATTTTCTTTTAAATTTCTCATCAATATGTTTAACAATAAAGATTAATAATAAGGAAAAGAAGCACATCACAAATAGCCTACATTGTTAAATCCCATCCTACTGTCGATAAACAGAACATCTCTGCTTATTAACTAACAATATGTGCCTAAAAGAAGCACAAATAGAGATATAGGTGCAAACAGAATACAGTGACGACAACCTTGGTTTCGATAAGCAGTTATTTTATGACAGAGAACGCGTTTGTGAAACTCATGCATCTAGCAAGAACTTAATAAACAAAATAATCATATTGATTCAAGCATTTAACGTTTATGAATTAATTGAATGTCAGTAATGAACAATCCTGCACAAATGAAAGTGATCACAAGGAAGGTCCGTGTACAGTAAAGTGGATAGTGTACAACACCCCATTATATTCAGGTCTATTGTGCCACCTGCTGGCGCAGTTTTGTAACTTTTTAGAGAAAATTAAGTCGTTATAACGAGAAAACGACTTTCGTTATGTCAGGATAACGATACATTTTTTCCGTTATAATGAGAAAATGACTTTCGTTATGTCGAGATAACGAGAAAATGAAGTTGTTATAACAAGAAAACAATAAGGAAAAATGTTGTTTCAGGATGTGCTGGTGTTGTGTGTCTGACCTGACAGACTGCTCCAGGTGCGGTTGATGTCCCGCAGCGCTTGCTTCTCAGCGATGGCTCGCTTGATCTCGTCCAGCACCAGGTTGAGCTCTTTGGAGCGTTTGAGGTTCTCTTGCTCAGCGGAGTGCAGACGGTCTCGGAGAGCCAGAAACTCACGCTGGTAAATGTCTACGACATTACCTACAATCAGAGCAGAGAGAACAACACTAATTGGTGGTTTGAAGTGCAACACAGCTTTTGCATGTTCTCAACACACCTCATCAACTTCTTGCTTTCTAATTTATTATAACAGCATTCATTTATCCAGTCAGAAGAACCGTTATGATATGCATCAATAAATAAGACCAATAATTCAACACAGACCATGAGCATGTTTCTCAAAGGCTTATATTTAACAAGAGGGTTGTTTTTCGGATTGTAATAAGGATGACAAGTGTAAAAATGAGAGGATATTTTGAGTCTCCTCCGCTCTTCTTTTCTGAAATTGCACTTATTTACATTTAAACACCCCCCTTTTCTCAGACAGTGAGAGAATAGAGCTGGTGTCATGTAACCAGCCAGTCATTCATGAGATTTTAACAAGTGTTTCAGAGAGGTTGCCCGTTTTCTCCATGTCTCGGGTCATAACCTTTCTTAACAGGCGATCAATGTTCCTGACCCCAGAGGTCAATATACAAATCTGTTCTTTCAACCCTCAAATACAGATCAAATATCAAACATTAAAGTGCATTTAAATACATTTAAAGAAACAGAGAAAATACTAATCTGTTTAGGTGTCATAGATAATTAATCTATAAAAATGTAAATGTAATGTCACTTAATATTAAGGTTCCAAAATTTAACCATATATTAGTTAACAAACTAACAATTAAAAATAATTTAACAACACTTATTAATCTTAGTTAATGTTGAAAGCAACATTTACTAATATATTATTAAAATTAAACGTAGTATCTGTAAATGTTAGTTAATGGACCTGAGCTGAGCTGAATATTTTATTAACTAACATTAACAAAAAATAATAAACACTGTAACAAATGAATTGCTCATTGTTAGTTAATTTTAATTTATGCATTAAATATGTTTAACAAATGTGACCTTATTGTTAAGGGTTACCAATGTAATGCTCAGTATTTTTATGTGAAACTCACAGCACAAGATCAAGCTGTCTTAATCCTGGCTGGTATTTTTGTATAACAATAATAATAATAATTTTAAAGCATTATTAATAGAGTGCATTCATTCAAGAAATGAATATATTTATATTAAATTGAATATAATTTTTTAACAAACAATAACAAATGCATGCATACATAAGTGTGTGCATAACATTACCACATAACAATACATAAGTACTATTTTTAATATTCACGCCTTCAAGCTCCTGCTATTGGACGATGTGTGGAGCTGGTCAGGATGAGTCATCAGTGTTTATTTTGTGAAAACTGACCTATGAATATCTTACTATCATCTCTGGGTATTTAGCTGAGACAGAAGAAAACACACATTTTCAACGGTGTAGTGACACTACTGCCGGTATATAAGATTTCTCATTTTCTCATCTGACTGAGCTCATTTCTGTTCTTTCTTTGCTCTCAACTAACTCTAAAAACAAAAGAATCATGAGGATTTATGCTTTGCGGGATAATCCTGAGCAGGCAGGCTTTTTCTGGGAGAAATGCCCACTCTCAGCACACAACCCACACACACACACGCACACACGCGCACACACACACACACGCACACACGCGCACACACACACACACACACCCCGTAATGCCATCGGAGTCCAAAGCCCTTGTGTAATCTGAAATTACACCGCTCCACACAAGTGCAATCCAATCCACACTTCAGACTGGGAGCAGAGGTACATATAATACCCCGTAGAGTGAGATAATCTACTGATGCACTGATGACATCGTCACTATGATCCCTACACTCGATTACTGCTGAGTGCTGGTGGCTCAGTCAGAGGCACACACGTATAACGAGCGTGTGCAGATATACACAAACACATGTTTTACAGCATGTGCGCAGTGGCTATTATTATAAACAAAAGGAGATGGATTCAGATGGATTGGAATAGACACAGGTAATAGTACAGGATCAAATATATGTGAGCACAAAACCAGTCTTAAGTCGCTGGGGTATATTTTTGGCAAGAGCCAAAAAAACATTGTATGGGTCAAGATTATCGATTTATTTTTTATGACTAAAATCATTAGGATATTAAGTAAAGATCATGTTCTATGAGGATATTTTGTACATTTCCTACCGTAAATGCATCAAAACGTAATTTTTTGATTAGTAACATGGATTGCTACAGTAAGAATGTCATTTGGACAATTTTAAAAGTGATTTTTCTCAGATTCCAGATTTTTGAATAGTTGTATCTTGGCCAAATATTGTCCTCTTACCAAACCATGCATCAATGGAAAGATTATTATTCAGCTTTCAGATGATGTACAAATCTCAATTTACAGAAATGGACCCTTATGACTGGTTTGGTGGTCCAGGGTCTCTATGCTGCATAGAGGAAATTAAGCCTTTTGCATGATCAAAGACAGATAGTAAAAGATACAAGAGACCATTTACACACACATACACAAAAAAACACACACAAAAAAAATTGCACAAAACAACACCACAAACCAAAAAAACTAGATACTTTAAAAAAATGTTAAACTCTAATTATGCTAAATATAATTTATTATTATTCCTTTTATTTTTCCATACGGATTTAGGGTCAAATGTGTCCTGGATATGCTTTTTGACAGGTTTCATGAGATTCACCCTTCTCATTTACGTTGAGAACCTGTACTTGTCTGGAAATAGCTTCTGGCATTTCATAAGGATGGCCGCCAAATAAACTGACGTGCTTAAAAAGGACTTTGATCAAGCTCAGCACGTCTCGGTGTAAACTGGACACACAACAGTGTGTGTTTGTCCCTGGCTGCAGTGCATGTGGCTGCGTTCATCTTATTAAAAGAGATCTTATTAAATCTCGCCAAGCTTTGCTTGCACACTGACGCTGAAACAAATACAGATGAGAAATGTGAAAATGTGAGGGTGCTTAGCCTGGTTTAGTCGTCAAAACGATTTAACAGCATAGTCATGGCCATTATGACACCTGGCGGAGCGAGACAACCTGCTGCTTTAGACAGTCTGTCTGTGTGTGTGTGTGTGTGTGTGAGTGTGTGTGAGAGAGAGAGAGAGAGAGAGAGGACCAGACGAACAGAGGTCAGATCTCACACTTCCATCAGTCTCTAATGGAGTTGCCCTTGATTCGCTCTAACATCATTTTGTTTCCTTCCTTCCTTCATGGAAATGTGCTGGTTTATTTCAGAAGAGAAGAAAAGAAAAGGGCTCGACATGAAAGCATGAAAGAAAGTGTTGCCTGTAATTTACTAAAGCTCACAAAGTGACTTAATAAATTACTTCACAGATTTCAACGCTCTCTTCTGTTTGCATCTTTAGCAGGTCAAAAATAATTCATCCTGAAATTCATTACTGAAAAACAGAAATCCCTGAGCAATGATGCCAGAGCGTTAGAAAGGCTTTACAAAAATACTCCCATTGTGATAATTCCACTGCTCTGAAATGTATTCTAATTAAAACTGCATTCATTGGGCGGGCTCCAAGATTCATCTCCCACGTGCTTAATTATCTCATTTAGATCCTTATAATTATCTTAATATTTTGAGCTCATTTAATTGTGCTGGCTTGAACATTTCTGAAATGATTTTTTGAGACTTATCTAAAAGATACCACCATGCAACAGTGAAAAAGAAATTTTCACATCTGACGAAGATGTGAGTGGCACTTACAGATACTTCAACACTGATAATTATAATAAATGTTTCTTGAGCAGCATATCAGAGTGATTTCTGAAGGATTATGTGACACCAAAGACCAGAGTAGTGATGGTGTGTGTGTGTGTGTACCTAATTAACCATATTTTGCGGATAAAATCTCTTTTTAGAGATGTCCTCATTTAAAAAAAAAAAAAAAATGTTTTATTTGAATGCAATTATTCATTAGGTTTTATGTTAGGATTAGGGTTAGATTACTGTATGCATAACTAGCTATACAAAAACAACTGAAATCTAAATGCAGAATTATTAATTTTGATTTAGTCAAGTAAATCAGTTTGTGTGTGTGTGTGTGTGTGTGTGTGTGTGTGTGTGTAGGCTAGACCGTATCATGTTGAGCAGTACCTCTGAGGCTGTCAGAAATCCCCTGGAGTCTCTCAATTTCCATCTTATTGAGTATATTTTTGTCTTTCATTTGGCCTGTTCTTTTTGGTATCATTTTGTAAAGTGGCTTGGATTCCTGCCTGGCTTTTTCATAATGGGCAAAATCCACACAGATCCTGAAATCAGATCATTCCCTCCGTCTGAGCGGAAGAATGACGTACTAAATACAATCCTGTTGTACTGGCACTCTAGTCCTATAAATGATCCATCCTTACGCAGACAATATGGAAATGCTGACTCCGTGTGTGAATGAGCAGCATCTTTAACAGGTCCATAAAGAGAATAAGGGAGTAAATGGTGAAAACAGAAAGTCCTTGGCTTGTTGAATCACTGCTGCAGCGGTTGTGTTTCAGTAGAGCGGTCACACACAGAAAGCTTTTGAAAGGCCAGGCACAACAGGTCAGCTCAGATCCAGCACACAGAAACTGACCCAGTGACATTTTCCCAGGGCACAGCAGCAGTGCGGGGGTCTCGGAGGCCACAAATAATAAAAACAACAATTCAGTTCAGGTTCATCAACAAGAAAGGCTAGGGTTATGAAAAAACGGCTTTAATCTTGTCCAAGCGCTCAACAGGAGAAATGCGTTCAATATGTAGTTCTGTTTATCCAAGCTTTGAATGATGTTTGACTAGGGCTGCAATAAATAATCAATCAAATGGAAATAGCTGACAACAAATTTGATTATTAATTGATCACGTCTGTGCATGTCACGTACAGTAACTTGAATAACAATATTGAAAAGACATATCTGGAAAACAGCAGAGGACACAGAGTAGCTGCTATGGGAAATGTGCTTGACCCAAGTTGTCCATAAAATGAAAATGTTTTATATTATGCACTTCAAACAAACTCAAAAGCATATAGTGGCTTGTCTTGTCAGGTCATTTTTAAACATCGCATTTTTTATTATCATGCTTACTTCTTTCAGTATTGTCACCTCTTATGTCTTGCAGGATGTGGAACAAAGCTCTCAACCGACTTATGAAATATTACATAAATCATTACATTTTTCCACCTCTAAATACTCTTGCTACTGTCGCAAAGAACAAAGAAATTATGCTGTGTAACTGTGAAAATAACATGGCATGACAAAGCATATCATATTGAAGATGCCACTGCTAAGACGGTTATTTTTACATGACATCACAACAGGCAAGTGAGAGTTTCTAAAATATAAAAGAGACACTTCTGTTCAGCCTTCATCATGCATGTCTTCACTGAGTGCTTTATGAAATCAGACTCTACATGACTGACAGACCAAAGAGAGAGAGAGAGAGAGAGAGAGCTCTGACTAATCTTATGAATCGGATGTGTAAGAAAAACTGAATAAAACATGATTTCTTCATCTATGTGCTGCTGTTGTATCAGTTTATAAGGTCACTGAGGTCTAAATGCAGGAGGAAAACAAGCACCGAGTGAGTTACTGTAACCGCTGCACATTTACATGAGTACAGTAGATGAAACGTGTGTGTGTGTGTGTGTGTCAATATGATCATATCACAGATCAGAATCACTAACACATGCAGAATGCATGCTAACATCAGCATTAAACAAAATTGACAAATTCCTTTAAAATATACAGGAAATATATCCAAAAGATCAGGCTTAAAATGCAATGACACTGGCCGTTGTGCTGAAGCAGATATTTATATGATATTAGCATAACATCATGTAGCAGTGGGTATTCTTCAGGATTACATTAACACATTGATCTGACAGCATGAGACGTATATCATGATGAGACAGTGATAAGTGATCACAGCAGTGCTAGCACATAATAAATCAGTCCCATTGCAGTCATAAACCACTCAAGCATGTTGTTATAAAGCAACGTGGGCCTATATCCCCCTCAAGTGTAGTAAAATCACTTTAATACAAACTCTCTTGTGGATGTTTGCTTGTACATGGTAACACTTTACAATTAGTTCCCATTAAATAACATTAACTAACAAAGAGTAATACATTTGTTACAATGCTTACTAATCTTTGTTAATGTTAGTTAATAGCTCACGTTAGCTCAGGTTCATAAAATAAAATTAAGAGACGCAAGTTTGTTTTCATTTATGTATTAGAAAATGCTGAAATTAACATTAACATTAATGAATGCTTTAGAAGTATCAAGTCAGTTAATATTAGGGCTGCACGATATTGGGAAAAAATGACATTGTGATATCTGATTTTTCTGCGATATATATTGCGATATGAAATCGAATCAAATTTTTCCTTACAAACAAAAACGGGGAGAGCAGATTTACATTCTCATTTTAAATGATTTAAACATCGACACCATCGTGTCATTCAAGGCCTTGCCTTGTTAATGCATTAACTAAGGCAAACTAATGAGGTCTTACTGTAAAGTGATACCTATTGGTTTTTATAATTCTTTTGCACTTTAATGTGTAAAACATTTAACTTTTATATTTTTCTGTATTGCTTTACTGTTTTAAATGTTTAGTTATTTTTGTGATAAGAAAAAAAGTTATTTAACCTGTTATACTGTATTATGACCACTTTTTTAAAACTAAATTTCAATAATGGTGGTAATACCGTGATAAAAGGTAATACCGTGATAAAAGTATTAACAATTAACCGCAACAGCAAAATTTGATACCGGCATATCCCTACAAACCATATTGTAAAGTGTTCCCATTAATATTGTATAAAAGGGTCTGCCAGCTGATTAAAACTGATCAAAGACTTAAAACTGAAGAAAAGCAAGCAATTTAGATCACAGAGAGTCAAAGCATTTCTAAAACTGGCGATAATAGAAATGTTTTACTTTAATTACAAACACGGTTTACACGCATGTGTGTGCATACGCTCAGTTAGTGAAAGACAACCAATAACCCTGTGTGTTCAAACAGTGATCTAACAGCATAACACATCACATTCAGCAGAACAATCGTCTCCACATTATCATCCTCCAAATGAAAATAACCATCCTAATGCACCACTCCCTTACACATCATAACACACTGATTAAGCTCGCGCACACACACACACACACACACACACACACACACACACACACACACACACACACACACACACACACACACACACACACACACACACACAGCTAAGTAGTAAAAGCCATCAGCTCTAATCCAGCTTAGTAAACAACTAAAAGAGCTGCTATCAAATCACTCTCAAATCCAGTCTGACTGCTCTTCACACACACACACACACACGATCACTCTCACACACTTTTAACGAGCCGTGCTCATTGTTTCATCTCATGAGGCTGATTATAAGGCTGTAAACTCTGAGGTGTTATGAAGCAACGTTACAGTCGTCTTATTAAAACATCAGCAACAGAAAGCACTTTCAGCGCGTCTCACAGCCCCGCTTCTAGAAATATGTGTGGAGAGACATCTAAAGCTCCTGTTCTCAAAAATTGCCATGGAGAATTGCTATAAATTGGATACGAATACTATCAAAGTGTAAAATTAAGCATTTACATGCACTACAGGGGTTTGCACACATCCACATCTTCACACATACAGCAGCAGCCAACTGAGTGATAAATAACAGATTTCAGAAGTGTGCACTCCACACACACACACACACACACACACTACCGCTCCATTACGGCCTTCTCTCCACACACTTCCCCACAGGAGGAGAATGAGGCAGCAGGCAGGTCTTGAGTGTGTGTCCTGTAGGTTGCACTGCCGGGAAGCTCTTGAAGAATGACGCCGTTCACCACACAAATGACGGTGATTACCGTTAACATTAGAGAGACTTTACCCAGGAGAAGTGATCAGAGATCAGTTTGCTTTACCACAAATCTAATCCATCATACTTCCTCCAACATATTTATTTCTTACAGAAAGATGTCTTTATGTGCAAAAATACACACACACACACTGCCGTTCAAATGTTTGGGATCAGTAGGATTTTCATGTTTTTTAAAGTCGTATTACACTCATCAAAGCTGCATTTATTTGATTTATTACTGCAATTTAAAGTAACTTTTTTTGTTTTAATATGCTCTGGAATATAATTTATTCATGTGATGCAAGGCTGAATTTTCAGCATCATTACTCCAATCTTCAGTGTCATATACTTCAGAAATCATTTGAATATGCTGATTTATCTGTCAGGATTCCACCATCAACACCATCATCATCACTCCCTCCACCCACTCGCTCGTCATCCCCTGAATATTAATTGTCATCACCTGCATCTCTTCATCCTCATCCTCATCACCGTCACCTGCTATCCTTCATCACTGCTCACCCTTATATACCCACTCTCAACCTTCAGTCTCCGCCTAATCTCGTCATTACATGGCTTACAGACTCTATCTCGACACTCGCCTGAGAATCCGCAAATCTTCTGAGAACCCTCAAAGATCGGCCAGTCTTTTTCTGCCTTCAGTCCTCCTTCGGTGATCCCACTTACACTTCCTGTGATCAGAGATCGTTCAGTTAAATCAATATTGGTCCATACTCGCTCTCACTCTGATATTCCCATCTGGTTTGGAGCATTCTGCGAATAAAACTCTCAAACTGACCATCCTGTCTGCTTCCTGTCTCATCTGTGACAGAAGATCAGACCAAAGATGCAGAATCCTACGGAGCCTGGGGGGAATCCATCTCAAGACCCGTTTGCCGAACTAGTGCGAGCAGTGTGCCAGTCAATCCTCTCATCTTTACCGGACAACCCTTCCGCCATCCCCGAAGCAATCCTTCACTCTGCACGCCAACACCAACTTCCGCAAACACCCGCTACTTCGCCGGCTGCCTCTGCGAGTCCCATGGCCCGACCAGCGCCATTCAGTGGTGAAGTGGAGGATTGCAGTGGTTTTTTGCTTCAGGTTTCACTATATTTCCAAATGCAAGCGCATCAGTTTACCGATTATTCCGCCCGGGTGGCCTTTATTATTTCTCTACTCTCTGGCAGAGCTCTCCAGTGGGCACAATCTCTTTGGAATTCAGATTCCCCAGTGTTAAAGTCCCTGTCAGGTTTCATATCTCATTTTAAGGAAGTCTTTGGCCAGGCAGTTTCAGATCTCTCAGTTCATGATCAGCTTTACAATCTCCGTCAAGGAAACTCCTCTGTCAGCACGTATGCCCTCCAGTTTCGCAACCTGGCGGCATCCTGTGGCTGGAACGAGTCGGCCCTGATTACCGCTTTCCGCCACGGCCTGAATCCGAACATGCGGCAGCTATTGGTAGTTTATGATGACTCCATGGGAATTGAGAACCTCATTCAAAAGACCATTCGAGTTTCACAACGCTTATCTGCCTGTGACAATCCATCTACCGCTGTCAGTCCTCCGTCCTCGGTTCCCATAGCTTCTCCTCCAGCACCTGAACCCATGCAAGTGGACTCCACCCATCTCACTCCTTCTAAACGCCAGCGTCGCATCCAGCTTCACCTCTGTCTGTACTGCGGGAGCGACAATCATCTCATCTGCTCCTGTCCTGTTCGACCTCAACGTTCTGCGGTAAGCTCCATTCAGATCCCTCCTAAAGTGGAATCTTTAAACCGTACCATGGTTCATCTGTTAACCCCGCATATCTGTGTCTCAGCGCAAGCCCTCCTCGACTCCGGTTCAGCGGGGAACTTCATTTCAACCCAGCTCCTCCAAAAACTGAACGTCCGCAAGCACCGCAGCCTTCAAGAACTCAGAGTTCAAACCATCCAAGGAAAGCCGCTGGGTCGAGGTCGAATCAGTCATGTCTCTCCCACATTAACGCTCCGCATTGGCTGTTTACACGCAGAAGAGATCTCATTCTTGGTGCTGGAGGAGTCTACTGCTGAGCTCATCCTGGGACACCCCTGGTTGATCCAACATCAGCCCACCATTGACTGGAAATCCGGGGAGGTTTTTCGTTGGGGAGAAAACTGTACACATACCTGTCTAGCTCCTGTCAAGAGGAACCCGAAAGCCCTATCTTCTCCCTCTTCTTCGTCTTCCGTGCTCAAACCCAAACTTCCAGTTTGTTCGACTTCAGTTGAGAGTCCAGAAGTCCAGCATCAAGTAGAGATT
Source organism: Carassius gibelio (assembly GCF_023724105.1). NCBI lineage: Eukaryota > Metazoa > Chordata > Actinopteri > Cypriniformes > Cyprinidae > Carassius > Carassius gibelio. The sequence continues at coordinate 4,927,934 of NC_068409.1, forward strand.
CCTGCTGAGTACAGGGGGTTCCAGGATGTGTTCAGCAAGCAGTTGGCGACCAAGTTACCACCTCATCGGCCATGGGACTGCGCCATCGACCTGCTACCTGGAGCCACTCTACCTAAAGGCCGTATCTACCCTCTCTCCATCCTGGAACAGAAGGCCATGGAGGAGTATGTGAAAGAAGCCCTTCAGCAGCAGTTCATCCGTCCATCGGTTTCACCTGCCGCTTCCAGCATCTTTTTCGTGGCTAAGAAGGATGGAGGCTTGAGACCGTGTATTGATTACCGCCATCTCAACTCCCAAACGGTCAAATTTCGTTACCCCCCTTCCTCTGGTCCCAGCAGCCCTGGAACAACTACGTGGGGCCCGTATATTCTCCAAGTTGGATCTGCGCAGTGCATACAACTTAATCCGTATCCGTCGGGGTGACGAGTGGAAGACTGCTTTCGTCACCCCTATGAGTACAGGGTAATGCATTTCGGCCTATCCAACGCCCCTGCAGTCTTTCAAAATTATATGAATGAAGTGTTCCGAGAGTACCTCAATAGATTTGTTGTAGTTTACATGGATGATATCCTCATCTACTCATCATCACTTCCTGAACACAGACGCCATGTCACTCTGGTCCTGCAGAAATTGAGAGCCCATCAGTTGTTCCTGAAACTGGAGAAATGTGAATTTCACACCACGTCGGTACAGCTTTTGGGCTATATCATAAATCAGCATGGAGTGCAAATGGACCAGAGGAAGGTGGATACCATTCGGAACTGGCCGCAGCCCACTACAGTGAAAGAGCTTCAAAGGATTTGCCAACTTTTATAGAAGATTCATCCATAACTACAGCATTATCAGTGCTCCTCTGACCTCCTCTTTGAAGAGCCAGACCAAGTCTCTATCCTTCTCCTCCGAAGCCATCCAAGCCTTCCAACAACTAAAAGACGCCTTTTCAACCTCTCCCGTCCTCACCCATCCTAATCCAGATCTGCCATTTGTCGTCGAGGTTGATGCGTCTTCTACTGGAGTAGGAGCAGTCCTCTCCCAGCGGCAGGTTGAACCTTCCAGACTCCATCCAGGTGCCTTCTTCTCCAAGAAGCTGTCCCCGGCGGAGCGAAACTATGACATCGGAAATCGGGAACTGCTTGCAATCAAGCTTGCCTTGGAAGAGTGGAGGCATTGGCTGGAGGGAGCCAATCACCAATTTAAAGTAATCACCGATCATCGTAATCTGGAATACCTCAAAGAAGCCAAGAGGCTCAATCCTCATCAGGCCCGCTGGGCTCTCTTCTTTACCCGTTTTGATTTCGTTGTTACCTACCGACCTGGCTGTTAGAATGGAAAAGCTGACGCTCTCTCTCGCCTCCATCATTCCTCATCTGAGGAGTACCGCCCTGAACCCATTCTCCCTCCAGCCGTGTTCGCCTGTCCAATCCTCTGGGACATAGACGATCAGATATCCCAGAAAAAACGTCTCCATCCCGCTCCGCCGGGAGGTCCAGAGGGGCTCATCTTTGTACCTCAACAATTCCGCACCGCCCTTGTGGACTCTGCTCATACAGCTCCTGGCTCTGGACATCCAGGTAGCAGGCGTACCCTCTCGCTCCTCAGTCAACGGTACTGGTGGCCATCTATCTCCCAAGATGTCTCCCGGTTTGTCCAAGGGTGCTCAGTCTGTGCCATCACTAATACTCCCCAAAAATTCCCGGAGGGTAAACTCGTACCTCTTCCTATACCCCGTCGTCCTTGGTCTCATCTTGGTGTAGACTTCATGACTGACCTTCCTAAATCTAACAACTTCACCTGTATTCTAGTAGCAGTGGATCAGTTCTCGAAGGCTTGCAAGCTGATCCCCTTACCAGGACTCCCTACCGCCTTTGAGACCGCGGAGGCTTTGTTCCACCATGTTTATAGTATCGGATAGAGGTCCGCAGTTCATATCTCGAGTATGGCAAGCCTTCTTCCGACTACTTGGGGTGACTGTTAGTCTCTCCTCAGGATACCACCCTCAGACGAACGGCCAGACTGAGCGGAAGATCCAGGAGATAGGACGGTACCTCAGGTCATATTGCCACCAGTACCAGGACAGTTGGAGCCGCTACCTCCCCTGGGCTGAATACGCCCAGAATTCTCTCAGGCAATCCACCACCGGGCTCACTCCATTTCAATGTATCCTGGGTTTTCAACCTCCTCTATTTCCTTGGTCTGAGGAGCCCTCGGAGGTTCCAGCCGTTGACTTTTGGTTCCATCAGAGCGAGAGGGTATGGGACTCAGCTCACGTTCACCTCCAACAGGCAGTGCGAAGGCACAAGACCCAAGACGATCGTCGACGAACAGACCCTCCCCAGTACCAACCGGGTCAGAAGGTGTGGCTTTCAACCCGTGACATCCGCCTTCGCCTGCCCTGCCGTAAGCAGAGTCCCCGATACATCGGACCAATTACCCTGCAGAGGCAGCTGAATGAAGTCACTTACAGGCTCAACCTTCCACCTAAATACAAGTTTTCACCTTCATTTCACGTCTCCTTGTTAAAACCCTTCATTGATCCTGTCACTTCTCCTCCCTTTATTATCACTTACTATCAATTTAAACATCCTTGATGAATAAAATATTTAAAAAATATATTAAAATTTCTTTCAAAAACAGAAACGATAAGAACAAATACAGACCCAAAATGTTTTGAACTGTAAATATATTGATATTTACTCGAGGGTATCAATACGCTAGCATTTACTCCTTTTCATTTCAGTAAATGGGAGATATTATTTATACTATTCTGTTAAAAAATTAGAAAAATGAAAAAAATGAAAACCTAAAATAAATATTCACAAATATTATAATGTAGTGTCATTTTTTTTTAAATACACATCAAAGTTGAACAGTAAAATTTAGTAATGTAATATTTAGGGCCGGGACTTTAACGCCTTAATTGAGATTAATTAATTACACAAAAAATAACACGTTAATTAAGATTAATTAGTTAAAGAAAAAATTTCCCCATATTTAATAACTTATTTTTGCACCACGGAACGTTTCTCACTGGATGAGTTTCGCTGGACCGATTATACTGAAGCACCAACTACCGTTCGCATATCACCGCAGCACATGATCGAACTTCAAGTATCACCTCAAAGCAAAACATATAGCAGCTAGCGTGGACTTTATACTTTATGTTGAACTATGTATTATTTTGTTGGTGCAACAGTTTATGTTAAACTCTTTATTGTTTTGGCCAAGGTTATTGAGAGTTGGACTTTATATGTTATGGCCTCTGAAGCAACAGAGAGATGTTTTCTAATAGTAAGGGTTTCCAATGTTCTGAATGTAATTGACAGTATTGTGTTTTACTTAAAAAACACTTTACAGAAGGTTCCAGCACCTATAAGCTTCCTGAATTTCTGAAATGTACTATTTCTAAATTGTTTCTAAATATGCTATTGCTACACTTAATGGCAAAAATTGCACTGGTATGCTAGACTTGGTTGAACAAAAATAAACAATATGTTCTTGCTTAAGCTTATGTATTCAGTCATTATTCAATGGTATACTATAAATCCATGTGAAAAAAAATTACTTCGCACTGTTCTCAGATCAAATATTTATATGCGATTAAAATGCGATTAATTTCGATTAATTAATTACAAAGCCTCTAATTAATTAGATTATTTTTTTTAATCGAGTCCCGGCCCTAGTAATATTATCAAAGTTTTAATTTTGCTGTAAAGGTATAATTTATTATGTTTGAATTAGATTTAAAAAAAAAATTTGGATATGAAGATTGATTATACAAAACAATTTGTGATGGTTAATAATTACATTCATATAGGATCTTTTTTCGCATCTAGCATTTAGTATGTTGATATTATAAATCTAGTCAATATTAACACATTATAAAATCACTGTACTTCAATAATTAGTCATAACATACAAGAAAAGGTTTACATCATCAGTCAAAATAATGTAAATGTAAGCATCTCAAACTCTAGATTGGAAACCATCAGTAAACCAAAAAATTCTAAATCTAAATATTAAGCAAAAACGCTGAAGATTTATAACATACAGTGGATTACTAACATCAACCATAACATCAGCTATGATGTACAAATAATTATCCGTTATTGATAAAATGACCAGCTTCTATCATTTTAAATGTTTTTCAGCCTCACAGATGGATTTAATAAACTCATATGCTCAGTGATGGGCCAGTATAATGGAACTGTTATCTCTTTAGCTCATTTGGACATTCGCTGAGTGATTCTTTCAGCTAAGACACTGGAGGAAAGGAGATCAGATTAGTAAAGAGTGAGAGGGATCAGCTCTTTGATAATGGGCTGTATAAGGTCAGACACTTCCACGTTTACAGCTCTGAGCACTCAAACAGAGCAGATCACTACTGACTCAGCTGCTGATACAAGGGATTTATACGGCAGGTGTGTGCGAGTAACATAACGGAGAACAAAACCAAGTGATGTACCAAAGACGACATTCTGACAGCAGGACATGGTTTTGCTTTATCAAGAGAGCTGCAGAATTTCTCAAGTGCACAGACTGGAGCAGTGAGACGTTATGTGTTTGAAACACAGAGAGATGAAAGTGTGGAAAGCCCTGAGTAAGGTTTTATTCTGTTATATATCACAGGATGAAAGAGACAAACACTCAAGACTGTATATGATCAACAGATCATACGCTGTGCGAGGGTATATAAATCTGCTCACAACAGTTAATCAGTCATTTTCAATGGGGGAAATGACAGTGGATCTTTCTAACAGAAGTGAATACTGCTAAAGAAAAGCATAACTGAAAGTTAAATAAAATTATTTTTTTTGTCCTTTTAAAAGCAGTGATCCTCAAATCTGGCTCAGGAGATCCACTTTCCTAACTCTAATCAAATACACCTGACTTTGCAAATCAGTGTCTTCAGGGTCATTAGAAAATCACAGGTAGGTTTGTTTGATTAGGGTTGGAGTTAAACTCAGCAGGAAACTCAGCAGGAAAGTGGATCTCGTGAGTCAGATTTGAGAAAGTAATAAAATATATTAGATTCAATTCAGCAACTGAATTTTTTTGAGGAAGCAAGTCATGTGCAAGGGGATTCTCATTTGCACTCCTAAAACAAGGGTTCTTTATTGGTATCATTGGTTTCCGTAAAGAACCCATAACTTCCATGTAACTTTTCCATTGAGCAAAAGGCTCTTTATAGCACAAAAGGTTCTTCAGATTATTATTAATTATTTTCTATTATTATTGTTTTTAAGAACTTTTTACAAAAAGGTTCTTCGGCAAACCCAAAACAGGACACACACTGGCATATACAGTATGATGGAAACTCATTCTCTTTGGCTGTATGCATTATGGCCATGCCCAAATGTAAAAAAAAAAAAAAAAACACTACACAACCACAGACGCAGACAATGCTGCTACATTTATGTGCAAACTTGCATGTCTTTGTAGGCTATTGAGTGATACAAGACAGAAATCCTTTTCATTTTCCAAAATAAAATATATATTTAACCACAACCGTCTCTCAAATGATACTTTCCGTACTTAGTCCCTAAGATTCTAGACCTCTGTCTTGCTCTTTTCTTATGAAACAAATGATCTGCACTCTCCCACGTGTAAATGTATCCCTAAATTTGTATGCAATAAAATCAATAAGCATTAACTGGTTTTTCATATGATAACACACACTTACCCTGTGACACAATACAGATAGCACAATAGCACTGCTAATGGACCTAATGCCTTCTGGATGAGGATATGAGTATAGATTTACTAATGCTCTCTGACTGAGTTATTATTGCTGTCATGTGTTAATCAACACAAATTTAATGAAGATGCACTCACTTCTGCACTAATAAGGAAATAGAATGGGACCACATCTTGTGTGTGTGTGTGTGTGTGTGTGTGTGTGTCAAAGAAGGGGCAACATCCAAATTACTCTATGTAAACTTTCAGTCCTAAAGAAACATTGTTGCTATGGCAACAGGGACAGAAGACAATAACTTTCAAGACAAAAATTAAACCAGATAAAACACACAGCCCACACAGTGACTAAAAGAGAACGAAACTACAATTTCTAAAGAGTAGAGTTGCACAGAAGTGACTGCCACATTGCAAGTAAGGGACATTCTCATTAGAGCCATCATTGCACAAAAGATCTGTATATGCCCTTGAGTCATACTGTAGGTAATATTGTAGTTTAGGGTACAGTTCTCACTATTAATTAGTTGGTTATTAGCTTGCATGATACTAATATATTGGCTGTTTATTAGGACTTATAAAGCACATATGATGGCTTCTTCTGCATGACCGTATTATAGCTCCTAATCAGTAAATTATCTACTTATTAATAGGGGTGCTCCGATCACGATCGGCCGATCGTTAATGCGCATTTCGTCAGTAAAGCCGGTTTTCTAATCAGCGGTTAATTCCATCAGGTGCGTGATTTCACATAGAGCAGCTGTTACTACACAGAGCCGTTGTTAACTGAGAAGATGGGCCAATAAACCCTGAAAATTAACGTGATTTGCGCATCTTCTCTATTAACAACGGCTCTGTGTAGTAACAGCTGCTCTATGTGAAATCACGCACCTGATGGAATTAACCGCTGATTAGAAAACCGGCTTTACTGAGGAGATACGCATAACGATCGGCCGATCGTGATCGGAGCACCTCTACTTATTAACTATTATTAAGCAGCAAATCAGGAGTTTATTAAGGCAAATGATATAGCTTTTAGTTAGTTAACAGTGAAAATTGGTCCCTAAATTGTGACCTTATGAATATACTTGAAATGATCTCAACACTAACATACAACTGACCCATTTTTAGGATTGTAGACTGAACAAAAGTATAAATGCAACACTTTAGTTTTTGGCCCCATTTTCATGAGCTGAACTCAAAGATCTAAGACTTTTTCTATGTTTACAAAAGGCCTATTTCTCTCAAATATGGTTCACAAATCTGTCTAAATCTGTGTTAGACACAGATGTGCACTTCTCCTTTGCCGAGATAATCCACCCACCTCACATGTGTGGCATATCAAGTTGCTGATTAGACAGCATGAATATTGCACAGGTGTGCCTTAGGCTGGCCACAATAACACATTTCTGACAGTAAACTGTTGCTGCGTTATATTTATGAGGTACTGACAATAAAAAAAATAATAATAATTTCAATGGTCGCTTTGTCACTGTCACGAATGCACACACGAAACAAGAGATCCAATAGCAGTGTTTAATAGGGGAATCCAAAATCTAAATCCAAAACAGGCAAAAGGTCAAAATACAGAAGATCAGTCCTAAAAACAATAAACACGAGAAACACTAGGGAACACAAGAAAGCAAGGTCACGTACCTGCTGCTGAGAACACCCACAACAGGAAGTATGTGTACAGGTGCTGGTCATATAATTAGAATATCATCAAAAAGTTGATTTATTTCACTAATTCCATTCAAAAATTGAAACTTGTATGTTATATTCATTCATTACACACAGACTGATATATTTAAAATGTTTATTTCTTTTAATTGTGATGTTTATAACTGACAACTAAGGAAAATCCCAAATTTAATTCCCAAATTTTAAATTCACTATCTAAGAAAATTAGTGGTGCCACACAAAAATCAAAACACCTGCAAAGCCTTTAAATGGTCTCTCAGTCTAGTTCTGTAGGCTACACAATCATGGGGAAGACTGCTGACTTGACAGTTGTCCAAAAGACGACCATTGACACCTTGCACAAATAGGGCAAGACACAAAAAGTCATTGCAAAAGAGGCTGGCTCTTCACAGAGATCTGTGTCCAAGTACATTAATAGAGAGGCGAAGGGACGGAAAAAGATGTGGTAGAAAAAAGGTGTACAAGCAATAGGGATAACCACACCCTAGAGAGGATTGTGAAACAAAACCCATTCAAAAATGTGGGGGAGATTCACAAAGAGTGAAAGTATAGAAAGTACCCTATCCTAAAGAAAAGCATTAAAAACTGCTATATCTGATTAATTCTCTTTTAGAAGAAAACAAACATAACCCCAGGTATTTATTCAATACAGTGGCTAAATTTATGAAAAATAAAGCATCACCAGGTGTTGTTAGTTCATAAAGCAGTAATGACTTTATGAACTAACTTACTTCCAAGATCGATATTATTAAAGATAAAATTGTAACCATTCAGCCGTCAGCTACAGTACTGCATCAGACAGTGCACTATAGACCCCCTGAGGAACAGTTCCACTCATTTTCTACTATAGGAGAGGAAGAATTGTATGAAATTGTTAAATCATCTAAACCAACAACATGTAAGTTAGACCCTATACCATCTAAGCTCTTAAAAGAAGTGCTTCCAGAAGTCATAGATCCTCTTCTAACTATTATTAATTCACTGTCATAAGGATATGTCCCCAAAATCTACAAACTGGCTGTTATTAAGTCTCTCATCAAAAAAACAACTAGACCCCAAAGAACTAGTTAATTACAGACGATCTCTAAACTTCCTTTTCTGTCCAAGATACTAGAAAAGGCAGTATCCTTGCAATTATATTCCTTCTTAGAGAAAAATGGTATCTGTGAGGATTTCCAGTTAGGATTTAGACTATATCATAGTACTGAGACTGCTCTCCTTAGAGTTACAAATGACCTGCTCTTATCATCTGATCGTGGTTGTATCTCTCTATTAGTGCTGCATTCTACACTACTGACCACAACATTCTCTTGAATAGACAGAAAATCGTTGTTGGCATTAATGGAAGTGCTTTAGCACGGTTCAAATCGTACTAATCTGAACGCCATCAATTTGTTGCAGTGAATGAAGAGATATCATATCGATCACAAGTGCAGTATGGAGTACCTCAAGGCTCAGTACTAGGGCCGTTTCTTCTCACGCTTTACATGTTACCCTTGGGAGATATCATACGGAAGCACAGTGTTAGCTTTCACTGTTATGCTGATGATCCTCAGCTCTATATTTCTTCGCGGTCTGGAGAAACGTACCAATTTGAAAAATTAAATGGAAGGCATAGTCGATATCAAACCTGAATGAGGAGTAATTTCTTACTGCTAAATTCTAACTTAGATGTGCTATTTGATAGCTATCTTTCCTTTGAAAAACTGCATTTTTCCATCTCAAAAATATAACTAAATTACGGCCTATACTCTCAATGTCAAATGCAGAGACGTTAATTCATGCGTTCATGACCTGACATATTGGGTGGTTGTCCTGCACGCTTAATAAAAAAACCTCCAGCTAGTCCAAAATGCAGCAGCTAGTGTTCTTCTGGTCATGTGTGTCATTGTAGACAGACTTTAGCTGTTACGGCATGACGCGATGCGACAGGACAACTGAATTCAAGAATGAATGAGAAGCATTTCACGGAGAGATGCCAGGTGTTCGAGAAAAAATGATAATTCTAATCTCAAAATTGAAAATATAATGCCGACCCATTGAACGAATATTCAAATAATCGAATATTCTGGTCCAGCCCTAACTGAAGCACACTCATCTTAAGAGGGAGAAGCTAGTATTAAATAATTGTGAAGTAGATGAGTGAAGAAGGGCCTGGAAACTGCCGGTATTCAGTAATGTGATTTATCAAGGTAATGAATATGCACAATATTGTTATTGTGGGCACTTCTAAACACCGTGAATAATTATATTACAAATTGTTCTGAATTTGGAATGCATTTTAAGAACACTATTCCCATCAACTGGTCAAAATGTATGTACACACATGTATGATGCTTGAAAGACTCTTTGCGCTCTGATGTAAACAAGCACGCATGAGATGCACGTGGAGGAACACGTGAAGGAACACGTTTCTGAAACATATTTAAATAATCTTAAATAGCCATTCAGGTTTGTGTATTTGCTATGATGTTCACCACAGTGCCAAATACTTAAGTATTATGACTTAATAGGTTATTTTAATCTGGACTACAACGTGCCATAGATATAGTTTGAAAATGTTTTTATTGTTAATTCACACTTTACATCAGGGCTTCATTTTTAACATTAGTTAATTCATTGGTTAACATAAACTGCCAATGACAAATTCTTCTGAACATTCATTAATCTTAGGTATTCCAATATTTAATAACACGTTGTTAAAATTTTAAGTTGCAACTATATTATTTAATGAGCTAACATGAACTGACTTGTTTTTTTGTTTTGTTTTTACAAACTTCTGTAGAAAATGTAGCTATTGTGAATGTTAATGGTTAACTAATGAGATTGTAAAGTGTTACCTATGGGTCTTTATAGTTCTTTTGCACTTTAATCTCTGCAAAACATTTAACTTTATATATTTTATTAAACTATATTTTTTGCACTTTTTTAAACTAAATTTCAATACCGTGATAAAAGCATGAGCAATTAGCAACAGGAAAATTTGATACCAGCATATCCCTACTGGAAACTCAAGGATTTCTCCACGTTCCTTTAATCTGAAGAACACACGGCCCTCACACTGGAAAAACAGCCACTCAGAAATAAAGAGGGATTGTTGGGGAGCAGATGAGGGAGAGTGATCATTGGCTGGTTCTGAGGTAGCACTTTCATCCCTACTCCACACCGCTGGCTCACGTTAAGGAAACGTGTTTTGAAATCTGCTCTTCAGAGGTCTGACTATAAGGTCAATGCTTTGAAAAGAGCTTTGTGAAGTCCCCCATATGTGCTCATACCTGATCCACTTTCACACTGTCCAGATGTGACTTTTGCAACTTAAAACAGTCACAGAACGAGTTTGTGGAAAGACGATTATTGGAATAGATCACAATATTGAACAGGTAAAGATGAAACAGGTTTTACGCATCATGAGAGGGTGAAGGATCAGAATTTTTACTTTTGGATGAACCATCCTTTTAAAACTCATGTTAAAGTTATGAAATGTTTCACCGTATCGCCTTCTCCAGCTCACTTTCAGCCTTAGGTGGACATCCTACACCACCTTGCACTGAAACGACTCCGTCTGCTTTCAAATAAACACTGCATTGAGCACAAGGTACACATGTCAGACAGAGTTTGGCAGATATTTTTGCTAAGCTCTTACCCAGCTGAGACTGCACTCAATACAGCAAGTGAATTCAATTAAACTAAAGTCCAAGTCACGGAACACAAACTCTGAATGTGTTCAGCTGAGGTCCCAATTCTACAAAGTGCAGCCCTTTCACATTAAGAAAATACAACCAAACTGCAGTAAATCAAGCTGGAGGGCGCTGGGAGAAGGAGGGTGGAGTAAAATCTGATTTGTCTGTGCAGGGCAAAGCTACCAGGTTGGAGAATTTTATAAGACAAATGATCTGCTCTGGAAGGAGCCTTCAAGGGACAAAGATGGCCCCGAAATAACTTAAACGCACATTCAAACTCTTTAAAATAATACCCAGGAAATATCAGATTATAAAGAAATTCCTGTAACCTAAGTATTAAACTTTGGCATGTGAAGGCCAGTTCACACCAATGTTGATGGATGAAGTTTTTAATAATCCTCCTAATTCTACGAAGTCCTCACCACAACTCTGAATCTGCATGACTTTAAAGAGTTCGAGCATTTCTCTTCAAATGACAAAAAAAAACTGGGTCAACATTTACTCATAATCATGTCATTCTGAAACCCGTTTAAATTTATTTCCTTTGTCAAACACAAATGTGTATGGATGAGAAACAGGCCAAAATGTAAATCATATTTAATATGCATGCATCATAATTGATTATGAGACATATGAGAATGAATAGCAAAATTAAATTAATGTTACCAGAGGTATAATAATCGGTATCACAGATGGTGTGATGCATTTTAAAATGCACTATTTGAATGAACATTAAGATTTTTGTCTATCCCATGATTTGGAATATAGTACATATGATCAGTATTTACGGAGCTGCCATTTTTGTCCCTCAACAGTCCTCTGTTCCCCTTTCACTTCAAATTAATATGGAAAACAGCAGCATGAACATTCTAAAACAATTTCCCCTTTTTAAAAATTTAAATTTTTTGGATGCAAAATGTGTCTTTAATACTGCTAGTCATCACTCTTGTGAGTGTAAACCATAGGCAAAAACATTTCCCCATGAGGTGAATTAAAAAATAAAGCTGGCAACTCACTGTGAAGTTCATATCAAAAAACATGTGCCATACACCAGTCAGTCATATCGTATCATCAGAACAAACAAATAAATGAATAAACTGACAAACAAACAGGACTCGGATTCATTTTAGTAAATACCTTTGTGGCACTGAGTCAAGGTGATGGAAGCTCATGAGAAATGATGGACCTGTGCCACCTGCTGCATTCACACGAGAGATTGATGCAGCTGCTCAATAAAACCAAATGAAGCAAAGTAACACACAGGGGCGTCGCTAGGCCCTTTTTAGGGGGGCTTCAGCCCCCCTAAACTTATGCCCAGCCCCCCTAAAAATTATTTGATTAATTAATTAGTGATCGCTTCAGTCCCCTTTAAAAACTAATTTGAGACGGTGGCAAGCTGCATCAAGTTCCGGCTCCTCCCCTTATCTGAGTCTGCACGGATTCAGCGCGTTTTTCAATCCACAGGGGCGCCGAGCAGAGCGAACATCAGAGAGTACAAGGTGTGTGTGTGTGTGTGTGCGTGTGCGTGTGTGTGTGTGCGTGCGTGTGTGCGTGTGGTGTGTGTGTTCTCGCATCCAATACCAGTACGTCTTCGCTGCGTTCACTTTCAGCCTTTATCACAGTGTGACAGATGTTTTTTCTTCCAACAAAAATGAAGCGATTAACACCCATGAAAACATACTTTAGAAAAGTATGTTCAGATCATGATTTATTTTAATTTACTTTTTGAAATTGAAAACATATTATTGTGTATTTCGGCATTACATTATGCAGCCATGCAAAATGTGTATTAAGTAATAATTAATCATTAGTGTATCATGATACATATATTAGAGTAAGAGTAAAGGGATCTGTGATTTTTTTATTTTTTATTTTTTTTAAGTAATTGATTTATAGAAGTGGCAAATTGATAATGATGTTATTTTTAATAAATATAAATAAATATAGAACAGATTAAACATATTGCCAATAGACAATTACATTAATACATGTTTTGTCTATATTCTTAATGAATATTAGCTGGTTAGTTAAATGATTTGAAATGAAATAAATGTTCAGGGGCTGACTTGATGTATAACCAACCGTATTGTTGATTATAAAGGCTAAAAAGCTAAAAATTAATAATAATAATAATAATAATAATAAAATATAATAATTTATATTTCATTGTAGATGGATATACAACATTTTTTTTTGTCGTGCGGGAGTAGGTCTGCAAATGAGCAACAGTCAGGTGAGAATAGAACAGACAGCCTCACACACACACACACAATACCACTGTATTCCCAAGATTCATTGCAGTCATTGAACCCTTATGTTGTTTTAATTTTCTGCCAATTTCCACATACATTTCATAAGAAAAAGCAGTGGTATCATCAAAGGATAAACATGAATGTCCTAATACTGAATCAGGAAGTCTTTATTGTAAAAAAAAATAAAAAAAAATAAAAAAATCTACATTCCCAATTCAAAATTTTCCAGTGACTGGTCACATGTAAAAAACTGTATTAGTTTTTTTTTACAGTGTTATATATGGCTCAGTCAGTACTCCTACTCCCATATATGAAATACAGGGAATACAATGGAATAGTGGATTGCAATAAGGTTAGTAGTATACAACCCTACCCTAATAGTAAAATAATATTTTTTAATCATACCGTTATTGGGGGCTGAGCCCCCCTAAAATCAAAATCTTAGAATCGCCCCTGGTAACACACATGCTACAAAACCCTTCTCAATGATGTATTCTTATGATTTGACGTTGTCTTTCATGTGCACTTAAAATATCACATACAATATACTACAGAAATAGTAGGAGTTAGCACAGGGTTTAATTCAGAGTCACAGATGTATTGGTTGTCACAAGTACACACTGATGGTTAGTGAGATGTGAAAACGTCCACCCTGATGAGCTTGAGAGATAGAGAGAGAAACAGGAAGTTCTGTTCTGTACACACACACTTTTAAATTACATGCACAATGTCAGAGATGTAAACTCATTGGGTGAAAAAAGTGATGAAGATGCTAATTTTAATTCAATGCAGTGCTATCAATACAGTACACTCTGTTTAGCAAGATCTAGATCTACACTCTTGTGAAATCTCTCATTATAACCAATGAAGTGGTCTACACTGGACAATAAACCTCCTTGTTTCTACATTTTGTTTGCTATAATGAAAGCATTCACAAGCATGTATTGGCTCAGCAATACAATGGTACTGAAAGGATTCTGACTAACACTTCTGATTGATCACTTTTCTATATTAATTTAATTCATTCTTAAAACACAAAATACATCTGCATCTGTCAGACATCTATAAACCTTGGTTACGCACATATCAGACTTTATAAACAATAAACAGCATAAGTAACAGAAATCATTCTGAACATAAAGTATTTTTATCTGAACGATGATCAATAATGTGATCAAACTGAGGACATCTACTGTATCTATCAGTGTTGTGCGGCTACTATACATTGTGCATCTAGTCCCAAACACAGTGAGCGTAAAATCCGCTCAAATCAATGAGAACTGAACTCTTAAAATGTTCAATACAAATGAATTCATACACACATATTTCCTGCCTCGAAGCTAAAGCTAAAGCGTTCCTTGTGAACTAAAGAGTAATGCTTGAATTACTAACCACCACTAACAATAATCAATGCATTTTGCTTTGCTAACGTGGTATTTGTGTAATGTATATATTTTTTTGGTTAATGTGCTTGTCTACTAACACAGAAAAAGGTTTTCAGAGCACTCGGAGTTAAATGACCTATATTAGTCAACCGGAAATACCAACCACTCCAACCATTACAGCTAAAGCACTTTAAACCAATCAGCTGTGCAGAGCAGAGAGTGATTGTAATGGGGGTCTTGTGACACACTAGGTGGGTTCTGAAACTCTTTCCCTGGAGTCGGGTACAGACAGGAAAGCCACAGCTATTCAGCAGACTCCTGACCAGCTGCATCGACAACCCCACTTTTTAGGAGTCTGAAGAGATCGCCCATGCCACTTTAGTCCTCTTTTCTTTTGTGATCAGCTTCTATTCTCTCCTCTTTCATAGCTCTCCATTTCTCTGACCTGCACCTCTCACTTACTGTACTTTTATCAATGTCTCTCTCTCTCTCTCTCTCGCTCTTGGGCTGCAGAGGTCTCATTTATCAGCCTCATTTCCTGCAGTTTGTCTGCATTTACTCAGCTATACTTTCAAGACAAAATGGTCCCATGATGTCAATTAAATGAAGAACATCCTTAAGGATAAAATTATTATAAATTAAATAATTAATGTGTGTTTTAAAGTCAGGTTTGTTCATAAAGATTTTATAGCGCTTACATGGTTTTCAGCACCATCAGGAATTAAAATGTGTTTTTATAGTCATTATAAAAATGTTTAGATAAAAAAAAAAATAGAAGTCAATCTCATATACTCATTATGCATGTGTGTTGGTCATCCAGGTGTTCCTTGCATATTAAAAAACGTGTATATTGTGCATGGTTTACATGTATTTAATATGCCATTTTAAACATATAACTGGTAAGCCTGTTTTTCAGCTTCTCTTAGTATTAAGTGCTTCTGCAGTGCAGCCTGTAGCAGTATCGACTTTATATTGACTAATGGACAGAGATCTGTTTCACTGCAAAACCTGAAACCCTCCAGCCTGGCGCAGGGAGATATCCACCTGTGCTTCCCAGGAGGAGTATCCAGTGCTGGGACACATTAGCAGGTCATTCCCCCTGGGCAGGCCTGGAGCTCAGATGCGGCTGTTTGTTTGCCCTGCTGCACGTTAACCCTCTTCATCTTTGTCTCACACTCTCGTGAAGTGAAACAGGAGATGGAGGGCTCAAGCACACAAAGAAGAGCGGACAGACTGATGTCACACAGACAACAGGCTTCATAGATAACTCAGACAGTCACAGTGTTCACTTGTCCACAGGCATGTACATGCACGACTGTGAAAATATAACAGTTACAGTGACTTTCCTGACAAAAAAAACACACACACATGTAATTGTGGTATACAGGCACTCTCCATAGGCAAAATGTTTTTGTTGTTGCTGTTTTTTTACTCTACAAACTGTATTTTCTTTCCTCCTTACTGGCATTTTTTAAATTTTAAAATACACCATTTAGTATGTTTTTTTAAGCCATCTGTTAACCATCTGTGTCATTGTACACATTTCATAAACCAAGCACATACAACACTATCAATTAACATCTGAATAAATGCTGTCCAACCCTGTCACCAGCTGCCCTTGATTTCAACGAGGACATTGCAATAATTGGACAATTACTGATTGTCAAAGCAATAATATCCTATCATATCCTATCCTATCCTATCATGATTCAAACTTGTACATGGACAAAGAAGTAAAAATGCATGGATTAATTAAAAAGTAAACAAATCCCAGAGCCATTACGACATCTACACATTCTGTCATGTCTAAATATAATTTGATCATGTGACTGAGCCGAGCAGTCAACTTCGTTAAATTAAAACTACACCCTTGCCTCTAACAGCATCATGACATTTGCGCTGATGACCGACTTACTTACTGAAGGTCTGCTGAGCAATGGGTTAAAAATGGTGTAAAATATTGTGGTCAAACTTTAGTTTGGGGACCAATAATCTCCTAATTGGTTGCTATTTAGCAGTTAGTATGGGGTAGGGTTAAGGGATCTAAATTATGGTTATGGCATTAATATGTGCTTTATAAGTACTAATAAACAGCCAAATATGCTAGTAAGCAATTAGTTAATAGCATAAATTGGTCCCTAAAGTGTTTCCAAACATGGGTTAATACTAATGGTGTGAATTTTATTTAAACTGCTCAAATGTACTTTTCATTTACATTATTATTATTATTATTTTTTGCAGTAATCTTAACAGCCCTTCAAATAGGCATCTTTATGCAAACTGTAGTTTCTTCTTTTTAAATCATGCGATGAAATATGCCCTGGACGTGTTCTTGACAGGTCTGGTAAAATTCAGTATCATATCTGAATGATGAATTCATACTGCTGTGTGTGAGTAATTTTCTCTCTCGACCGCTCATTGTTTGAGCTGGTTTCTCAGTGTGCGGCTCATTAGCTGGAGTCAATTGTCTCGTGCTCACAGAAGCGGCATTGTGCTGTGGCATGGAGAGAAATCTCCACTCGAATAAACCCGTTTAACAGCTTCAGACCAGGAGAAACTGAATATGCCTCATTCATGAAGCTCTGCTCCAGCACACACACACACACAAGCAAACAACACACACAAGTAAACCAGCACCAAGCTGCAGACAGATCAATGAGCTGTCCAGAAGAGGAAATGGCATGGAAAGTTTGATTCAAGAATGTTTGAAAGCCTCCATTCACTGCACCTACCTGAATTCTGCAGAGATACCGTACCTGCGCCTGTCAATGAGAAGCTTTTTCTGCTGTTTGTTATCCGTTACTGTTACAACACACAACATGTAATCAGTGGTGAAAAGTACTGGAAATAGCCAAGAACAACTAGGCAGGTTTGAGCTTTAAAAGCTTAATGGAAGAGGACACACTTTCTGGCATTAAGAAAGTATGTACTTTTAAAGGAATAGTTCACTCAACAACAAAAAAATCATTTATTTAGCCTCGTGTGATTCCAAAAATGTACGGCTTTCAGTGGAACACAAAAGGAGATTTCTTGAATATCCTGGCCTTGAATATCTCTTTTCACTATAATCAAAGTGAATAAAGACTGCACAGATTGGTTAAGTTTCAAAATGACATAAAAGCCAATTTTATCAATTTTTTTTGTTAAAAAATGGAAGAGAATTTGTATATTAGTTTGAAGATATTAAGATTTAGCTGAGCCTGAGATGATTATTTGACAGTGATTTCACATTTCCTGATTGTATGAAGGCTAATAAAAACTCTGAACATTAATTTGTACTGTTTTTCCCCCCTAAAATATTATATGGTTTTAAATGAGGTATCATAAACTTGGCAAATACATTTTTCATAAGTTCGTATGCACAGACATCTGTCCTGGGCATTCTTGGCAGTTATTACTAGGCTTTTTTTAATAGTGTTATCAATATCGGAATTATATTGTATTAACCGAAATTAAGAAATATATCATGATATAAATTTTGGCCATATCGTCCAGCCCTAGTTTACACTAGACTAGACACTACTAGACAATGATCACCCAGCATTTTCATGTATGGAACACCAAATAATAAAAATGACTACCATACGTAATAAAACTTTACTTAAGCTTTTACTGCAATTACTGCAACGACTTCATATCCAATTATAACCCAACAGGCTACACTTTTAAATTACATTTTGAAACAACAGAAAGATATATTATTATAGCACAAAAATAGACCTATAAATCCTGCACTGATTCAGGTTTCCATATATTCTGTAGCTTATACATTTAAAACAGCACCTTATTTCTACATTTGATGGTGCATTTTGTGCATAAGAGGCTGTTCAAAGACAGTCCTTCAGAAACATGCCACACCTGTATACAGAGACTGTATACAGACATGCTGCTTTTGGTTGTTTGTCAAAAGTGATCATTTGGAAGCTGTTTTCAAAGCCCTTGCCCCCTGTTTGAATGGGCATGATGCCTCTGGTTTTCATTTATCACGTGTCTCTAACTAACAAGGCACAGGTTTCTGCATGAGTTTCTTGTGTTTGGGAAGACTTTAAAGTCTGGAAGTGTGTGATCCTCAGTCATCAAGCGTTTTATTGACAGTATTCTCAGTCTTAAAATGTTGATGAGTGTAATCAACAACATCATGTACAGTAAAACGAATGAAATCTGTGCAATTCAATCAGTCTGCAATTGTATTTCAACTGTTCAACAAGTTAAGTTTCAACTGAGTTGAATGCTCAGATATTTAGTTGTGTAAATTGTAACTTCTTGCCCAAAACAATTTTTAACTAACAGTAAACACAACTTGTGCGACCTGCCCCAGAAACCTCTACAAATACACAAATGAGTGAGGAGTAGTGTTGTCAAAAATGGCAAATTTTCAGTACATATCAAACTTAAACTGATAATAAAATATCTGAAACAGATTCAATACTCTTTCCAATTAATTGTGCAGCCCAACCACCAGCTGTGCTGACTTCACACACACCGCAGTCTGAGACGCATAAACCTGTAGTCCAACAAAACAATACATTTTTACTCCAAACTCACTTCATAACATTAGTTGCATGTTTAAAATAAATAGATTTATCACAGGATAAGACAGAAAATATATTACTTTATAGTATTAAATTGCAATAAAAACTATCTCCTGATATGACTTAAAGAACATAGGCTGAATATATTCTTGATTCAGACGTGTGTTTATTGTCTTCATGCTTTATCAGTTAAAGTGTTTCTACGTTTCTTTTTTTTTTACTGTGTGGAGTCTATACTGGAGAAGTGTGACAAATTTAGGGTGCATCATCACACTCTGTGGGGCTAAAACAGGAGATGTGTGTGTGTTTCGAGTGAATACACTTCTGTCATCTGGATTTGTGTTTGACTGTCAATCTAGACGGCAGAGAGGAAGACAGACAGACGAAATAAAAGGAGGAAAACGTTCCTTGCTGCTGTAAAGTGTTGCTTGTGAGCCGTAAGGGCTTGTGTCAAACGCTCAACAGGATGTGTCAGACTGCAGCTGTGTCCTGAAGCACGTCTCGGTGTGTGTTTGCTGCCGTGTGATTCTTTCACATGTGAATTTCATGGACTGAAAGTCACATCATTAAATGTTTCTATGCTTCTATGTTTTGAGAGCAGTATTCTGTTCTTAATAAGATTGGTTCAGTTTTTTTTTCTGTTATGACGGTCATAATTAGCCCCCTGAGATCCACAGAGATTCGAACAAATGCACTGTATCTTTCCACTCAATCAAACACACATTTGACCATCTGACCGGTTTCTCTCTCTCTCTCTCTCTCTCTCTCTCTCTCTCTCTCTCTCTCTCTCTCTCTCTCTCTCACACACACACACACACACACACACACACACACACAGGGTTTCTATGTTTTCTGGGGTCAAACGATAGGAGTAATGGTTTTTACACTGTACAAACTGTATTTCCTATCCCCTTACC
The DNA here is from genome assembly GCF_023724105.1 of Carassius gibelio. Classification (NCBI taxonomy): domain Eukaryota; kingdom Metazoa; phylum Chordata; class Actinopteri; order Cypriniformes; family Cyprinidae; genus Carassius; species Carassius gibelio. Next base: position 4,948,089 of record NC_068409.1, read on the forward strand.
TTAAACCTGCCCCCACACAAACTTCATTATATGATTTATAAGCGGTTTTCCTCAAAAATGTGCCCACAAAGTCAATATTTACTGGTATATGGGGAAATAACGTAAGGACACACACACACACATACACACAGCTCCTTCTGAGGCTGGCTCTCCAAACCTATACCTAGACAGCACTGTGGAGATTTTTAGCTCAGAAGACATGTAACATGTCTAGGACATCCAGAAATGCTGTCTAGATGGGAAGCTCACTGCCATGACAGGATGTAAAGCTCATTTTGTTAGAGTCACCCTACAGAAAATCAGATAAGAGTTTGATTAATAAAGCTTGTGATGATTTATGCTGAGCTTGTGTTATGGAGTTTGTTACATCTATTTCTTTGTTTGTGCAAACATTTATCACATTTGTACAGCGGCCCCAAAAAAGAAACTAGACAACTCAGCATTTAAAGTAGGGATGCAACGACACCATTTTTTCAGAACAGATCCAATACCAAAAATTCTGCAGCTGAGAGAAGAGTTTATGTGAACTTGAATTTAATGTCTTCAATATTAATCTGTACCTCACAATGAACTATGGAACAGCTTCAGAACACTTGAAATATGTTCTTAAAAACGTTTTGGTGCTTTATAATGTTTCTGTGCTTTTCATGGAGCTCAACAATAACACAGAATAGTATACGCAGGCACAGTATCAGATTTGGATCGGTCTCATCTAACTGATCCTTAGCCGATCCTTAGAAAATGCCAGTATCGGAGCTGATACCGATCCTGAGTATCTGATCGATGCATCCCTAAAGTCGGCATGATATGAAAATTCTTCTTTACTTTTTTGTCAAAATACATGTTACAGATATTGTGAACAATTAATCCATCATCCATATATTTCTTTGGTAACATTTTAGTATAGAGAGCAATTCTCACTACTATCTAGTTATTTACTGCATGCCTATTATTAACATACTGGCATCTTTTATTAGTACTTAGCACATATTGTACATGACCATATTCTAAATTCCTAATCCTAGCCTACACCTAAACTTAACTTGCTTACTAACTATTAATAAGCAGCAAATTAGGAGTCTATTAAGGCAAAAGTCATAGTTAATAGTTTGTTAATATCGAGTATTGAACCTTAAAATAAAGTGTGACCATTTCTTTAAAAAGAAATTGTTTTGATCTCATAATGTTTAATCAAAGTCTCATAACTAGATTTTCCAGTTAAATTACAGACTTCTCTCTTGTGACGTTAGTTTACCCAAAATTAAAATAAGCCCATGAATTACTCACCCTCAAGGCATCCTAGGTGTATATGACTTTAATCTTTCAGATGAATACAGTCAATGTTATATTAAAAATTGTCTTAAATCTTTCAAGCTATATTCATTGCAGTCAGCGGGTGTTGCAGTGCATCAGTCCAAAAGAAGTTAAATAAAGTGCATCCATCTATAATAAAAAAGTGCCTCACATGGCTCTGGGGGTAATAATCGTAATAATCACTTAAATCTAGCTTGCTCTAACTTTTGAATTATGTATGAGGTCGCCATTGTGCATGGGCCGCTCAGAAGTGACAAACGCAGAAGCACAGTGGAGAGATCAAAACAAAACAACAGTCACTAATTAGAAGTAAAAAAATAAATAAAAATTAAAAACAAGGATTTGTAAAGAAGAGTGTCGGAAGATTTAGATGTAAGCCAAGAGGAGACTGTTTTTCCTTTGCTTACTATAAACAAACGTTGGTTTTCACGAGACTCATCGGCACATGTACAGTGTTGACCTCCATGCATTATGCTCCCAAAGCTGCTTCCGTGAACAACATTGAGCGCAAGCTAGATTAGATTAGAAAGTGATTATTATAATTTTTTTAATATAGACCTTTTTCGGTCACACTTTATTTTAGGGTCCAATTCTCACTATTAACTAACCATTAACTTAGACTTTTGCCTCAATTAACCCCTTATCTGCTGCTTATTAATAGTTTATAAGGTAGTTGTTAAGTTTAGGGTACTGGGTAGGATTATGGATGTCATGCATTATATGTACTTTATAAGCACTAATAAACAGCCAATATGTTAATAATAGACATGCTAATAAGCAACTAGTTATTAGTGTGAATTGGACCGTATACTAAAGTGTTACCTATTTTTCTTACAAAAACATATTTATTGGAGGCCTTTGTTCACCCCCCAGAGCTATGTGAAACAATTTTTATTATGGATGGATTTGCTTTATTTCACTTCGTTTGGACTGATGCACTGCAACACCCACTGACTGCCATTAAACAGCTTGGAACATTGAAGACATTTTTTAATATAACCCTGATTGGATTCGTCTGAAAGTCATATACACATAGGATGCCTTGAAGGTGAGTAATTCATGGGCTAATTTTCATTTTTGGGTGAACTAAACCTTTAAATTAATGTAGCAGAAGCTTTTATCCACAATGACTTACAAATGGGGAAGCCACACAATACGGAAGGAACAAAGGAGAACAATAGGTCTGTTGCGGCTTCAGTTTGATTGTGACTATAAGCATGGATTGTATTTTCAAGTTGATGGTGACTGAGTGTTTGCAGTTGCTAATTTTAGATCAGCAGTTGCTAAACTGTGTGAACATCTGACGAATTATTTTCTGTCAACATCACCTTATATCCACAACCTGAAACAATCGAACAACACAGCCGGAGAAATCCAATCATGGATGCTAGTCATTGCTCACAACTGTAAGTCATGTTAACAGAAAGCAACAGGACATGTTTGACTCAAGGGCAGCTATTTCTGTTCTCACACACTGAGATGCAACAGCAAAGGAGGACGCTGGGAAACAGCGTGTGTAAAGGAAAGAAAGTAATTGATATTGAAAATAGCTGGATCTCAAATTAAGTATCTGAAAAAGTAGACAAGCAGCAGACAAACAGTCCACCTGCTGAGAAAGGTCCAATATTTTGCATTTGTTTTATTCAGAGTCCACTTATAATGTTAGTCCATTTTTCATGCACCAAAAATATTTTATGATTAATTGTTCGTGACCATATGCAACATCTCTGTCCCAGAATTACATCTTCCCTGGCCACTGTCATTAATGATTTTTCACTGAGCTTGCTCAGCAATGCATTCTGGGATCTCAGAGGGCAGCATAATTTTGCGTTCCCTTTTGGAGCAGCCTTAAAATGCTGGCTAGGCAGGGTTTCAGAAAAGAGTTACAGTTCCAAAGTTACAACTAAAATAAGACATAAATAATCTGAATTTAGCTGTTGAACAGCAATTTGTATGAATGTAGAAATCCTCTTTAGATTTCTCCTCCCGATCCTGCTTTCTTTCTCTGTCAGCAGTTTCCAAACAGTCTTTATTTATCATGTCCTATGATTTTTAGCTTATCGTTTTGCTTCATCAGCAGAGGAAGAGGCAGTATGACTTCCTGTCACTTTTATTGCTCATGTTTGTATATTCCTCAGGGGTAGATTACCCTTACATTATAAAGATAAACACTAAAATGATAAACGACCAAACATCCTGAAGCTACACCTAAGAAATCCAATCCATAAGTAGTACACATAATTATATCTTTATATAGAGCACATGAGCTCTGGGGAGTGTGTACAAAAGCAGTTTCGATCATAAAGGCAAAAAACAGAACAATTGCTATAAAGTGACCTCAAAACCTCTCAGTTCATGATGGTTCATTTGGTCTAGAGAGGACTCCCACAATGCACTCTGATTAGACCAACAGTTTCTCTCGATCACAGACGCTAACATTTTTATTACAGTTCAGCAGAATGCTACTGATAACAGGATTATAGCAAACAACATGAGCCGCTCCCTCTGTGAAATACACACAGCTCCAGATTTCGGTACACTACTTTCAAACTCTAGCTTGCCAAGATACAAGCTTCTCACAATTTAAAGCAGTTCAACAATGCTACTCATTCAAAAGTAGGCTCTTGTTAGCTTATAATACAATATAAACAATATCCTAGTAAAGCATTTTAGAAACAATTCAGTCATGTGGTGCAACCAAAGAAGTAATTTGGGGCAACCAACATGCAGTTTATTCACCTTATTTTTCAATGCTGAAGTAAGCCGTTTTCTGTGAATGTGCAATACTTCCGGTTCATTAACCGCTGTAGGAAAATAATGAGAAGAATAACAGTAGAGCAGTTAATGGTAAAACTGTTTGCACTACAAACCAGTGTGCTCATAAGTAAGATAATACATTAAAATAACATGTTCAAACACACTAGTCTGCAATATCAAGCAGCAAAACAAGCTGTTTTGTGCAAATAAAAATAGCTGGAAGTGAATGAAACAGGAACCTCATATTACAATTATTTAGAAATGGCCAAACCTGCTCTTACAGGAAAAATACGGTGCTTAAATAAGGAAATAATTAATAAATCAAGCAGTTTGAAAAAAATTTGTTTATAAAAATATATTTTCAATTTTTTTTAAACATTTACAATAGCGTGCATTACTATTTTTTTTTTTTTTTTTCAAGACAAAACATGAAACGCAATATACAAAAATTTTTAAATACAGACACACTGGAAAGTTACTAACAATGAAAAAAACTGAAAAGGTGAGAAAAAGACATGTATTCATCGTTTAAGAAAAAAGATTTTACTTGCGTTACTATTACAGTTAAATTTAAACCTTTCTTGACTATTGGAAACTACAGAAGCTTCTCAAAACCATTCTTGTTAACCATTCAGAAAACAGCATTGCTGCTGTCACACCAAGTTAAAAGGATTTTTTCAGTGTAATGTTTATATCGTTGAGATACTATGACAATTTATTAATTTATAATAGTATCTTGATGATAGTTAAAATGTCACTGGAAAAAGTATTGCTTTTTTTAAGTTTATAATTTTTTTTATTCTATTTTCATTTTAAATTCAGTTACATTTGCAGTAATTTTATTGCATATTTTTGTAATTTGTATTTTCCACTAACTAAGTTAAACTAAATGATACATTTTGGCAACTAGCTGAAATACAATTAGTTCAGATGTTTTTATATTGTATTTTATTTCAAGCAACATTTGTGTGTGTGTGTGTTCTTGTTTTTGTGACATATCAGGACACAACTCTGTATAATAACATGGGTATGACACAGGTATTACAAGGAGAGGGTGACTTATGAGGACATAACCCATGTCCCCATTTTTCAAAACGCTTATAAATCATACAGAATGAGTGTTTTTGAGAAAGTAAACTGCACAAAGTTTCCTGTGAGGGTAAGGTGTAGGGTTGTTGTAGGGCCATAGAATATACAGTTTGTACAGTATAAAAACCATTACACCTATGGGATGAACCCACTTTCCACAAAAACAAACGTGTGTGTGTGTGTGTGGTTTTAGTTCTAAGTAACTATAATGATCTTGCTTCTTTTATGTTGATACTAGGGCTGCGCGATGAATCGAAATCATAATAAAATCAAGATTTGAGTGTGCGCAAAAAATCGCTTTATCACATGATTTTCCACGACCCCGACCTCCCGCAGTATGCTATCCGAAACAATCAGGATGCAGCGAGTTTAATGAAGATCTAAAAGATCTTCGAATAATTCGCCTGTGCCCGCTGTGTTGTTTTGTAATGTTAATTATGATTAACATTAACAGTGATTGATCAGCCTGTATTTATGTATTGTAGATGTTATTACCTAGGCTAAACAAAATTTGCTTGAAATATATGCTACGATAAAAGCGCCTGCATGGTTGTCCATCAGATGCCTGTCAAAGTTGAGTTTGTTACTATAGCAACAGTATAAAATCATGTTGTGATAAACAACTTTTGTGATTTCAAGATAACGAGAAAATTAAGTCATTAATGTCGAGAACCCGAAAAAAATTAAGTCGTTATAACGAGAAACAACTTTGTGATGTCGAGATAATGAGAAAACAAGAAGGGAAAAAATAATAATGCACAGCCGCTTAGAACTTCCATAATTATGCGCCTTCGTTGCTGATTCAGAACCGTGTACACATAACTTACTGTAAACGCACTGCAGACAGAGTACGTGTGAACCTTGGCCAATAAATATATTGGGCAAACAAATAAAACACCTGAGGCACCACTACAGTGAGCTCTATGACCAATGCATGGCAAAAAAGAAAACACGGGTTTTATACTATTTTTTCATTATTATTTTTTGTCATATGTCTAGACATTTTGTTTGACATCTTTACTTAGTGATTATTTTGACTTATGTATGTTCTAGAGATATGTTACAACTTTTTGATAAAGCTCTCATTGGTTTTCATTTGGAAATATGTTTAAAATTTATACTGAATGCATTTATGACTGTAAAGCATGTCGAAATCGAAATCGCTAAATTGATCAAAAATTGTGATACCTTTTTTTTGTCCATATCGCACAGCCCTAGTTGATACTTGGCCAAAGTGCACTCTCTGTGTCATTGTCACTTCTCCAGGTTCATGGATCATTCAATCTTTTTGCCTGACGTCACCTGTTGCACTGCATGTCTGCAATCTCCTGCGTTACAGGCTCTTTCATCAGAGTCGCAGATTAACACAGAGCACACTAACCTGAGGATCTGTAGCCATATGAATGAGAGATCCATTTCTAACAGTGTAGCGGCTTCGGTTAGCCTAATGGACAGGCATTAGCCAGGGCAAAACAACATTATATGCAGATGCAAGTGATCCAATAATTCTGGTTTATGACAGCTAATCTCTTTAGGTTTTAGGGTCAGGATGAGGGTTGTTAGCGGTACACCAGGACCCATTAGAAGCGCTCTTTCACTTATTCTCTTCTTCCGTCGCCCCCTCCAGAGGACTTCCTATGGTTTTGGATGGTCTTTCTCTCAGTTTGAGAAATGAAATGGCTAGTTTAGCCATTTTTTGCCTACTCTGCACCAGCTAGAGCAGAGCATTAGGGCACAGATGGACAGGATTGTGAAAAACACGGCTGATGGAAGGGCATCAACGTAAAGGAGACGATTTATGAGGGATTACAAAGACACACAATATCACTGATGCACAAATACACAAGCGCACCCAGCAAAGTCAAGAAAAAAATACAAAAAACAAGCTAGCTATTATACAGTGCAGTCAAATTTGCAATAAAATGCCAGTCTAAAACAGACTGAAACCCACCTATTATTTCTGTTGCCTAATCTAATTATAATAAACTCTTAAAGGCTTCAGATATCTTGTGTACATATTTCTCTTTTTTGCATGCACTAAATAAACAAGCTAACTGTGTGTGAGAGAGAGAGACAGTGAGACAGAGAGTGTATGTTGCTTTTGCTAGTATCTGATTACAACAGCAGCATTAATAAGTGATGCTGTCTCATCCAACACATGCCTACACACATTAACTGTAATTACTAACACACACACACACAGGAAACTTTCACATGACAAATAAACATCATTTCCCCACACTAATTAGTCTGAACTTTTGCAAGAGACCATATAGTTCATTTCTCAGAATCAGGTTCTGTTACAATCTGTACATTAAGTCATTTCTAATGCGCACAACCTCAAGCTAAGCACAGTAAACACTTACAGTAACATGTTTGCCGGTAATGGGTCGGGCCAACAGATGGGAAGGTCTTGACTTTTCAATGAGCCTCTATTCTGCTCTTAAACTTTTAACAGGTCTTCAGTGTCCGAAGTGAGTCATGTTTCATCCTGAACACAGATCTCAGTAAAGCCACTAAAGCATGCATGGACCTGTGTGGATCCCACTTCATCAAGAACACAATTCATGTCAAAACCCTACAAACGCCAAATAATTACAGACTCAGTCTCATGACATTACATTTACATTTATTCATTTAGCTGACGCTTTTATCCAAAGCGACTTACAATTGCTATATATGTCTGAAGCTGCACGCCTCTTTAGCAACTAGGGGTTAAGTGTCTTGCTCAGGGACACACTGATGTCTCACAGTGGATTTGAACCCGGGTCTCCAACATGTCTGATTCGTGAACCGAGGAGCTGATGATACTGCACATGCGTGATTCAGCGTGAAGCAGACCGACACACAGACCGTCTGAACCAAACTGATTCTTTTGGTGATTGATTCTGAACTGATTCTGTGCTAGTGTTATGAGCGCGGGTAAACCCAAGGTTTTCTTCAACCGGTTTATTGAATCGAAGTATCAGAAGGAACTACTGGTGATCGGAAAAAACTGATGCAACCGCATCTTGACTGGTGAACGAGTCAGTCTATTGTTCGTTATCTGGCTCGGCTCGGTGTTCATCTTCAGTTCTCTCTTCACAGCAGTTCAGTCAGTGTACTGTTTGAGTAAATGAATTATTTCGGGATATTGGTTTGTTTGAACTCAGAGGGAGTGTTAGACACATTAAAAAAGTTAACAGCTTAAGTCATTTGTGGATTAATGCGAATTAGAGATGCGAACCGTTTAAAACGATTCAGTTCGATTTGGTGAACTGGTTCAAGAAGATCCGGTTACACTGAGTGATTCGTTCACGAACCGGACATCACTAAACTGCAGTGAACGCGCTCACAACAGACACGGAAGAGAAGACAATGCTGAATAAAGTCATAGTTTTTGTTATTTTTGGAGCAAAATGTATTTTCAATGCTTCAACAAATTCTAACCGACCCTCTGATGTCACATGGACTACTTTGATGATGTTTTTCTTACCTTTCTGGACATGGACAGTAGACCGTACACAAAGCTTCAATGGAGGGACTGAGAGCTCTCGGAATGAATCTAAAATATCTTAAACTGTGTTCAGAAGATAAACGGAGGTCTTACTGGTTTGGAACGACATGAGGGTGAGTTATTAGTGACAACATTTTGCTATCTGGGTGAACTCCCTTTAATGCATTTTTCATGTTTCATATTTTAAAGGTTTAATTAAACAAAATACATCTGATGCCAAAGGATCTAAATAAACTACATCATTGACACATTAACTACTAAATTAATTTCTCCGCCAGTCAGTTTGTAAGCTTTTGTGCCTGTTCATATTTTGAAAGTTCCTCTTGGCTGCTCTGAAGTTTCTCTGAAATGTAGAGGCGTTTCATCAAATGTGCGAACGTGATATAATAACCCAAACCTCACAGAGTGTTCACGGTCCACAGAGGCGGTGTGATATCCCACCATCAGCAGCAGAACAAAGGACCTCAGAGCAATGTTCACACAAAGACAAACAGAGTTCACACTAAATGAAACGCTTCTTCACTCCTCTGGAAATATATATTCAATACATATTATTATTGGCTTACATCTGAAACTGTGCCATATGTGTGTTCACGAGTAAACAGGGATCATCTCATCTCTCTCTGATTCACTTCACTTTTGTCAAGTACAGCTGTTCATAGAAGTGGCTCTGATGGGTCTGCACTTTACATGACCTAAATAAATTCCTCTATAGTAAAAGCCCAGAAAACACAAAGACTAATTCAATATTAATTCAGACTAGACCTGCATAATAAGGAGGAAATATGTGGTAAGTCTGCTGGATGATGCAATGAACATCATTTTAATGTGATGAATGTTTTTGTTATGTCTTAAGCCAGGTAATAATGACACACCCTCCTGTTCTTCCTGGGACATAACTGCTCAAAGAAATGTAATTCATCAAAGAAATTAATACTTTTATTTAGCAAGGGCACACTAAATTGATCATACAGTAAGTAACTGCGAAGACATTTGTAATGTTATAAAGGGTTTCAAATTAATTGTGTTCTTTTTAACTTTCTATTACACAATCCTGAAAAAAATGCATCACGGTTAACAAAAGTATAAAGCAGCAAAGCTGTTTTCAACACTGATCATAGTAATAAGTGTTTCTTGAGCAGCAAATCATCATGTGCAAGAATAATTAAAATTTTAAGCAAAGATCTTTGTCACATTAGTTTAAATTTAACATGTATATACATATATAGCTGCTGACATATGAGTTTATTTTCCTTGCATTATTCATAAACTCCCTCACTTCAGCAGCACACGCCACTGTTATGACACATAAACCTGTTCATTTAAAACCACAATAAACGACGGCATTCAGCAAACCCCTCGGGGACCAATCCTAACGCCCCTCTGAGACGCAGGGACCAATCAAAGGTCAACGCCTGACAGACAGCTTAACTCAGCCGAGCTAAACACAGGAAACAGGAAGTGGCCACTACTGTATGTCATCTTTAGGAGGTTTCAAATGAAGGGTTTTAAAATGAAAGGTAAAGTATGTCACTTTTAAAGCCATTTGTAGTGTTTCTGAGCATCCTACAACAACAACGTTCAATGGCGACAACTCAATCAATGGTGTGAGCTTAGGGGTGGGACTATCTGTTGGTTTAACCAATGGAAAATGGGAGGGGAAAAGTTTGGGAAACTGTCCGGAAAGCCTTTTGCAATTCTGTTTGGTGACGTTATTTGTGCAGACATTGAAAACTTCAGCTTTGAACAAATATTTATGTGGCCTAGATCATAAACCTATGTGATTTAAAAGCTTTGAATGCAGAATCCATGTAAAACAACCTCAGACAGTCACGGTTTACTCTGGAACGCAGACAAAAGAGCAGTGCTGTGCCGTGGGTGAAATATTGATGAAGGTGTTAAGTAGGAAAGAGAAAGGTTGGCAAAGACAGAGAGAGACATGATGGATGGGAAGGTAAAGAGGCCTTAACAGAGTGCATGAGATGCTGAGATGTGCTTGAAGCAGACAAGGTCAAAGTTTAACGGATTGGCAGTTTGTCAGATTGGCAGATCAGAGAAAACTTGACCCACCGTATGACCCACCTTAAGCATACTAGCTCGATAAAGTTCTGTGGCTATAACAGTGGATGTGTCCAAGTCTAACACCTTCTCAGCATGTGTGTGTATGTTCAACCGCATAATGTAATATATATATATATAGATATTCACATTCAGTGGTCATATTATAAAATCAAGCGGTACAACAATTTACCCCTCAAAAAGTTATTTGTATTTATTTGTATTTTCCATGTAGCAGTAGGCTAAATCAGGCCACAAATCAAAATAGTGGGAAGATTTACTGATTATACACAAAACATTAATTCAGTAACTTCTAATTAAGGTCTACACGTAAGAACTACTGTTTAATTAAGAATATAACACCAACCCTAGATAATCTTTTTTATACAGAGCATACTGTATATAAAGCCTTAATGAATTTTCAGCGAGAACGATGAAGAGAATGAAGAGAAGCACAGTTTCCTGTGAGACTGTTCTTCATAATGTGAGCAAACACTAGCTATGTTTCCATCACCCTCTTTTTATGCACATTTTGAAGCATTGCATCAGAAACGAGTGATGGAAACGGCAAATTTAGAACATAAATCCCTTTATTTGCAAAAATGTTTTTACGTTCGCTTGAGGTGGTTTTCAACTTGTGCGGAAAAGGAGTAATGCGAATAATGGGAGATGGAAACGCATTTTGCGAATAAATCCCGCATGTGACTTTGCGCTATGGGACAGCATAACCTGACAAACAAGAGGAACGATTTTGTTGCACAGCATCTGCAATGTTGTCATGGTCATTCTGAAGCAAAGTCTGTCCTCTGTCGTCAAAGTAATTCTGTAAAACTGCCTACCAGAACAGTCTACCACGTTCAGCTGACATTCACTTCCGAAAGCATTTATTGAGTTCGTCTGCTCACTCAGCAGACGAAGCGCAAGTAACATATTATATTTACAGATTATTATATTCAGTGGCTTTTCCTATTTTCTTAGTGATATTTAGTGCCAGTTTATCAGCAAGTGACAATTTTGTTCACTTTGATTTGTTGGAAGGAAACAGTGCTTATTCCCAAATGTTTTCTGCGATATTTCGTATTAGGATGGAGACCCGGTTACTGACAATGGAAAACACTTCCTTTAGCATGAATACGGGCAACCCAGGCCCACTGGAAAAACATGCCTCTACCTACTTTCCTACAAAGACAATTCACTGCAGTTTTCAGCTGAAATAAACACAAGTAAGACACCAACAACGTGAAATCCTTTTCACTCAAATTACGATTACACAGGCAAAAGATTAATTAATAAAGTTTACTGTGTGATTCCTTGCATTAGACTACATTATTACCTCATAAAACTTTTACCATAGAGCATTGTTTGTAAACGAATAATACATTTTGATGTTTGCATTACATAATCAGCTGCTATGTGGTTTTCTACTGCAGTAAACTTGCTCTGTAGCTCACCTGATACAGAACTAGCAACACAGATCATGAGTCCCGTGAAACATGAGTCACAATGAAAAATCTCAAAGACATACAAAATTTAGTTAAAATGGCATGACTGCTTCTGCCCACTTTTTATCCTGTGTTTGCACATTTGCTAACATTATCGGTAGGTCGGGCTTAGCATAGGTGGTGCATTATTTTCAAACATGATCAAGCATTAACGAACACTGACAGATTCACGTTCATCTGTTTCTGGTAAAACTGAATGCATCTTTTGCATCACTTTTACTGGACATTTAACTTTGAATGTTTTGTGAAATTTGCTAGAAAAATATAATTTAATCTATGTTTGTTTCCAATGAGCTTGGGCTTAATATGGAAGCTGTCACACAGCATCTGAGTTACACTTCTTGTGTAAATGTTAGACTTAAAGGATCAGTTGATTATAACTGGAGTAAATTTATAAAAAAAAAAAAAAAAGAAAAAAAAAAACTCTTACATTCTTGGAAACAGGGGGAGGGGGAAGGAGTACAATGAAACCACCTAAAACGACCTGAGGGGAAATCTGTTCAAAAACTGGAAAACTGTTTAAGTAGTTACATTCATTCAAGCCAAACTTTTTTTTATTGTAATGCAAACTCAATAGTGCTCCTTAATACAATATTGTCCTGATGTTTAGTGGTTATCAAATGAAAGGGGAGCAGCACAATGTATGGGATTAATGTTGTTTGATATAATGTTTGTCTCATGGCATTTTCTGGATTGGTCGAAGACAGGATATAACATTAGCTTTCTAAAGCAGACACAAGCAGAAGTAAATGACAGAACATTAAACAGACAAAATGAAATGGTCTGGTGTAGATGATTGAGGCAAGTGTGCAAGCCTTGATTAATCATCCTGATAGACGCATCACTGTGTGTGTGTTTGTGTGTGTGTGTGTGTGTGATCTTAGAGTGATACTGTTTCCTGTCTTCCATCTGGCAGCTTCTTGCTAATTAATCCTAGCAGCGACCCGCTTCATTCAAACAGTTAAACAAATCTTAACATCCAGATGCTTGTGAAGCACGGACAGTTAAAATAAAGTAAGCAGAAAGACAAAGTACAGACAAGGTGTTTGTCAAATTTCCACATGCAGTGGTTCTAACAATAAAAATAATAGAAGTTCTGCTTCTTTTACAATTGTTAAAGAAGTTTTTCCATTTTCAATAACCTTTTATCAGCATTACATTATATCTGTAAAAAAAATGTTCCACGTACTGATGCCAGTGTTACATTACTATACTGTAAGGTGACTTTGTCAGTGTGTTTACAGTGAGGGTCTGTGTGTTCACTGAGGGTCTGTTCAGGGAAAAGTAAACATTTACCCTGAGCTGAACTTCACTCAACAAACCCTAAACCCATCAAGCCCATCTATACCACTGATATTCATCTGTAGAAATGTGGAGGCATGAAAGAATGTAGTGTTCTCCAACAGTTCTCTGCAGTTATGCACTAAAGGTTTTTTTTTTTTTTTTGTGGTCAAAAGTGAAATCCAGAAAACACTGGGCCAGAAACCCAAACTGAAAACTGAAATTTATTTTAAAAATCAAAGCAAATACACTTGATCTTCCTTTAGTTGGTACTGCTATATTCACATATAAGCTACAACACCTTTTATAAAACTGTGTAATAATCAAAGTCAAAGTTAATAAGTAATTGTTCTCCCTTTCATCTTTTAAAACTAGTTGTGTGTAATTCAAATGTCTTCAAAGGATAGAATCTGTCAGTATTTTTTAAATGAAAGAATTCTAATAGTTATATAATTACATATTCAGTCATACAATTTAATGACTGCAAAAAGAAATCAAAACAAGTTTTGTACAATTTGTCTCCATACTCCAAAATAATCTGTCAGCAGATTGTGACACTTGTGACCTCATCTCAACTGGCATATTATCCTGCCTAAACTGAAATAGCTTTATAAGGTCACTTGTACTACTAAAAGCACAACACAATCCTCTCTAGTGCTCGTTTCCCATTATTCAAACAATGAAGGCATTCTCAGTTCTACTTTTAGACTGATGATCATCTATTATTCTGACATGAATTTGTTATTCTTCTGTTGGGACTTCATTTGGATTGATGTAACACTACAAGCATGTGCTCTGAATCATTAAGGCAATTATTATATGTGCATTTCTATGCTGTACCTCAGTAAAGAGAAAGGAAAGTGTATCCCATGAGTGAAAGTGAACTGAGATTCCTTGACTGGCAAACAGAGTGCTTTCAAGGACGGACTGAGACAGGGCCATCTTTGTTTCTATGATGATACTGATATACCTGCAGGACAGAGAATCACGTTGAAGGACGCAGAGATGCTTATCAACAAGCAATCAACCAGATCTCTGTACAAATCCACTAAACTGAGTCAAATAAAAAGATGCTAATCTTGCAAGAGGAAAGAGATTTCTCTTAAAAAGGCTTACAATAGCTCCCACCATATAAGATAATAAGATAAGATAAGATAAGAAATTAAGCCACAACAAGAGAAACCAACAAATAAATTAATGTGGCATAATTTCAGACACACACACATTCCTAATGAGTTCCATCCCAACTCATATTGGTGGAATATAACCCTAATATAGCTGCACACTCAGCCTTTAAAACTAATTTAGTCATTTGATAACCTCACATTTTGGAAACTTGCATGAAAACACTCAAAAATCTAACATCACCAGACAAATTCATACCTGAACAATTTAATGACCAAACAACAAAACTCATTACCCACATTATTTATTAACCTGTTTTGCTTACCAAGACACAAACAAGACAGACATTGAACAGCAGCATTTATCCAACAATATATGTGATAGCTAAAATAAAGGAAGCTGTGAATAGGAAAAGCCAATGATAGCAGTGTCCTTCACACGACAGCTGGACGCCACACAACCCCATTAACCTCCATATCCCTCCATCAAACACTGCTGCATAATGAAATAGGTCCATCTCTGCACAGACATCCAAACGTTTAAGCTGCAGGTCAAGGAGATGTAAAGCCACCCTGAGGTTTCCTTTAATCATACTAAATGATTCCCTGTCCCCGTTCTCAGGTCTGTAAAGGAAACCCTAGTGCTCCCGTTACGAGACCCGTCTGTGTGGCAGGAAGATAGAGTGCAAAAAGATTTTAAAAAACATCACAATCAGCAGCGAGACCAATCCCAATCAATTGGTTTCTTGAGCATGGAAATGAGGGAAAGAGATGAGACTGATAGAGCTCGACCAGAGGGGAGAGAGATAAATGTAGAGTGTAATGGAGAAAGAGAGAACAAGAGGGGGTAGTTAAGTAGGTATTCCTGCCAATTGATTCGTCTGCTTCTTGAGAGGCTAGTTTATTGTGATAAATGAAAATGAAAATGCAGAGAAAGTAAATGGCTTGGTAGGTCAGAAAAGACAACAAAAGCTGTACATTCACCTTCAAGTGCATAAACAACACTGAACCGATAATCCGGGTGAATTTTACTGTATCCCTGCAGTCAGTGCCAAGAAAAGAGAGACATTTTGGTTTGTTCCTTGCACAAAACAGTGCTTGATGCATGGTTTCCCACAACTATCATTCCTGTACAAGTAGTAGTTGATTTAAAAATTAAAATGAAGTGCTCATTGCATGGAAGGAAAGTGACCACAAGGTCAACAAACATTTCCAAAAATGTCTTCATTATTCACTCTATTACAGAATGAATGGATGAAGACTACTGTCTAGTCTAGCTGTAACCCTCAAGTTTATAAAAAAGATAAGCAGTGCTACAGAGATGATGTATTTTTGTAGCCCAGAAGTTAACATCACCCTGGTTCAAGGGTAGAAATTAATGGGAGCTTGTGCTGTATAGGGCTGGGACAATAAATCGATACATCGCGCATCTAGAAATGATTCTGCATAGATTCTGAGATTTTTCTAAAGGCATCGCGATTTTCTCTTTTTCATGCAGCATGCAGTAAAAAATTTGCCTAGAGCGCTATCTGCTGTTAAAAACTAAGCTCAGAATCGATTAGAGAGATAATCAAGATGCATTCTGAAAATCTTAGAATCGATCAACGAATCACGATGCATTGATTTATTACTAACCCCTAATTTAGTACTTTAGCCCTAGTGCCATAACAAAATCTAGATAAATTTAAATTAAAAATTGCCTTGCATCAGATCAGATGCAATGTCTTTTAAATGCTGTTTTTTGCAGCGTTGAGCATTATTACCAATAACCACAAGATTCTGTTGAGCTTGTGAATGCAATGGCCATTCAAAGGTGTTTAGATGAGTCAGTGCTGGAGTTCTGTTGAGTGTGCACACAAATTCTCTGATCTTAAAGAATGAAATGTAAAAATGTGATTAAGTGATTATAACAAGAGTTCCCTTTCAAGGGACCTTCAAACTGAATTCTCTAGGGTTCGCTATGGGGAATGCCTCGTTGTGACCTGTGTCTGAAGCATACAATGAAAAAACACCAACATGTTGGCCAGTGACAGCATCTTACGTCACTACCGGTGCGACTATAGATAAATAGGCTCCGGGAGAACATGTCATTCTCTTCTTCGTCTTCATTAATTGTTTTGTTTGAAACGTACAGTGTTTAGGAGTGCATGTTTCTTGCCAGAGGCTTTGCTCCGATACCTGCAGTTCACATGGCTCGCATACTGTAGTGTTTGTGTGTGTGTGTGTGTAGTGAAGAGCTACTGCAAGTGTTAAGCTCTTGAGGGAGTTGGATGCGCTCTGCTGCGCTCATTGCGATGGAGGGGATGTGAGTATTTCACCATTTATCTGAGTTTGTAGACAACATTTACCTGAGTTTGTAGACAACATTTGCGGGAATAGCGATGAATACGTGGCAGCAGTTTTTGCTTGTGCTTGATTTCTGTGGTAATCTAGTGAGTGGGCGGAGCGTGTTTAGCTCCCTGGGGACTGAATGAATGCTGTGTGTTGGGTCACTGTGAGAACATGGAAACGATCTGATGGGAAACTTCTCCCTATCAGTAATTTCCTTTTGTTCATGCTGCACTCCGGCTTTAATATTTTTGTAAAAAATACGTAACGAGTTCTAATTGGGCCAGCGGTTCCTGTGCTGTGATTCGACAGCAGCTGAGAGCAGGCTGCCCTCCTGGTAACGTGATTGGGCTAGAACGCACGTGCTGGAGATGTATTTATAATCACAGGAGCGTTTTTACTGACGAGATGCGCATGAAAACCGCATTTGTTTTTTTGCACAGCCCTAACATCTAGTTAACAAAGCTAAACAGCGTTGCCCTTTGTGTAATAAGTTACAGAAACTGTTAAACGCACCAACTTAAATAATAAAATACACTCACCGGTTGTGGTCCATAAACAACGCCTTCTCCAGACAAAGAGGGAACTACTCCATCTTTCAAGAATAATCTTTGTACAAATCCAGCATTAAGCTGATTGAGATTGAGAAAGTTGTCCTCAGCAAGCTGTCCTGAGCTGCACATAGTTATACATGTGCATTATAATTTTCGAGAACCGAGTTAAACATAAATTGTAGCCATTAATTTTAAAGTACAGCGTTCCTGGGAAGTCCAAACAAAGATGATTGGACTCAGAGATGAAAAAACAGCGTTTCAACGACATGGCGACAAAAACAAACAGCTCTTCCTTCTTCTCCGTCGGAGCGCAACAAGACCACGCCCCCCTTTTTGTGAATTCATGTGGGCGGTGGTTAGTCAAAAAAACTGTTTTAGTGACGTTATTACTGCAGGAACTAGAGGGGTGTAGTCCAAAAGGGTCGTTTTTTGTAGGCGAATTCTGTTAAATCAAATATCTTGCTTGGCATTGAACTTTGAGCTTTAGAATTTTACAGATATTATTTATACTCTAACAACAACATTGCACACTAACTAAAGTTTAAAACATGGAATCATGAAGAAGGGGACCTTTAAGATGTGAACTTCGATATTTCTGTCGAGACAGTGGTTGATAAGTTCAGGAGAGTTTAGTTCGCAGAAACTGAGCGTGCTTAGCTCCTTTGGGAGCTGAATGCACACTCCGTACACTCCGATTTTGCCCTCCGTGCTACTAAGCAGGCAGCCTCTGCCATTGGCAGGTCTATGGTGGCCATGGTGGTAACAGGGAGACATCTGTTGGTGAACCTGGCAGATATCGGGAAGAAAGTAAGGCTTTCTTCTTATTGCTCCAGTCTTGCCTTACAAATTGCGTTACATTTTTCGGCACCTCTGTTGAAACGGTGGTCGAGAGGTTCAGGGAGGTGAAAACATGCTCAGTGGCCTTCAATCCTTCACGAACATCCAGGTCTAAGCATGAAAAACATAGGGTTCCTGGTCCGTCTCAGTCTGAGGATCAGAGACTGGCACAGAAGGCTAGTGTCACAGCTTGCGCTCCTCCCCCACCTGCAGGTAGGTGTAGAAGGAATCGTGGGTCAAAAGAAGATAGGCAAAGGGAGGTGTTCCAGACAAGGCGTCATCGCTTTCGTCCGGATCAGAGTGATACTTGAGTATCTACTCGCTCCCTTTAGGGCTTTTACATCTGCTCTTATTTCCCCCTTCCTAATTCCCCTATAACCACCAGCTCTCCACCTGACCGAGAGTAAGTGTTAACTTCCTGCATTACAGTCTCCTTCCTGCATTACAGTGTTCTCCCAGTGCTATTTATCTATAGCTGTACCGGTAGTGACGTTGAGATTTTATTTTTAGGCCATATCGCCCAGCCCTACCCCCTGCATAGCAACGACAGACACAACGGGAAAAATCGCACCGCATACTATTAATAATAAAGGAGAGTGTGCATTGTAAATGTCAGTAATTGATATTTTTTGACTTTTATAAAAATGATTTAGAGGCTGAAATATGTTAGTTGAAATATGAGTTTTATCTTTTTATAAAAAATCTTTAATCTTTCAAATGTGGCCATCATTTTTAATGTTATTATTTTAATGTTTATGTAAACAAAAAGTACATATTGATGCGAATTTTATTTGTTATTTGCTGGTTTTCTACATAAAACTTGGTGAATTGATTTCATTGTGTAGCATTAGGACTTTTTTAACAGGATTCTGTGACAACCGATGAGCTAGCTAATAACAATAGGTAGATAAGGGAAGGTCTAAACATGGACTAAACATAAGATAACGTGTGCTCTTAGAATGAACACAAAACGACAAACTTTGATGTTTATGGAAACTCACCCCATAAGAAACAGAAAAGTATTCTTGCAGATCCGAAGTTTGCACTGTGCGCCTGTTTGCCTCTAAATGTTACGGATTTTCCACATTTCTCTGTCTTTATCCCCATCAAATGTTACTATCGATATAGCCACCCACGATCTCGGTCTCATCATTGCACTCAGCTGTCACGGGTCATTAATCATTGCATTGCCTGATTGTTTTGTGTTTGTTTATGTTTGGATTGCTACTCTGGTTTTGACCCCTGCCTGGACTGGATAACGATTTGGATTACACCAATAAAAGACATACCTGCACTTGGATCTCTCTCTAGTGTTGTGAGAAGGGGTGTTACGGGCTGGCCTGGAAGATAAGGGGCAAACAGTGTCTAAACAAGATGTAAGAGTGGAGCAGAAAATCAGTAGCACTGTCCACGTCCAAAGATGCATACAGTTTAGGGGAAGGAAGTGAAGATGAAACCATTGTAGATAGCCAGGAGGGTGAAAGTGTGCGTAGGTTACGTCGAAAGATGACATGTGGAGGGGTAAGTGATGTGTCAGGGATCATGTTGAGGTTAAGAGTGAGGAGGAAGTGATCCGACGTGTGCAGTGGAGTAACCAGAACATGATCAGTAGAGCAGTGTCGTGTATAAATAAGGTCCAGTTGGTTGCCTGATCTGTGAGTGGCAGTAGTTGACACTTGGTTGAGATCAAAAGAGGCAAGCAGAGGTTTATCTAGATGGATGTTGAAATCTCCACGCATAACTAGGGGAGTACCATCCTCAGAAAAGGTTGAGAGCAAAACATCTAATTCATCCAAAAAGTTACCCAGTGGTCCTGGGGGTCGATAAACAACTACAAAATGTATTTTAAAAGGGTAGGTAACAGTAACCGAATGAGATTCAAAGGAGCTGTTGATACCCAAAGATCGTAAAGGATTAAAAAAAAAAAATAAATAAAAAATAATATATTATATATATATATATATATATATATATATATATATATATATATATTATATATATATATATATAATATTTGTAATCATGGTAATATTTGGAGTAAAGCAGCACTCTTTGTGTATAATTGCTTAACTCATTGAAATGGTGTAAATGTATACATTTTCTGCCCCCATGTCTTCAATTTGTGATAATTCTAAATGTATTTTAATAGACTGAATCATGCCTTGAAGTACGCACTATAGTTGGCTCTTGATGCATACAGTGCTATGATTTCGCGAATCAGAAAACGTGGACGGAATCTCAAAATCCAGTCATGAAGATGAAACGTACATTTTAATATGGACAGTCACAGAACTTGTCAAAGTTAACATAAATTAATAAAATCAAATCTCCATACGGACCAGTATCTGTAAATTTTAAGCCTCAAAAGTTGGTTGAAATATGAATCCTGCATGTTCTGCGCATCTCTTTGTGAATGAATGAATTAATGGCAGAGACCTGCAGGTTTGTTTACTACATAGACTCAAGCATGTGACGCTTGCAGTCATTTCAGCATCTGCACCACACCCTTTCAGAAGCTCTAAGCTTAGAACGGTGTTTGCGTAGAACATCAGATAACCAAGGGGCAGAAGGGGTGTTACGGGCTGGCCTGGAAGATAAGGGGCGAACAGTGTCTAAACAAGATGTAAGAGTGGAGCAGAAATTTATGTCTCAATGAGGACATAAATACATAAACAATTTCACCAGAACTGTGAAAATTTATGTTTTAATTTTAATAGCAAATCCCTTTTATTTACCAAAAAATAAAATGTGTTTAAATTTCATAAATTAAAAGACAAATTAAATTTGGGTGAAACTTGTTTACTGTTTTTCATAATTATATTACTTGTAGAAAAACTTTAAACAATTGTAAATAAGTATAAAGAATGGCATTGTTTTTTTGTGATAAAAAGTGTATTTTTTTATTAGCATATTTTCGTGTTTTGCTTTGGTACCGAAATTGGTACAGAGAACTGTGGATTTTCACTGGTATCGGTACCGAATACTGAAATTATGGTACAGCGACAACACTAGTTGAGTACCACTAGGGGTGTGACGGTTAGTATATAACCGTGAGACCGGCGGTTATAGTTGAACCGTTAGAACTTTATAACCGCCAAAACCGTGTCACTAAAATATTTTTTACAAACATTTTTTATCAAAAATTATTTTCATTTTTTAGATAGGATCATCAGATGCACAATATATCGGGAGACATGGTTTTTACCACTTAATGAAGTTTTGTAAATCGTCAGACATGATATTTACCACTTCATTAAATTTTGCTTTGTAGAAAACCTTTCTTAAAAACGAATTTCGTTTTGAACAAATTTTATCTTAATTTTAATAGATGTTTCATCAACCAATTGCATGTATTTTAATAAATAAAAAGCAAATATAGCAGACAATGATAACCGTGACATGGAAGCACCAGCACGCCGCGTTCACTTGCACTGCACTGTGACCTAGAGCGCATCTCATTGTAAATGAAACTCAGCGTAGGCCTATGCCTCATACTCTAGCATTAAATATTTTTGCTGCATCCTTTCCAGAACAGACAATGGCTTTTTTTTTTTTTTGCGGCTCGCATCAGCAAAGCATAGGCCGCAAAACAATCAGCGGATGGCGGGCGGGTGCGGCTTTGAAATTTGCTCCAAAAACTTTGGCGCGGATGATGAGTTTTGTGACAGATCTCCTTAATAAACGGAGGTCTGAAATCTCTGCCCCTTTACCGATCAGAGCGCGCGCTGAAACGGAGTTAACCCGCTATCTCCAAGATCAACCAATTGACTCTACGGCAGATCCACTAGCATGGTGGCGAGACAATATGAAACAAAATGAAACACGCTATCCGCCCCCCCCACCCCGACGGTTATGTTATGAACCGTCACATTTGACTCACGTCATAACCGTCATTACCAATTCTGAAACCGGCACACCCCTACGTACCACACTAATCTAGACTTTACACAATGCGTGCACTTTTTTTACGTGTGTTTTGAAAGTTTTGTTGTAAAAAACTCTATAAAATGTCAAATTACACACACAACAATTACGATACTATAGCAGACGATATATATCGCACACCCCTACTTCATAGGCCTGCCAATGTTATTGTTGAGTCTACATGTATGCTTCAGACACAGGTTACACTGAAGGCATTCCCCATAGAGACTGTGAGAGAACGCAGTTCAAATTCTCTCTGAAGGGAACATGTTCACTGACATAACATTTAGCATTAAAAAGTCGACAGCATTATATTAACCCTCTGGAGTCGAATAACGCGTATACACGTTATGAGTTATTTTCTCCTGATAAGAACTTAAATTACACTTTCAGTTTTAATCATACGGATAACAGCAATACATCAATAGAATCTGTAAAGGGTCTACTTTTTTGTATACAGACATAACAACAACAAAACTTTGTGCACTTATAAAACTTTGCCAAACGTCCGTCACAGAGCGTGAAACCACAGCAACTACTTTCTTTTGCTCAAGACAGTTTTTATAATGAGGTACAATTTTTTTTTTCTTTTGATTGTGTATTTGACTACAGGATATAAAATATATACAATTTTAAACCAATTGCTGCTATTGGTAACAGTTTAAAGTATTCTGATTGATTGAAGTATTTGGTTAAATGTATGTATCTGACATTAAAGACAACACTAAAAAGGCAATTTTGCCCTTTACAAATGTAAAAAAATAAAAATAAAATAAATAAATGAATAAACAAAAAATGTGCCCTGGAAATTAAAACCAGGGTGCAAATATTAGCCCTTAAATGGAAACAGTTATATTTTGACCCTACCCTGATTCAAATTGACAAAAGCCAGAAGGATTTTCCCATTGGATTATTTGATTATTGCAACAACAAAAAAGTGCCTTAGAGACCAACAAATGTTTATGATTTTACACTTTCTGTTCATCTAGAAATTGTTCAAACATGAACACAATTTACATGACTTTTGAAATCTAGTAAAGTAAAAAGCTCATGTCCAGATATAAATAAACTGCACCACAGAAGCGTGACCTCAACATCATCACCACTAAACTTCCCATAACCCTTTCGATCTACAAGCTGGAAAGTTTGATTAGTATAGTTTGCAAGAGCCTAAATATAAACACAATAAGGCTGTGAAACCAGACTAGTGAGTAGATGAGTCTTCCGGTTCATCATGATGACATTTAATGTCCCCAAATACCACATTTAGCCACTTGTTAAGCCCAAAGTAGTCTGTTTTTTTATGCATCGTGTTTCTGACCATGTTTCTGAAGCCTCCTCAACATTGCACATTTTGCATGTCTTCTTTTTGCCATGATTTTAACTCTGATCTTCATTGACAGGGAGTTCTGTTTCTTCTGTGGTGAATCTGTCTGTTACTCAGAGTCCTGTGGATATTTTAATTTTGTGGACATTTTGACTAGAGGTCGACCGATATATCGCTCGGCCGATATATCGAGCCGATATTTGTAATTTGTTTATATATCGGCATCGGCCGATATCCGTGTTTTGTAGCGCCGATTTAAAGTCAGGCACGTCGGCGGGCAGCCCCGTGTTATTGGTGCGGTGGAAAGTGCTGCTGCTGCCACTGCATGTGAAGCACCCCAAGACAAAACTGCCCTGGGAGATAAAGGTAGTCAGAGAATTTCACTCTGTAAATGGGGTGGAGAAGTTGTCAGCTCTTACAAACACTGCAGCGTGATTGAGGGCTCCGTTACTCCGCCCCGCTCACAGACAGCACCGCGCTCTGAGAGACAGCTGTCCTTGAGCTGCCCCAGAACCGTGAATGACATTCGTTCGGAAGCATGGTTTGATGCAGACAATAATCATTTTTCCATCCAACTCATTTGTATTTAGGGATGCCAATATTCGATAATTTCCATGATCGATCGTCGTTTAAATTAACGACCAATTAATGCTGCAAAATGCGTCTGCAGCGGTATTATTATTATGTGCAAAAGCCTCTTGGAAAAAAAGCTTTCTCATCTGAATTAAAGGGGCTTTAGTCAGAATAAAATGCTAGTAGCAGGACTGTAAATGAATAGATGTGATTATGATCATTTGATAAAATGAAGAGACCGCGCCATACGTTGGAGATATCCAGATGTTTCCACATTCGCAATGTATCTGAATGTTAAACTATAATATTTTTTTAATGTAAACTAGACGGAAAATATCATCCTCTTCACATGAGCAAAAATGTCCTTGGCATATTTAAACTGACCAGTGTAACCTTTTATATGTTTGGTTGACTGTACTTTATTTTAATAATTAACAGACTGCGATGTAATTTTGAAATTAGAATGAACTTTAGATGTTCTGTGTCATTTATACCAAACACAAATGTTGCTGGTTGCTAGTGTGTTTGCAGCACTACTATGATTTATTTTTTATATATTTTTTTTTTATATTTTTCAGTTTAATTGATTTTTCATTTCTAAAAACTTCAAGATATCAGCCCTAAAAAACGGCAGCACATATCGGCCATCGGCTGACACTGACCTCTAAACATCGGCATTGGCATCGGCTATAGAAAAACCAATATCGGTCGATCTCTAATTTTGACCTATAGAAAATATCAACCAGAAGAGCTAAAATGAAAACTTCCTATAGAACTCTATTGGTAATTATGTTCACATGACATTTAACATTAACAGAAAGTTGTTTAAGCTGACAACATTATAAAGCCTGCTCTATTTACTGCCAAACTTCCATCACAGAGTGTGAAACCACGGCCACCAACTTTTGTCTGCTTAAGCCTTTTTTTATCAATAAGTGCAAATTTATGTTTCTGGTTGGCTGTGTATTTGACTACAAGGTGGAGACAGAACACATTGTCGTTGTGTACATTTATGCACGTTTATTACTGTAAGTGGCATACATAGTGCATGGGCGAGCAGCCTAGAATGAATTTAAAACGCATTTGAGCTCACATCAGTGAATCAGGCAGGTCCCTCCTACCCTCAGATGGACCTCTGCCCACTGAACTGTCAGCACAGGAAGCGCTACGCTGGCAGATGGCTGGCGAGAATGAACAAGCACAATGGCCAAGCGGTCAGTAAGTTAAGTCTTACTGATCAGCCCTTAAACAGCAAAAAACACACCAGCTAGAATACAGCAGATTTAAAAATTAAAATAAAAATCAGAAATGGCCAGAAATGAAAGAGTAAAGACATTTCAGAAATTATAGAATGGAATTTTTCTGCCTACATTATATTTACTCAGAAATGTATTTAAAAACTGATATGTTATTGAAGTAATAGTTTATCCCAAAAAAAGCTATTGTCATTTACTAAAACATTGTTCAGCATAAATCTTTTGCAGACTAACAATTTATCCACACTAAATGGGTCAATGATAGGTTACTCCATCCCAAAAATGTTTTTTGTCATTAATCACTTACCTCTTCATTCCGTCATTCCAAACCCATTAAAAGCTTTGTTTATCTTCAGAACACAATTTAAGATATTTTGGATCAAAGCCGAAAAAAAAAAATCTATAAAGAGTATTAAAATCATAAATATAATTTATATAACAAATAGTATATACATATAAGTATTTATATACATTTTTAGGGAATGGGGAATAAGTGTCAACATGAATTTTAATTCATCCCAAACCTGTGTGAGAAAAAATCTTAAGTATTTTACAGTAAAATCACTTTTTTTAAACAATATATTGTAGGGTAACAGGTCAACCAATTAATCATTGTATTAAAAATGACTAATATCTTTCAGTGTGTGTAGGCGTGAATCTGACACACAAACATGAACATGCACTAACTCTTGAAGGCGCAGATGGCTGGCACAGCAGGAATCAAACTATCTATACATTCTGAACACATTGTCAGACGTGCAGTTTACATAGACACGCTCCACTGCATCTTCCTCACTGAAGCCGACCCTAAGGTCACCCCCTGCTTTTTAATTGTATCTTCACTACTGTGTTCAATCAGATCATTTCTTCCACCAGCATCTCATCCAAGAATCTCTGCAAAGATGGCAATGGATCCTCTTACATACAATTATTAAATCACTAAAATTAGTCATTACTTTAATTCCAAAACTGTCGTTAGCCTATTTTTACAAAAACTGTTTCTACGGGGCCATAATGTAACATAGAAGGTAATGGAGCCCTTTATACATTGTTGTGTATCTTTAGAAATAAATAATGGACAAATGGAGTCTTTAAACGTCTCAGATGTAAAGTTATTCGCTGTCAAAGTGACGCCAAAATGAATGGGAGTCAATGGGAATGATAATACAAGTGAAGTACTGCTACAAGATGGCAGCACGCGGCCGACTTCAACTTCCGGTCGACTTCCTTGCCGCCTGCATTTTACGGAGGATGAGGATGGTTTCCTGAACCAGTAGCCTACAATGCGTCTGTGGTACAAAGGCTGTTCTATAAAATGAGGCAAGGACAGTCTGACGCTTCTGACTCACAGCTTGTATGTTTACATATTTAAAAAATTTGCAACTGGTGATTTAAACGCGAGTATAAGTCATTATAATCAATAATTATGTCCCTACTGGATGCTACAAATGCCTTGTTTGTAATTGGTTTTATGGTTTTGTCTCATTGTGCCAGGACATGGCATCACAGTATGTTAAGGGATGTAAAATTTCCATCACACGCTTGATGTATTCAGCCAATCACAATGCATTGGATAGCTGGCCAATCAGAGCACAGTTCGCTTTTCAGAGCAATGAGCTCTGTAAAAAAAACTATGCGTTTCAGAAAGGCGGGGCATAGAGGAGAAACAATAATGTACAGTATTTGGAAAAGAATGTGTTTTTTTAACCTTAAATTATATAAACACATTGCATTACACCAAATACACAAAATAATGTTCTTTTTAGCAACATCATATGATCCGTTTAAAGTTCATGGCAAAGAATCTTTAAAATACATCTAAGAGTTTTACACAACGGTCTGTTAATGTGGTGACATTTCCACACCCCGAAATGTGACGCTGAAACAAAACTGTGATTGGTTGTTTGACATGTCGTTCAAATGGCCTCATGGGCGGGTCTTGTCCAATGAAAGCTGCCATGGATTACAGACCTTCAGCCGCCAGTCAGAAGGTCTGGCTACGCAAGACTATGGATCTGGTAGCAGCCACATCACAAACTGTATGTAAACGCCCTTAGCAAGTGTTAATTTGGAGCCTGCTCATCATAAGCTAGGACAAACACTCATACAGGTCAGTGAGCTGTGGCAAATGCTAATCAGCTCTATTGATCCAGATGTGCGGTTATGAAATCTACAGGAGCAATGCGGATTCATTGAAAAATTATATTCAGTATTAATTTGTACATATTATATGAAGTAATCAGACACTTTTAGGATGCATGAAAAAAATTTCCACGATAAAGAAAAAAAATATCATTTTAAATCATATTTAAAAAGTAAAATTTTCTTATAAATTTACTCTTTGTATTCATGTTGCTTTCACAAATAAAATTCACAGTGGTTTAATTTCATTTTATAAAAATATATACTTTCTAAAAAAGTTTACATTTAATGACAGTTTATGACCCGCTATTTTGCAAACAATACATTTTTAATTCATATCATTACATTCTTAAGAAGTCACACAACGTGACATTTTACAACCAGAACCAACCTGTCCTTGGTCAAATGATCGGATATTTTAAGACTTACTGACCTTGACAGACAGTCATGAGGGTCCTCAGGGCTCCTCTCTATAAGATTTCTTTTTTTTTTCAGGAGAAATTATGACAGCAAACAGGTTTCATACTTTAGGGGACCTGTACAATCTGAAAAACTGTCATTGAGATTAATGGAAATGGACAACGGACAGTTTTCCCCAGGTCTTATAGACATCCTTGTGAAAATGATTAAGAATCATAGCCAGGGAACCACAACGATTACGATAATGACACTAAGGAACTACATTATTTTTTCCAGCTGATGAACGATAAAATCTTTAAAAGTAGCAGATGACAAAAAGGGGCACACTTTTAAAAACAGATCATTATGGTCTGTCGGTGTGGATGATAAAACTTATAAAGCTGTTGGTATAGTTGTTATTCTTAAATGTGAATACTAAGCATTTACACTAAACTTCAGCAATTTCCAGCAATCTCCTTCCTCACGTCTGAAGGTTTTTCTGCTAACGGATCAGTAAGAGCATTCCTGTTTCTCTGAGCGAGTGTATTTCTCAGTTTCAGCGCAGGGTTGTGTGGGTGTCAGGGCCCGTATCAAAGGTCTGGGGCTCTAATGGGGTATGACACAGAAATTGAAAGTGAACTCTGAACGGGTCGTGGGAGCAATGCCTTACGGGAAAATCTGTCCTTCCTGGCTTTAATGAACTCTGGGTAAACATGACCTCTCCTGACAGACCTCAAGCATGAAAAGCAAGCAAACAAATGAGACAGAAGGATGACAGATAGGGATAAAAGAAACACTCACAAGTAAGCAAGATGGCCTCCACGAGAGGTTAAACTCTAGGTTGAATGAGACAGTCACATCCACGCAAACAGTGCACAAGGGTAGGATCGTGAACACAGACTTCACAGCGCAAACCACCAATATCACACCTCTAAAGAAAATGGCGAGATAAGAAATGGTTCTTTGAAGACACAAGAGGCACAGACACCATCTCTTGATGAAACGCCAATGTATAGACCGTTCACAGAGGTCACATAAACTTGATCATGTACAGCACACAAAACTAGAGGTATATTGACAAAATTGAAGATTTAGAGGAGACAGAGGAAGAGCAGCAGTTATACTCTTTATTCTTGATAGTTTCTGCCCCCAAAAATCTAAATTTTCTGGCATTAGAGTGGTGCAAGTACAAAAACAGTGTACACATCTTAATCATTATCAAAGGTTTTTAAATTATTATTTTTTTCTTTCTAAAAACAGTACTTAGTTATAAATATAACTGCACATAATAAATAAAACATAAAAATTAAATTCAGTTTTCAAACCAAGGATTTTCTTATTTTATCAATAATGGAGTAAACACTGCAATATTGTGAACTACAATTACAATTCAAAATAGCTGATTTCTATTTGAATGCATTTTAAAATGAAATTTATTACGAAGATGACAAACCTGAATATCCAGCATTACTCCGTTCTTCAATAAAACATTACTGAGTTTGTGATTTATATATATATATATATATATATATTATATATATATATATATATATATATATATATATATATATATATTTTGTGTGTGTGTCTGTGTGTGTAAACTTATTTTTTTATCAATTTTGTCAGGATTCTTTGATGAATAAAAAGTATATATATATATACACACAATTTGAAATATTTAAAAATCTTTAAGATTAGTTGCAACAGAACAGCAATGCATTTTATGGACGACTGTTTCGTGAACCTAGGAGAGGAGGTCATTATGACAATCTGCTGAATCATCTACTGTAAGTATGTTTTATTATTAGGTGAAGTACCTGCTATTGAATGTTCAAATGCAGAGTTTTTGCATCACGTGTGTGAGAGAGAGAGAGAGAGAGAGAGAGACGGTCACATCACAGTGGAGTCAGCTGTCTTATCCGTCCGTGTCTTGTGTTCTGCAAACACATACGAGCTTCATCACCGTGTCTGTCAGGTGACTCTGGTCCTCTTTCAGGCTTGAACTGATGGTAAAACTAAGGACGTTATTAACTATCTTTACATTTATATTGAAAGATGAAGCTTGCGATTATGGAAAGGGGCGTTACATTTCTGGTGAGTGCTTGTGGTGTTCGGCCAATCACAATGCATTGGGTCAGCTGGCCAATCAGAGCAGACTTCGCTTGTTGGATGGAAGGACTTTGTAGAAAACAAGCGTTTGAGAGAGACGGGGGACAGAGGACCTACAACAATGTACAGTATTTCGTTTTTTGAACATTGAAGCATAATCAAAAGCATTAATCAATCATTAAAGGATAATATCAAAATAATGATCTTTAAAATAGCATCATATGACCCCTTAAAAAAAAAAAAAAATTAATGACCGTAATCTTTTGAATGGTAGTGTATTCTGAAACACTAATCGATAGAACAAAAAAAAAAAAAGTAGTGTCAGGGTGCATACAGTTACACTTTACTGGGATGCGTAATGTAATCAATCAAAGAGAGAGAGCGTGCATGAAGCCACAAATCACACACACTTCTCATAAACACAACTTTTCTCTTACGCTGTGTACCAAAGTTTAGTTTGCTGAACTATGTTCTGTAAATTTGCAACGTGCAAACACCATCAGAGGATAGAATCCACCAATAGAGGATTTTATCACAGATCAACTCAAAGAACAAACACACCTAAAGCTGCATGGTTTGCATTGCTGTAGGTCTAAAGTCATTTCATACACTCAAAGTCCAGGCACGGCTTAACACTGCCGTCTGAACGTGTGTGAGACTTCACATGCAATGCTCACATGGTCTCTTTAGTCACATGCTATTCTCCTGATAACTAACTAATTATTGAAAGGACCACACACACACTTGTCCAGCTAATCACACAACATGGACTTCTATTGTTTTATATCAGCTATTATAATTAATATAGAAAGGCTCTAACCCAAAACAAAACCTTTTAAAATGACAGCTTTTTAGATGGGCTGTGATGATGAAATATCCATCTATTCTGCTGAGTGCAAAGAGTTAATGCCTTCAGTACATCAGCAATGGGCTGTCACCTCCTGTCTAAATTTTCTCCATCATTGCTCTCTCCAGGGTATGAATATGAAAGAGAAATGGTGATTTTGCACATGCAAAGTACACTGGCATATTGCCCTTTTAATGCTCTGACCCATAAACAGAACAATTCATCTGTGTCCCCGAATGAGCACAAAACCTTTCTTTCTCCAGTGTATAAGAATTAGTTAAAAAAATAATAATAATAATTAATGTTTTGTTATTATCGACCCTCATGGCTTTTTTTTTCTCAGTGGAAAGCAAAAGGAGAATTTTTAAAGGAAAATATCTTATTTCTTTTTCCGTTCTAATCACAGTACAGTATATCACAGCTGTTAATGTGGAAAAAAAAAAAAATCACCCACATATCATTAATTTTTTCAAAAAACAAATGAGAATATTTATAATATTCTTGCATCATTTTTGTCCATAAACTGAAAGTCAGTGCAACCAAACTGAAAGGTTTCATTTCACATTAAATATGCTCAAAGACATTTAAGCTGGCAAGAACAAACCTCACTGGTTCTGGTGGATCAAGAACACATGGTTGAGCTTCATTTACTATATTCGATGTGCTCAATGTATGTGCATTGGCCTATGTTTGAATAAAAACTTAGATGTGTTCATCATACAAAACATTGATGAAAATCTTTTATTTTGACTGAACACTTTAAGAAAAAAATATTAATTCTAGTGTATTATAGTGTCTAGTGTTATTTATAATATAAACAATAAATGATTCAACAGCTCCAGTCTCTCAATGATCTGATCACTGTGGTTAAAGTTAAATGTTTTAAGTTTTTTTTTCTGTTGAACACAAAAGAAGATATTGAATAATGTGGGTAATTAAACATTATAAAACCGATAGTTCCGGTCCTTGATTCTGATTGGTTGAGCTGCGTTCCAAGCTGTTGTAAATTACACTACAAACATTCACCTTTGTTTACTTCTGTTTGTTGCTCGGCAACCCCTTTGATGGAACCTTACTACAAATATGGAATAACTGTTTTATAAAAGCAATAAGCCTGTGAAGCCGTGGTTTACAGTCAATTTGCGTCATTCTAAACAACACCCCATAGCAGTTAAAAATTCACTGTAAACCACAGCTTCTCCAGGCTTACTGCTTTAGTTTCTGATCCCTATTGACTTCCATAGCATTTTTTTCCATATTATGGAATCAACAGCTACCATAATCTGTATGGTTACCATCATTCTTCAAAATATTATCATCTGATCTCAACAGAAGAAAGAAACTCTTATAGGTTTGAGGGTGAGTAAATGATGGCAGATGATTTTTTACTGAACTATCCCTTTAAATTTCTCTCTGTTCCTCACACAAAGCTATCACATGTCTACAGAAGACATGAAATACAGACATAGGGTCTCAATTTTATACTACTTTTTGGGTGTTTTTTACACTTTAGGATTGAATGATGCCATCATTAACTAATACATTCACAATCATTTAGAATATACATTATATTGCATTTACTCTGTATTTCAAAGATATAAAAAAAGTGACACTGCAGTAGTCAGCTGCATCGATAACAAGATGAGACTTCTTGTTTTGCATTGTTACTCCTTCTCAATGTTGCAGGATAGTGGATGTCTTGTAAACATTCACAAGACAGATTTGCTCCACAGTGAAAGAGAAGTAAACGTTAAACACACATGGGGCACACACACCTGCCTTTCTCCATATGGAAATCACAGGTAAAACATCAGTCACATTAATTATAAATGATGCCACCTGCTAACCTGCATTCTTAATTCAGTCTCACTCTCTATGTGTGTGTGTGTGTGTGTGTGTGTTTGCAAGTGGGTGCTGTCAGAAGGGAGGGTGGCTTGCATAATGTAGCCTTTGGCAGAGTGCCACATCATATAATGAGTGAAAGAAATGGGCTACATGAGCTGCATCACCGGGGCTAAATTAAGAGAGACAAGACTGTTCCTGCCTACAGGCACATCCCCTGATACACACACACACACACACACACACATATGCCTGCACGGCTCATCATGACGTCACAACACACAGATTTTGTGATACAGTGTCTCTTTGAATGAAACAGGTCAAAATGAAACTGTTACACAGAGCTGTTTCATAAAATATATATAATAACCATAAGCAGCTTATCTCAACACAATACAACATCTAACCCAATTTTCATCAGAATTCTAGGTTTAGCATCTCCATTGTTATATAGCATATTATAGTATTTCATAATACAGAAGTCAATCAGTTGTATATATTAGCAGTACATGAGCTGCTTTATGATATTATATGCTAGATATCACATTGGTATCATTGAAACTTTCATTCTGATAGAGCACAAGTGCATGATATAGGCCAATTTGAGTATTTCTATGTAATCCACAGGTTGACCTAGAGAAAGCTATAGAAATATATTAACCTGGCCCATTATAATTGGTCAATATTTAGATATTTTTTATCTTTACTAGCACTGGCTTGTTCTAGCCACGCTGGCTCAATCATGTGAGTGTATCAGTTCCTGTATGTTCTGTGAATATTGTTTAGTGAATCTTAAGTAAAAAAAATAAATAAATTGTACAATAAGTGTTAATATGCAATACTATTTAAAAGTTTTTAGAAATAAAAAATAGAAATTAGAAATTAAATTAAGAAATTAAAAATAAATTAATTATTTAGCAAGGATGCATCAAACTGATCAAAAAAAGTCACAGTAAAATACATATTGCAAAAGATTTCTGTTTCAAATAAATGCTGTTCTTTCGAACATATGAATAAATTTCCACACAAATATTAATAATGAATAATTCATTCCTTACATTTATACAGCATTAAATGTTAAGGAATTTTCAAAATTGATAATAATCAGAAATGTTTCTTGAGCAGCAAATCAGAATATTAGAATGATTTCTGAAGAATCATGTGACACTGAAATGTAAAGCATAAGAGACATCAAAAAAAAAGAAAGAAAAGCTGACCACTACAGCAGTACAAACTACATAGAGACAATACGTTTATTTTATATTCCAGAGGCTGCTCCAAACTGTCAGTCCGTAGCCAGGTACAACTTCTCTCTAAATCTAAACCTTCATTAGCATTCATAGCAAACTGATCAGTGCTTTTCAGAATTTGTGGCCTTGTGAATTAAATATTTAGATGGGCTTCAGTCAGCTGGATTGAGCACTGGCTCTCTTTTCAGCCAGGCCTCTATTGAGGGAGGATTTCTAGTGGTCTAGAGTCACTCCAGCCCTAAATAATTCAAGTCTTTCCAAAGGTGCAAGACTCACACCAGAAGACACACACACACACTCACACACAGTAAATCTGGACTGAGCACAAGCAATACCCACCATAACAATGAAAGAAGTTTTGCACTCTAGTTAACAAATCATAAACCCTGACAAGAAAATCAAATCAAGAGAATCTGTTCTTTATTGATCACTTATGGTGTTAATCTATTACTATAAAAGTGTACATAGTAACTACTTTAAAGATAGCAGAGCTTTAAACAAACTGCTCTTGCAGGCTGTCACACGGCTATTTTGTTTGTTACACTTACTCTGGCAACAGGATCGAGTCTTAAGCTCTTGGGGCCCCTGTATGGGGCCGCTACTATGACAAAAGTCTCTAAGCAACAGTGTGCAATGAAAAGACAGCATAATTTAAAGTAGTAAACTTTGATGCATAACTTGACCTGTGTTTGTGCTCATTTTTGTGAGGAATAACAGCACAGTCAAAAATGAACAAATAAAAAAGACTTAAGGTCCTTGCACACTGAGCTCGAAATTTTGGCATGTTTTCTCATATTCGTCATCCCTTCCTATCAAACTGCTTGTTAAGGGTGCGACAACTCAGAAAATCAAACTTTATCAAAACATTTTTTTTAATGATTGAGGACAGTTTCAGAGGCAGTGTGTAAACATGATTGACACAACGTGAGGTTGAATTTATTTTTTAATGTCCAAAAATTTCGGACAAGAATTTCAGACTAGAATATAAAGACCAGGATATCAGAGATGGAAGAGTTGTTTTTTTGGCTCAAAGCATGATGGCAGATTTCATGTTGACATATACCCCTCCAACACTTCATCAACTAAATCTATTGAAATGCCCCAAGCAGGCTGATAAGCAGCTGAAGAACATATCCTGGCTATGAATAATGTAAACGGCTTTCATCAAAACACCGTATTTCATGCGAGTTTATTTTTTTTTTTGGCTGGACTGATGCACATGGATAACAGAGCAGCACCCAGAGGATATTACACAATATTACATAACAAATTAACATGAGTGAAAACTCACGCCAGCACACAATCGTGCTGAGACAAGCTTTGACATGCACTTAACACAAACAGAAAAATTTACCACCTTATCATTAAATGAAACACTTCCTTGAATGGCATTTCCTTTAACACTCCAAGCTTTGCTTGTGCCTTGATAAATTCAATTGATAAAGTGTGCAATCTATGCCCCTCCTCGACTGAAATAATGACTCCTGCGAGATACGGCTAGTTAAAATAAGGGCCCAATAAAATCAATTTGACTACTGTCATGGATTCCCATTCATGTTTTTTAAAATGGGGGATTTTTAAGGCCTGAAAAGTATTTTATACAAGGTTGCAAAAGTACGTGGAAATGTTTGGCTTACACACTGCAAGCATGTGATCCAGCTGTTCATAATCACTGTGCATTGCTATATAATGAACAAAGTTACAGTATGATGTTGCTGTTCATCTAACTATAGCTTGAAGATTGTGTACTATTGTGCTTAAAAAACAAATTCTGGCATATATGTAGCATGCCCTGTCATTTTATCATATCACTTATTTAATGTTTGATTTGAAAGACATTTTTGTTTTTACCTTTGCAATAACCACCATATCTCTGTATGGTTTCAGTTCAATTGAGTATAATAACTAACCAAAAAAATAGACTAATAAATAGCAAAAAAAATAGAAAGAAAGAAAACTAACTGAAACCTACATCTCTTATCAGAGTTTGAGATCTGTATTTGAAGCATTTGGTTCCAAAACTAAATAAATCCATTTTGATTAATTTGAGTAAAAATGTGTTTTCTTTACCAAGAAAGTGGCTAGATGAAAAACACTATTTTCTGTTTCAAACTTTCTCATAGCATATTAAGGTTATAATAAAATAAAAAATTCAAATCCAGATTTAGATTTTCAAAGATTTATTATTTAGAAAAATAAGTTTTCTCCCCAAAATGCAATAAATCCATTACACGTTTTTTTTTTCTCTCCTCCATTGAATCAATATAAAAGTTTATTTTTCATACTGAAACTGTTGAAAATACACAACATAGTAAGTTGATCCACATATGATAGGCTCTAAACTTGGTCAATACTAATCTTATATACAAGCACTAGACTAAAAATACATCAGTCATCACGGCCAACATGAATTCAACGGGTCATCTTGTTAATGCTATAAATTAATTAGGCCTACAACAATAAAATAAAAATTTCATCATGAACACACATGAACAATGATATCACATTAAACCACAGATTCCAAGTTCCTAAATGACATTTCCCTAGCATTCAATTTCCAAGTGCATTCATTTTTCTTTAGTTGACTAGTGCTATTAACACTTACACTGACTACCGTATTTTTCGGACTATAAGTCGCACCTGAGTATAAGTCGCATCAGTCCAAAAATACGTCATGAGGAAAAAAACATATATAAGTTGCACTGGACTATAAGTCGCATTTATTCAGAACCAAGATAAAACATTACCGTCTCCAGACACGAGAGGGCGCTCTATGTCTTCAGTGTAGACTACAGGAGCACTGGGCAGCATAGAGCGCCCTCTCGTGGCTGTAGACGGTAATGTTTTCTCTTGATTCATGTCTCTTAGTTCATTTCTCTTGGTTCATGTCAAATTAATTTTGAGAAAAAAGTCGCACCTGACTATAAATCGCAGGACCAGCCAAACTATGAAAAAAAGTGCGACTTATAGTCCAGAAAATACGGTAGTTACACAATATCGTAAGGCTGGACAATTATGGCACAAAATCAAAACCTCGATTAATTGAACATTCTGCCTCGATTACGATTATTGAACAATTATTTTGTTTTTGGTATTGTTTTTTTTGTCCTCATAGTTCACTGACAGGTTTTGTACTGTAAATATCATTGACTATCAGCAGTTGTTTTATCTATGTTCGTAACATTTCTTACTAGGGTTGGGTATCGTTTGAATGTGATCAGTTACGATTCTTATCAATTCCTAGTTTCGATTCCAATGGGATAAAAAAAAATCCAATATAAAAAAAATTAAGTCAAACATTTAGATGAACATTTTTACAAAGCATTCTGTTGCAGCTGAATAACATGAGCAAAAATCAGCAGCCTACAAAACACTGCAAGAGGAATTTTAACTGCGATTAAAAAAAATAACATAGCAAAAACAACTAAATGAATATAAGTTTCAAATATTAAAGTGTTAAAGACAAGTAATAAGATAGGTCAGTAATAAGAAAGAAACAAACAAATCAATAAGCAATATCATAAATAAATACAACTTTCAGGTACAGAAACTGTAATTAAAAGTTTAAAAACACTGCATAGTTTTCTTTTTATAAATAAAATAAAGATTAATCAAGTAAAGTTATTAAATATATTCAGTCAATATATCAGTGAATGGTTTTCTTTTGTTCTTTGATTAACATTAATGACAGGCAGCGCATTAATTAGACTGTTGTCTCTTTAAGCAGAAATACTGCACGTGTGTTTTCTTTCTCATCGGTTTATGTTCACGTAAGACAAAAACGGCTGCGTTTATGATGATATACTGAATCGTAGTTTTGACTCGGAACAACCTTTTCTACAGTTAAAATACACAGAACAGTCCAAGAACGGACACAAACCAGGCTTCATGTGCATTGCACACAAACATGCTGTAATAAGTTTTGAGATTCTAAGCTACTTTAGTGATAAATCACAGGACAGTGCTGACAACTAGTTTCTGTGTTCCTCTGTGCGCGCGATCTTCATAGCTACTGTTTTCGTGCCACAGTGCAGCTGCGCGAACATGGTAGCTCGATATAAGAATACACATCCGTTCATCTAATCGCTTGAATGTCCAAACCATAAAACAAATACAACTGACAAAGTTTAGAGAAGACGCAATGCTCACCGCTCACACTGCTTTGCTTTTATGCCACTGACTGGAGAGCAGAGTCATGTGGCTACACATGCGCTAGTATGATTTTAAGGGGGAAGTGTTAACAGGATAAAAAAAAAAGAAATAACCGACATGGGAAAATTACGTCGGTTAGAGGTTATGAATGATGTGCATGACAATTATATGCGATTAATCGTACAGCCCTAAGTTTGTTTGTTGATCACAAAGTACAAAATAGATGAGGAAAACTAGGATGCCGGGTGTATTCAAAGCGCTGCCATTACTGTCTAGAGTGCGTGGAATGGTGCTCTGTGATTGGTTGTTACCGTTTACAGTGAGTGGAATGGTGCCCTGTGATTGGTTGTTACCGTTTACGGTGAGTGGAATTGTGCGCTGTGATTGGTTTAGTGGATATATTAGTTCTGCAGCGAAAGGTGACTGGCGTTTGTTGCATTTTGGAAAAATATGGAGGAAAACATGATCTAACAACTCGGCGGATTTTGTATTTTGCGTAAAATTACTAATTTGGGTTAAATCTAAGTAAAACTAGAAAGTAACACTGCCAGAGAAACTAGAATTTCAGTAGCTACTAAAGCCTTGGACAAACTGGTAAATTAATTCTACCAAGGCCTACAATGTCTCTAGTTACTCGTCCAGTTTTTTCCACAAAAGACTAAATCAATACAAGGTTGCTCAGATTCCCTGCCTCATCTCTGCTGGGAGGATTCTGGGTAACCGGGGAGTATCACGGAGATATCACCTCAGCTTAAGATGGAATGAACAGCAATGTGATACCTGCTGGGCTTCACTCCTTTAGTGAGCAACCGAGAGAAAGAAAAGAGCCTAAACAAGAAGAAAATGGGAAAGATCAAGAGGTCAAGCCAGATCTTTATCTCTTTCAGGATGCAGATAATAAGAGCCTTCTCTCCATCTCTTTCACCTGGAGCGACCGTACAGATCTTCTACTGTCAGTCTCTCACTAGTAGTCAACTGAACCTCTTCATAAATACTCTTAATGGGATAGTCCACTGAATAATCTCATCACTTACTCTCCTTCATGTACTCCAAGTATGTACAGATTTCTCTCCTCCACTGAACAAAAAAATGTCTGGGTCAACTATCTCCTTTTGTGAGGCTTGAAATATTCTGGTGTGAGGTTTCTACTACAAAGGCATGCAATTATAAAGGGTAAGTGATGCCTCTCTTGATCTGCCTGTGTCAGAGTGTGTTGAACAGGCATGTCTGGACAGGTACAAGAGGTTTGTGTTCTTTACACTCTAGTTTGGTTGTGGATGTCTTAATGTTCTGCAAATGTGTGTGTGTGTGCGCAAGCATGTTTTTTCTGTTCTACAAATGCCAAT
Source organism: Carassius gibelio (assembly GCF_023724105.1). Classification (NCBI taxonomy): domain Eukaryota; kingdom Metazoa; phylum Chordata; class Actinopteri; order Cypriniformes; family Cyprinidae; genus Carassius; species Carassius gibelio. The sequence goes on from NC_068409.1 coordinate 4,987,596, forward strand.
TTGGGGGGGTGATTTAGCCTACTTCATTCCATTTATTAATCTTGCCCAATAAAAAAAATATATATTAGCTATTCCACCTTTGCAAATTAAAAAAAAGAAACCTTTACAAACAAAACAAAGCCTATTTTTATAACCATGGTGCTTTTTATTTATTTATTTATTTTTGTATTTATAAAAAAAATTCAATTGTGATTAAACGTTTCCCTTCTATTTTCATTATTTAATGAAAATCATCTTGTGAGGATGCAATGTTGTTTTGTTATTACATAAAATCAGCACTAATTAAATTCAAAACAAATACTATAAGTTTTTTATAAATTATTAAATTATTATATATATATATATATATCAAGCTTTGTGTGGGTTTCCACAGAAGTAAATAACAAGAAACAACTAAAACACACAAAACTTGAATAATATTTGGGAACAGAATAAGATGATTAGCATCTTCAGATAAGTTGAGCAAGGGCAGATGTTTTTAATGACAAGAGCACAGGAAGTTATAACCAAAACAAAGAAAGTTATGATGGAGAGAGAAACTAGAAAAAATCTGTGCTTTTTTCACACCTGCTCTAATAGAGTCTGCACTCGCATATTAAAAAAGCTCATTGTGTTATGTGCACAGAGGTGCAATCATGAGCCTTAATTAATGAATATGGATTGAGAGCAAACGCGGGCATATATAGAGCTTGATATAATTAGGATTTAAAACTGGGAGCAAGTGGATAAGGCCAACTGAGCAATTTTAGGTAATGCGTTACACAAACATCATACCCATTTCTCATTCACATACTTTCTGCAAGTTATAAGCTGCCTTCTAAAGAACCTCATGAGATATCAATCACCACGATGTAAGCAGGATACAATCCATCACATTCAAACAAGAAAGCAAATACCAAGATTTAAATCTAGCCTATCTATCCTGCTTCATCATACCAACTACATCCAAACACGTTCAGCATCAGAAGATTGTTACAAGCATGCTCAGATGCTCTCAGCAGCCTTCAAGCACTCAGCAAGCCATGACTGCATTCGAAACATTTGATAGAAAAATAAATAAATAAATAAAAAATAAAAATGGTTGAAATAGCATCAGATAAGGGGTTTAGGTTGCTTGTTTATAAAGTGCAGATGTAAAAACAACATCAAACCCCAAATGAAAGCAGCGCCTCAGCAGAAAATTTATATTTGGGTAGATATGCTTCTAAATAAATGTAAATTTACCTGCAAACGGAATGTAACGCACTATATAGTGATGCATTTGTATTTGAGTCAACATCAGCAGGCCTCTTTGATAGTTTGAGGGGCAGTTGAAGACAGAAAAGCACAGACAAACCAAGCAGCAGCAGCAGCGTTGCATTGAACAGCTGCTCAGTGATCTGCAGCTCAGCGCTTCAGTGTCGCATTTGAATGCATGACAGAATGCAAGAGAAGCATTTGGTTTCCACGCATGATGCGCTCCGTTCAGACAGAGAGAGAGTAAAAACAGGCTCTTACCTTTGGAATTGCTGAACGCGGTGTACCAGGATAATGATATGAGCCCACATAACCCGAATAGTGAGACTGTTAGGAAGGTGCCATTTCTGAGCCTCATCTCCGGGTGCGCGCCGGTATCATGTCCGAACCGAACCGTGAGCTCGAGCGCGTCTGGCGTGCGTTAATGACAGCGCGCGCACATGAGAGAGGAGAGGGAGGCGAGAATGCTACAGACTGTGTACTGTACAGGCAGATGCCGTTTATACGGGAGAGGGTGTGTGTGTGTCAGAGAGAGAGAGAGAGAGAGAGAAGAGCGCGTGTGTGTTTCGCGGTGTTTTTGTTGGACTGGCTCGTGCAGGCGGTGCAGCTGCTCCTCCGCGCGGTCAAAAAACAAAACACGCTCTATATTTCTGCAACAGTGGCACGCTGTAGTAGACTTGTGTTTTATATAATATCCCATAAAGCATACATTGTTTGAGGTCACGTGCTTTGCTGTAACACCATGTTTTAAGGGTGCAGCCTGTAAAAGATTATACACAGAAAATATAGATATTAATGACAGGTTTGTAAATTCATGTAAACATTATGTACATGTTAAAATACGCTTTTGTGGGCTGTTGCCATGTACATTATGTTTAGATGAATTTATAGTGTGAAAAAAGAAATCTCTAACCTCTTATTATTACTTGGCCTACCTTTTCTGTTTATAATATGTAACCATAACACTGAATTCTAGGCCTAATTAAATGCATAAAGCTCAAAAAAATCAAAACTTTCAAAAGAATGAATTACATTTTTAGAAGATCATAACCTTTTTAACTATTCGCACTGCCCCGCTTGAATTCCATAAGTGCCTCAACTTAAACAATAATAAAAATAAAAATCAATATTGTAGTCAACATTGTGCCAGAATATTTCTTTGTATACACACACACACACACATATATGTGTGTGAGTGTATTTATATGTTTGGGTGGAAGGGAGGGAGTTTTTAGTATATTTATATATATACAGTTGTGCTCATAAGTTTTACTTGCAGAATATGTAAATGTGTTAATAATTAACAAAATAAGAGAGCTCATAAAAATTGCATGTCATTGTTTTTTGATATTGTCCTGAATAAGCCATTTCACATAACATATGTTTATTTACAGGTGAATCTCAATAAATTAGAATGTTGTGGAAAAGTTCATTTATTTCAGTAATTTAACTCAAATTTTAAAACTTGTATTAAATAAATTTGGTGCACACAGACTGAAGTAGTTTAAGTCTTTGGTTCTTTTAATTGTGATGATTTTGGCTCACATTTAACAAAAACCCACCAATTTACAAATTAGAATACTTCATAAGACTAATAAAAAAACATATTCAGTAATTGTTGTCCTTCTGGAAAGTATGTTCATTTACTGTACATGTACTCAATACTTGGTAGGGGCTCCTTATGCTTTAATTACTGCTTCAATACAGCGTGGCATGGAGGTGATCAGTTTGTGGCACTGCTGAGGCGATACTGAACCCCAGGTTTCTTTGACAGTGGCCTTCAGCTCATCTGCATTGTTTGGTCTCTTGTTTCTCATTTTCCTCTTGACAATAGCCCATAGATTCTCTCTGTGGTTCAGGTCTGGTGAGTTTGTTGGCCAGTCATTTAACCAACCTTTGGTGCTTTTGGCAGTGTGGGCAGATGCCAAATTCTGCTGGAAAATGAAATCAGCATCTTCAAAAAGCTGGTCAGCAGAAGAAAGCATGAAGTGCAGTGACTTTGATTTAAAAAAAAACACACAATGGATCAACACCAGCAGGTGACATTGCATGCCAAATCATCACAGATTGTAAAAACTTAACACTGGACTTCAAGCAACTTTGGCTATGAGCTTCTCCACCCTTCCTCCAGACTCTAGGACCTTGGTTTCCAAATGAAACACAAAACTTGCTTTCATCTGAAAACGACAGTCCAGTTCTTCTTCTCCTTAACACAGGTAAGACACCTCTGATGTTGTCTGTGGTAGACACTTATGTGTGTGGTGGCTCTTGATGCCTTGACTCCAGCCTCAATTTTCAAAATTCTATCTTTTCACACTGAGGACAGTCGAGGATCTCATATGCAACTATTACAGAAGGTTCAAACAACTCACTGATGCTCCAGAAGGAAAAACCATGGATTTAACTTTTTGAATTTAAAGATCAGGGTAAATTTAACTTATTTTGTCTTATGAGGAACATGTAACTATCTTTTGTAGCCTCTGAAGGGCAGTAAAATATTAAATGAAAAAATATATATTCCTATAAAATAAGAAAAATGTTCTCCATTCTGTTCAAAAGTTTTCATGCAACGTCCCTTTCCCAAGATAACAGCTCTGAGTTTTCTGTTTTCTCCTATAATGCCTGAAGAGTTTGAAGAACACCTGATAAGAGATCTGAGACCCTTCCTTCATCCAGAATCTCTCCAGATCCTTCAGATTCTGTTACAGAATACCACAGGAGGCTGAGGAATAACAGAAAGTTTATTGAGGCACAAGCAGAGGAGCGGGTAGTGCTGGGTAGAGTGTTACGGAGTATAGCAGTGATGAAGTGATCTGTAGTAGCAGAGTAGAGACATCAAAGGATGGAGGTGTACCACACACACGCAAGGAGATGGCTGGTAACTTCAGGAGATTGCTGGAGAGAGGTAAGTAGAGATAGAGTTAGTCCTTAGAGTTAGCATACAGGTGAGACGTTGTTGCGATCGAGACCGGGCGCTGACTGAGTGCGTGTGTGTGGTCTTTGAAGTGCAGAGGTGATTGGATGATGAGGGTCAGGTGGAAGTGCTCAGTACTCAGGTGAGGTCGTGCTTTCTGAATGAGCGGAGGTGGAACGTGGCATGTTTGTAATAGTACCCCCCTCCCCACGGGCTGCTCCTGAGGGCCGAGGACCCCGACGACATGGTGGACGTCCTCTTCCTCTGGGAGCTGACCGGTTAGGATGACTGGAGTGGAAGGTGTTTAGTAAGTTGGGATCTAGGATGTCGTTGCGTGGGACCCATGAACGTTCCTCTGGACCATATCCTTCCCAGTCCACTAGGTATTCAAGTTGTCCACCACGCCGCTGGGAGTCCAGGATGTCTATTACTTTGTAGGCAGTACCGTCTTCTAGGAGGAGTGGAGGGGGGCTTCGGCTTCGCTAGGTTCTGTGGAGGGAGAAACAGAGGGATGGTTAGGTTTCAAGAGAGACACATGGAAAGTGGGGTGAATCCGGTACTCAGGTGGTAATTGTAGTTTGAAAGTGACCGGATTGATCTGCTCAAGGATGGTGAATGGGCCAATGAATCTGAAATTTAGCTTGCAGCAAGGCAGGCGCAGGCGGATGTCCCGGTTGGACAGCCAGACCGGGTTTGTAGGTAGGGGCCTCGGCTCGGCAAGGTCGGCTGTCATTCTGCGCCTACGTAGGGCCCACTGGAGTTGGTGGTGGGCCGCGTCCCAGACCCTCTCGCTCTCCCAGAACCAGTAGTTGATGGCGGGGACATCCAAGGGTTCACCTGACCAGGGGAAGAGTGGAGGTTGGTAGCCGAGCATGCACTGGAATGGAGTGAGTCCTGTGGTAGGTTTTCGCAGGAAATTCTGTGCGTACTCGGTCCACCCTAGGAACTGGTTCCAGGAATTCTGGTGGCCGTACGGAGGAAGCGTCCAATCTCCTGGACCTTCCTCTCCATCTGCCCATTCGATTGTGGATGGTATCCGGAGGATAGACTGATGGCCACACCATGTGTGAATGGAATGCTTTCCATACCCGGGAGATGAACTGAGGACCTCTGTCTGAGATGATGTCTTCTGGGATGCCGAAGTACCTGAAGACATGATTAAATAATCTGATACTCCATAGCCGTGGGCAGACCTTTCAGGGGGAGAAGACGACATGACTTAGAAAATTTATCCACTATGACAAGAATGCAGGTATTATTATCTGAAGGAGGAAGATCAGTAATAAATTCCACCCCTAGGTGTGACCACGGGCGATTAGGGACGGGCAGAGGATGGAGCTTGCCTGTTGGTAGATGGCATGGGCTTTTGGAGAGGGCGCAGTCTGTACATCCGTTCACGTACCTTCTGACATCCGAGGCCATGTTGGGCCACCAGAAGTGTGCGTTAGCAACGAGAGGGTTTCATTGATCCCCGGGTGACCAGTGCCAAGAGATGTGTGAGCGGAGTGAATGAGTGGAGTGCGCCGTGTCCTGGGGATGTACTGGTGTCCCGGTGGGCAACCCTGCGGGGTGTTGGTAGCAGGATTGGTTAGAGGAAGGGTCTCGGCAGACCAGGTAATGGGGCTGATGATGAACTTTTCTGGGAGAATGGTTTCTGGTTCCTCTAGATTTTCTTCGGGGGCGTGACACTGGGTCAGGGCATCAGCCTTCATTTTCTTTGCCCTTGGGCGATACGAGATGGTAAAGTGGAAGCGGGTGAAGAATAGTGCCCAGCAGGCTTGTCTCAGATTTAACCTCTTGGCGACCCGAAGATACTCTAGGTTCTTGTGGTCCGTGAGAACCAGAAAGGGGTGTTTGGCTCCCTCCAGCCAATGCCTCCATTCTTCCAGGGCCAACTTGATGGCCAACAGCTCACGGTTGCCGATGTCATAATTTACCTCCACCAGGTTGAGCTTCCGGGAGAAGGCGGAGCATGGGTGGAGGCGACTGGGATTCCCCTGCTGCTAAGATAAGACCGCTCCCACTCCGGTAGTAGAGGCGTCGACTTCAACGATGAAGGGTGGGTCGGGGTCAGGATGGAGTAGGAGTGGTGCGGTCGTAAATGCCTTCTTGAGGAAGTTGAAGGCCTCTGTGGTGGCTGGAGTCCAAGAGAGTGATTTTGGCTTATTTCGGAGGAGACTAGTGAGAAGGCTGGTGATGGCACTGTAGTTCTGGATAAACCGTCTGTAGAAATTGGCAAAGCCAAGGAATCGTTGTAGTTCTTTGATGGTGGTACGAGTGGGCCAATTCCTTACAGCATTCACCTTCCCCTTGTCCATCCGGATGCCACTGCTGTTGATGTTGTAACCAAGGAACTGCACTGAGGGCTGATGGAAGGAGCATTTCTCGGCCTTGAGGTAGAGCTGAAAGGCCCTCAGGCATTGCAGGACGATGTTCTGCTAGGCTCCAGGAGTAAATGAGTATATCATCAATGTAGACGAGGACAAACTTATGGAGGAACTCCCGGAGCACCTCATGGATAGAATCCTGGAAGACAGAGGGTGCGTTAATCCATATGGCATCACGCAGTACTCATAGTGGCCATAGTTATGAAGGCAGTTTTCCACTTGTCCCCCTCTCGTATCCGGATGAGGTTGTAGGCGCTGCGGAGGTCCAACTTGGTGAAGACAATGGCACCACGGAGATGTTCCAGGGCAGCTGGGACGAGGGGAAGTGGACATCGGAATTTGACAGTTATGTTGTTAAGAGCCCGATAATCGATACAAGGGCGTAAGCCTCCGTCCTTTTTTTCGACGAAGAAGAAGCTCAAAGCAGCAGGGGAGGTAGATGGAAGAATGTAACCCTGGGCCAGCGCCTCCTTGATGTATTCCTCCATGGCCTTCTCCTCTGGAATGGAAAGGGGGTAGATCCTTCCTTTAGGCACTAGTTCACCCAGCAGCAGATCGATGGCACAGTCCCACGGCCGGTGGGGAGGCAGCTTGGAAGCCCGTTTGGGGCAGAAGATGGCACTGAAGGCGTTGTAGCATGTAGGGATGGAAATGGATTGGTTTTCCAACAGGCTTTCAATTGAGGTAGTATAAAGTGGAATAGGTGCAGGGGAAGTTTTGGCTGGGACAGGACAACCATTGATACAGCTCTGACACAGGAATCACTCCACTTCAGGACTTCGTGGACCTATGTGGACTACGCCTGGCCCTGGTGCTCTTCTAAGCATGACTGCATAAGGGTGGGGAAGCAGATGGAAAGTTGGATGAACCGTTCAAGCCTGATGGTGTCCTCATATGCAGCGAGATGCAACCGCACTCGAGGTTCCAATCCTTGAGGGTAGGTAGTCAGCAAAGGCCTGTTCGTTCCATCCACTGGTGGCCGCTAGAGTTCTGAACTCAAGACCATCTTCATTGACAGACATCTTTCCTTGTTTAATGTTATACAGCTGTGGAAGGGGGGGCTTGGTTTACCGAAGTCTGCAGTGGGAGAGAGAATCAGGAGACGAGCGGTAAGTGAGTGGTTTGGGCAAAAACTATCATCACCTGTTTCTTGTTTCAGTAATTGCCGCAGAGAGAGTATAAAACACCAGGAGAGATGGAAGCAAGGGAGAGAGAGACGGACTGCTGACCCGAACCGGAAACGGAAACCGGAAGGAGTAAACCGAAAGTGTTGTGCGAACGTGTCAGAATAAAAGTCACCATTTGGTGTTTGTAAAGTTTCAGTTATATTTTGTTAAATAAATATGTCAGCAGTCCAGCCGACCCCTTTGTCCTCTTCCTTTCCTCCAACGAACATACTACAACAGCTTCTCATCAATTGACGAGTCCCAAGCTGGTCTGCCAAAAACTTCTCGGAAATGGTTGATGAAACTGGAATAAGTGTGGTTGCATCTTCAGGACCAGCGAGCATTGAAGAAGAAAACCGCTGCAATCCTCCGCCGAACCAGAGTAGGGCACTGGCCTGGCCATGACACCTAAGTCGTGGTATTGAAGGTGGAGAGAGAACTGTACATGGTGGACTGTACATGCACTCCCCCCACCTACAATTCCTGCCAGCCCGAGACTCGAACTCACAACCTTTCAATTGCCAGTCCGACTCTAACCATTAGGCCACGACTTCTCTGCTGTGAGCAGAGCACCCAAAAATACAGGTCACTTGCAAAAGTTCCCCTCCACGGAAATCTTTAGTGAAAGGCGAAAAGATTTATGCGACAATGAAGAGAAACTTGAGCTATGATAGAGTTAGTCCTTAGAGTTAGCATACAGGTAAGACCTTGTTGCGAACGAGACGGGACGCTGACTGAGTGCGTGGTATTTGAAGTGCAGAGGTGATTGGATGATGAGGTTCAGGTGGAAGTGCTCAGTACTCAGATGAGGGCGTGCGTTGTGAACGAGTGGAGGTGGAACCTGGCGTGTCTGTAACAGATTCACAGCTCCTTCTCCTTCTCAGCTGTGATCCCTGGAGAGTCTTTGTCCACTCTTCATCACTGTGCATTAGGACCATACAGATGTCTTCTTCCAGGCAGATTTAACATCTTTAGTTAAATGGAACTTCTTAATAATTGCCCTGATGGGGATTTTCAACAATTTTTCTTACAGCTACTTTCTATTTTGTGAAGCTGAAGTTTTACTCCTTGTGATGGATGATTAAAGGAATTTGGCTTTTGTGTTCCTCTCTTTTATGATCTTGTGAAACAGAAAGTCATAGATTTTACTATTTTACTTTAAGAATTTCTAGGAGTGCCAATAATTGTGTAATAAAAGCATTTATTTCATCATGAGATTTTCTCTCCACTTTCAATTGTTTAACTTCAATGAAAGGTTAGAATTTTTGCGGATTGTTTTTAATGTAAGATCTAAAAGGTCAACGATGCAGATCTATTTTCACAGCTGTCTTTGCTAATATATTGCCAATATTAATATTAATAATATTACCTCTATTTTGTCCCCATGATTAGGGAAATCAGGAGTGAGGTGTGGAGGAACTTCATTCACCCTGAGGTTTATTCATTACACTTCTGGTGTGAAAGGCCCTTTAACAAAAATATAACTTAAAAAAAAAAAAAAAATGTAAAAAAGTAAAGCAAAATTAACACCATCCATTACTTTCCATATATCACAGTTGGTTTGCATTCATGTAACACAATAATATAATGCATTACTTTTAAAAAGTAACTCTCCCTAAAACTGATATATCATATAATCATTGTTTAAGATACACATTGGATGGATGGACAGACAAATGCTAATCTAAAAGTGTATATGGCACTATTGAAGACAGATGAGAATATCTGTTTAATACAGGATCAGTTAATATCCAGTTATGCCACACTCGTGCCTGTAGATAATTAATCACATCTCTGTGATGTTTAAGCCAGTCATCGTTTCATCTAATGCTCTGGAGATGAATCAGGCCTCTGATTGCCCAGTTTCATCTCTTCTAGCGCTTTGACTTGAAGTTCTGCCAAACTGTTCATCTTTGAGTGGCCAGCTTCATTCTGCAGAGTGTTCTGCCAATATTCACAGTGCATATTAACAAAGAAAAAGTAATTTCTGTGCAGGTGCTAATCATTGGTTGTCTTATTTTTTTGCTGATAGACTTGTGAAACTAACTTGTGGAGAACCTCTAAGCATATTTCTAAAATGCCTGTTACTAGAGAAACCTACAAAATGGGCCCAAATATTCTGGCAGGTACTTAAGACTGTCAGTGTCTCTCTTGCAGTAAACAGATTAACAAAAACATTTTGCAGCACTTTAAATATTGATTTATGTTCCTTGAGTAGGCTGCACAAAAGCATATTTAAGGCCCCATCGGAAGATGCCTTTGAGAGGATTTCCAGAGCGTTAGTGTGGCAGCAATGTGATGAAATAAAATGGTGCCTCAGGAATACATAAACAGTATACTGTAGTACCAATCATTAATATAATTACTTTCATTTAAGTAAAATTTACTTTAAATGGTTTACGTTTATTTAAAACTCTCAAAACAGCTTACATAACAGCCTACTTTATAGTTTAAACTCTCCAATCAAACCTGTATTTAACATGCATTTAGTGTGGGTTTATTTTCTGGACCACTCCTACCGTAAATAAACAATACTGTGCTGGCATGCAGACAATAGCGCCATCTAGCCACTATTGTGAGTCCTAGCAGCAGATAGCGTTTGATCCTGTGTGAAATATGATTATGCACTCGTAATGTGGGTTAAACTTCTTTAACCCCTGTTAAAACACACGAAAAAAAAAACCTAGCAATAAATGAACAAGTATTAGACTCCGTTTTATTTAAACACATAGACTAATTACAGGGCTCTCAAGTTTTGAACTGAGTTCAGAGTGAGATTTTGCCCGCGGTCGCGATGTCGGCAGGGGTTTGATGGGGACGGGTGTCTGATCTCATAAATGACACATATTCTTACAAATAAAATAATATTTATTTAATTCAGCATTTATTTGTGTGTGTGTGTGAGAGAGAGAGAGAGAGAAAAAATGGTCAGTGCTGTTTATAGTAGGTGTTGGTAGCTGGTTTTGAGGCCAGGGGTTGGTGGCTCCCATTTGAATCACTGTGGTTCCAGGCCAGCCATTTTTCACAGTTCCATCAAGTGCTAAACTGTTCCTGGTTTTGGTCTTGTTTAATCCCACCATGGAGAAAACCCTCTCAGCATAGGTATTTGAATGAGCAAGCACTAACACTAATGCAGCTATTTTAGAAAGCCTCCCTGCTTATGTCCCTCACACCTTGATGGACACAGGAGTTATCTTGTCTGCAGACTAAGCACCAGTAAAAAGAGCTGGTGGTTCCCATTGTGATGAATGGCGATCGGGTTGACCACTCCTTCTTAAAGGAACACCTACAGGTGGCTGCTCTACATAACCCTCTCTTTTTCCCTGTTTCCAGTGGGTTCTCCACTGTTTCCTCTATGGTCCTCCACAGTCTCTTCCATGCACCCATCCTCTACTGGCACCCTAACTCCCTCCCCTACTGTATTCTCCACAGCCTCCTCCTCTGACCTAGCCACCTTTTTAGGGAGCTGGGCCCGCATTCATAAAGATTCTAAGAATCCTCTCAGAAAACTCTTAATTTAGCTTAAAAACTTTTACGTAGGAGTCTTAGCTTAAAAGCGATTCGGGACCGATCTGAGAGCAACTCTGAGTAAGGAAAAGACCAAAACGTTTATCTTAGTGAGGAGGCGGGGTTGAACCGGTTGCTATGTATGACACAATCTTTTGAAGACTCTGATTGGCTGGTTGTCCAAGAAGGAAAAAAAAGAGTGATTTTAAGTATAGGGTCTATTCTAATCCTCACTTTAAATTTACATGCGTAATTTTTCCTATTTGACCGTTCTCTCTCTCTCTCTCTCTCACACACACACACACACACACACACACACACATTATATGTGTGTATATGAATTCTATTTTTTATTTACCATGCTTTTAATTTCCTATAAGGTATTTGATTGGCTTAGAATGATAAAAATTGTTCCACTCTTTCCAATTACAGTGATTGCCGTCCTATGTAAGTGGCGGTTTGAGTGTTGGTTTTAATGTATCAAACATGGAATCAAAGCCAAGAAGAGCGAGAAAGCCAATCTGGACAGAGGAACAGTGTTTACTGTTAGCCCAGTTAGTGGATGAACACAAGGCCATTCTTAAAGGAAAGTTCAGACACAGCAAGGGACAAGAAGCAGACATGGGAGCGTATAGGACAAACTATTAACGGTTCATTCCCCCTGCTTGTGTTCACCTATAAGCCTGCTATATTCATAAATGCAGTTTTTAGAGCCTGCAAGGTGGGAATCTCCAGTGGAAACTAAATGAACTGTGACACAATAAGATGTTCTGAAAGTGCTGTAATTGTTTGTGTGATCACTCTGCTTACAGAAGGTTGTGACAGACCCAAATCATCACTATTGCATTGTTGCATGTTCCCAGTTGCCAAATATCGTAATGTAGTGATTACTTTAATTTATATATTAAATTATATTATATTAAATTATTATATAATCTATACCGTCTTATTAACTCATTGTCATCCATTGTCTGCAACACATTTCTTCTGCCTCTTCATCTTTCTGCCATTTTCTCCTCTGCTAAAGAAACTCTTAAGCCTCTTAAAAGTCCTCGTCTGTGCTCATAACAAATTTTACCTTAAGACCTCTTTTAAGGGATAAGATGCTTTCTGAATTAATTTTTTCTTTACTAGGATTTTTTTCTTTAATTTTAAAAGTAAACGCCCACATTTCTAAGAATTTTCTTAGAATTTTGTCACTAGGAACTACTTTTTGCATTAAGATTCTTTATGAATACGGGCCCAGATCTTTTAGAACAAAGCATGAAAGATTGCTCCTTTGCCTCTTCCCTGACATCTTTGAAATAGACGAATGCAATAATCAATATTATACATTGGATAAAATATAATGAAATAGCCTAGGCAAAACGTTTTGAAAATGGGGACCAGGATGAGGTGCAGTAAAAATAAAAGGAAAGAAATTTTTTTTTTTTTTTAAACTATTATGGATACTGCCATACAAGTATTATGGATAGGCCTATTATAGAAGTCTCTTATATAAAACTGTCAGAGTAGCCCCGCATCCTCTTCAACGTGTAACTTTGGCAATAAAAAAATAATAGTGGGCTAATAATAGGCACAAAAGCTACGGCCGACCACGTATAATGGCCAAAATTGCGTGCGTGTCGGGGTCATAATAACCATCAGACCAAAACATATCTTAGACTGTTTTTAAAAAATGTTAAATTAATATATTGATAAAAAAAACATATAGTGAAAATCTGTGTCATTGTCTTGACAAGTCTGTAACCGTAACGTTACCTACTTCAGCGAGCGTCTGGATCTGTGTTGCACACGAGCCTGTAAAAATCTTACCCGGATACAGCAATGCTATTTTCTGATTGGCTGATCGGTAGCTATATTTTTTTTATTCGATTAGCAGGTGCGTGTCAGGGCCTTCGGGGAACTCACTTGATTCCTCTACGTTACCTGTTTCACTGTTTAAAAAATAGCGCCGCAACTTGGTGGGCGTTGTCCTCGTAATGTCTCTGCGTGAGAAATACAAGGTGTGGCGTGTGAGCGTGTGAACGGGTTGAAATGCGTGAGTCTCACGCCCAATGCGTGAGACTTGAGAGCCCTGCTAATTAAAAGCAGGAATCTATATCGAATATAGTTCACCAATTAAATATTAAATAAGAGAACATCTAAGAGTGTTTCTAACAGATAGGGGCTGTGTATTTAAGTCATGGGATGTTTGTTAGGTCGAATATGCACTCATTATCAGTGCTTTGGGATGTGGACATGTAAACAAAGGAAAGCACATGATGCGCGTGAGTCAGAGTCAGCTGACAGAGCCACGCCCCTCGCCTCCAGAATGACTGCATTCTTTCCGCGCTTTCTTTTCTCTTCTGGAGGCTTCTAGAATAAAGAGTCCGGAGAAGGTTTTAAGGGAGGGGTCACAAACTTCTGACATCATATGTCTCCACCAAAACACAGAGCTGACATGTCAAATTCAAAACAGGGTTAAATGGAGGGTGAAACGAAGTTTGCTTATATTGATTAATATTAATAGATTCAAAGATAAAGCCCAAATAGTATTCTTAAATAAAATATCAATTCATTTGTATTCTTTAATTATAAAAGTAGGATAATAGTTTAATGACGTGTGAATTTGTTTCATATGTAATGTTAATATGTTGTTTGTTTGTGTATATATAAACACACACACACACAGACACACACTTAAACATATATTTAAATTGTTACATGTTTTGTTTTAAGATTTAAAGATTGCTCAGTAAGCTAAATGAATACTTAATGAATTTTTAAGCTTAAAGTTTGTTATAGTTTACAAAATGTGTTTTTTTTTCAGGGAGCCAAGTTCAATATGCATCTGCTAACCCTCATTCATGATGACACAGTATATTTATATTTTATTATTTATTATTAATAATAACAATTATTCGTATTATTAGTGATAGTAGTAAAATATTAAATAAAAAAATTATACAATTTAATTTACAAAATAACTAAACAAAATAAATGTTTATATTCTTTATCAGTCCACATTTCTAGTATTGTGGTGTATATATACAACTATACAACATATATATATATATATATATATATATATATATATATATATATATATATATATATATATAAAGTTTTTATACATGATTATGAAATGATAGAGACTACTACTTCCTGCATTTTTAAGCTTAAAGTTTGTTCTGTACATATAGTCTACAAAATGTGTGTGTGTGTGTGTGTGTGTTTTCTAAGAGAGTCAAGTTCAATATGCGTCTGCTAGCCCTCATTCATGATGACTCATCACTTTATTTAGCCAGCAGCTGTAGTAGAAATACAATACCCTCACATCATCCATTTCAGACTTATGTGGGTTAGTAGAGCGTGTATAATCGATTTCCAGACATCATGCTCACAGTTACTCACTCAGCTGTAGTAAAACAAAGATTCAATAATGTTTGCACACATATATTGAAATAAATGCAGACATGTATATAAGCATGTATACCATTTAAATAAATACATACATAAATTGATGTAGAAAAAAACCTTGTGCCATTGTTATATTGTTGTATAGCAGAAGCAAGAAAGACTGTGACATTCCCTGCCTCATTATGAGCAAGCTAGCCTCAAGAAATGTAGCTACCATTTGTAAAAAATAAAAAATTACAGAATCACATTGACACTCTCAATATTATTACACGTGTATTGTTGTTGTTTGGGCCTTGGTGACACTGCTGTCGGAATTTCCCCTCACAAAATGCCAGGTCATAGCTTAGATCACCGACTCACATGATGAGAGACAACATGAACTGTGTCCCGCAGTGACGAGGGACGTCCCCTCCTGCAAGACGCGCTCGGCTCCGCTATTGGCTGACGCTCCGCTGGATTTGCATATGACGCTCCGGCTTATAAACGCAACTGTGGTCTGAGGAAGGACACGCATTCTCACTCAGACAGCGCAGAGTTCCGTGTTCAACAAACGCATTTTCTGCTGCGCAACACATTCAGAGGTTCGCATCGAGACGCTCTTTCTCGCCACAATGTCGATGACCGTGAAAGCTTACCTTATCGGTAAGGACGACTGCAACAAGGAGATCCGCCGCTTCGCCGTGGATCAGGACGTCTCAACAAGTTATGAGTATCTGAAGAGAAAAGTGCTCGATGTTTTCGTCGGGCTTAGGACTGCGCCCTTTCAAATGTACTATAAAGGTACGTCAGTTTTTAATTTAATAATTGTCGTTTCTTATTGTTAACACTATACAATTAGTGTTTAATTTATCTACCAGAGGTTTTAATGATATTAAGCAAAGAGACATTAGACATACAACTTTGGCACGTTTAGGAAAATAAACCTCTTTCTGAAATGAAATACAATATTGACACTAACGTTACTGTTACTTTGAGCATTGATACACATCAATATAAAGTTATATGATCACCGTGCTATTAAATTACAATGAAGAGAAGGACAGCAGCAGAATCTACAAACAATAATTTAACTAAGATATAAGGACTGTAATATCAAGCAGCTAAATGCCCTCCTGTGTTTTCCTGGACTTTGTCTCCAGATGAAGATGGTGACCTGATTGCCTTCTCCTCTGACGATGAGCTCATGATGGGGCTGGCTCTTGTGAAGGATGGCACTTTCCGTGTTAACATCAAGCGTGAGTAATTACACAGATACTACTTATGAGCAAAACCAAGGGGTTTTGGGTTATTTTAATGTTTACATGTTTACATAGTTGTGCTCCAAATTTAATTCAACACAAGAATTCATCATCTTTAATATATCTTCCATCCAATACACGAGGGCACGAGTTTGTCATGTGCTTTTTAGACAGAAAACAAACAGTACACAACAAATTCAAATTCATATTTGATAAAAAAAAATAGAAAACTTGTTAGACATGGTAGAAACTACTGCCCTCCACTGGAGACAGAAACAAGAAAAGGCAAAGGCTCGGCACACCTCAGGATCAACCACAAGGCTCAGATCTATTTAGATATTTAAAATTCCCTTCTGAAAATGTTTGTACAGTATTTAATTGAACAAAAATGTAATGCCTGAATAATCAAGTAGTGTAGCCATGAAGCAAAAAGGAAGCAAGTGTCATGGGGTTACTCAATTTGGCTTGAACTAACCTACCGTAGGCTTTCATAAAACTGCATAATCTTTGTAAATTATATTTAAGACAAATTCTAAATTAAATGTGTCAATACATTATTGCTTGGACAAAATTCTACATGTGGAACTACTACTTTGTGGAATTGAAATGTAACACTATAATAATATATTAATAGCACAATCTAAAAGAAATATCTTCATATAAACAAAATAGGCAACACTGCATTTTAATCATGATCCAAACAAAGATGCTGCATACATGCAACATGAGCAGTTTTTAATCTAAATTAGATTAAAAACAATGGTTTGACTTCAGTTTTGTGAAATTATGAAACAAACAACAGACGAGCTGAACGAGATGCAGATGCACTCTCTGCCAGCAGGTGGCGCTTAAAGCGTTTCGTAAACAAAGCAGCGCTGCACATATGAACTTTAATGTGCATTATACAGAGGCAAGATGAAAAGAAAAAATACCATCTAAACTTTCCTAAAGACAGTAAATTCCGCTCAGACATAAATTCATATTTAATGTGATCTGCAATCAGTGTTGTGCAAGTTACTTCCAAACTGTAATACATTAGGCTATATATTACTTGTTACTGTCATTTAAAAGTAATTCCCTACATTACAATATTACTGTCTCAGAATTGTAATGCGTTACATTACCTCTGTATTACTTTTTAGTTACTTTCAGCAGAACCAACCGTGTAAAGTTTACTAGCGACTAGCGGAGAATCGCTGAAGCAAAAGCTCATGCCCTTCTGACAGCAAAATGGAAATATTTCCATTGGTTTTTTAACATTTACTGATGGAGAATATACCGGTGCAATGTAAGTTATGCATTAAGGAAAATAGCACCTCTCAAACACGTCTCTCGGTCTCTGTCAGCCTCACACACAGCCTTTCTGTCAGAGCTTCTAACGCGGCGAGCGCGAGCTGCTTTGAACTGAAACTACTAGGAAAGAAATAAAACGCAGAAATTATTTAAATGCAAAACAAACACCACAAGCAGCTATTGACTGACCATGAACAGGAAATATGACTTATTTGCTTCATATTTCGATTAGTTAATGTCTTGCGGTCTTTAGTTTTTTTCTTTTTCCTCTTTTCTTTGAAAAATTTAATTTTGGGCTAAAAGTGCATTGTAACGCAAATATTACTGAACATGTACCGAGTAAAATATTACTGAAAATTGATTAGTAATGCCTTACACTACTGCGTTACAGCAAAAAGTAATATGTTACTGTAATGCATTACTTTTGTAATGCGTTACTCCCATCACTGTCTGCAATCATCCATAACTTTTGTTATGTTCAAGAGACAAAATGAAACCAGTTTTGGAAAGGGCTTGAACTCAGCTTTCATATGGCATCAAAACCTAAAAAAAAGTTAGTTTCACCATGTGTTGGGTTTTCCTAGATTGCATCACATATAAACTCCTTGCCCTAATTGAATCATGATTTGTTTAGCATCTCAGCCGATTTGAATCGATTTTCAGGCAGCTCGCAGCCAATCATTACATCCCTATTGATAATACTATATACACCCTTGTCTTTGACATGTCTCCGGTGCACACAAACATCTCCAATAACAGCAATACTTGCATTTCTTCCCTTTTCAGAAAGAAAGGAGCACAAACGTGATCCCTCACCTCATGGGGTCCCTGGGTTCTCATTCCCCCCGCCTCATGGAGCCCCTCACTTCAGCCCCCCAGGACCTAATCCTATGGGTCCACCTCCAATGGGTCCCCCAGGAGCACCTCACATGGGACCTCCTCCCCATTTCCCTCAAATGCCACACCCAGGGGTGACCTGTGATGGGTGCGATGGGCCGGTGGTTGGAACACGTTTCAAGTGCACCGTTTGCCCCGATTATGACTTGTGCTCCTCCTGCCAGGGCAAAGGCCTCCACAAGGAGCATCCTCTCCTGCCCCTCTTTCACCCCATGGCCAACATGTTTGAGGTGAATGCCTGTTTCACTGCTTTCGTGTCTGTGTGTGTTGTACTATGTACAATATATTTTGGTTTCAAAATGATCTGAACATACTGATTCAAGTTAATCTTTTGTGTGCAGTGGTTCCCTCGTGGGAAGTTTTGGCGTAAGATGAGACACTGCATGTGGGCAAATACCCAGGCTCAGGCTCAAGCTCAGGCCCATGCTCAGAACCAGGCTCAGCCAGGCCCATCAGGAGTCCAGCAGAACCAGGATGCTTCTGAAAACATGAGAGAGAACGGTGAGACACCTGCCAAGTGGGAGGAGGGCAACTGGGCTTGTGTGAATGAGTTATTATAGAGTTACTATGAATTATGAGTTATTTATAGACCAATTTGGTTTGGTTGACATATGAAATTTGATCTTAGAATAATTTGATACAATGCTGTAGACCAGCACGTCCCTGACAGGAACAGTGTTATCTTCCACAGGTGCTACTGACTCCTCCCAGGCCAATATGGAGTACCTAAAGAACATTGGAGAGGGAGTGGCGGCCATGTTGAGCCCCCTTGGTAAGTTCCCTTTCTTTGGGTTTATTACTGATACTTTTGGCCTTTCCCAAAGATTTGGCTTCTAACACACCATCCGGATACTTCTTTGTTTGGACTGTTATCTAACCCTTCAAAATAAAATTGCTCGTTCCTTTCCAGGCATAGATGTGGACATCGACGTTGAGCATGAGGGGAAGCGGACCAAAGTTACACCAACTCCTCCTGCCTCCAGTGGGCCACCTAGTGCTCGGAGTGAGAGTGGCTCTATAGGGCTTCTCTCCAGAGGGTCTGGTCCTGGAAGTCAGGCCAATGAAGAGAGCATCAGTGAAGGAACAAAAGTAAATCAATATCAAAGTAGTAGTGATGTGACGTTCGACACAGAGGCTTTGAAGCTCGTATCAAAAAAATTAAACAAGCCATATATTGTTGCAAAAGTGTTCATGTATTGTCTTTCTGCATTTTATTCAGTTTAGCTATAGCAATAGCTGGATGCCTTTGTCAGTATTAGGGATTTCCTGCATGTCTCAAGTTAGTCCGTTTTGGACGTTCTGCGTGAGAGCGCCCTCTAGCTTTGAGTATGAATGAAACATACTCTGCATGAGAGTGTTTAGAGCTCTGTAATGTTCACATATCCTAATTTTGGGTATGAAAAAAATGCCACGTCATGCAGAGACAATCTTTGAAATTAAATCTAGATATATTCACACTGATCACTAAAAACCTCTTCGTGAACACACTTGCCCGAAATAGTGCGGGGGACAGATTTGTTTTATTAAAAGTGTGGGGCACATCCCATGTGTATCCTACGCCCCTCTCTGATAGTAAACAGGATTGTGACATCTCGAGTTTTCAGAACCAAAAAAGGCAAAGTTCATAAGTTAGATATTAAAGGCTGAGAAGCTACATTTGGTTAACGTTCATTTCTTCGATCCTTGGGGCAGAAAGACCAAGGCAGTGATGAGGAATGGACTCATCTCAGCTCTAAAGAGGTAGACCCCTCCACAGGAGAGCTGCAGTCCCTCAGGTTGGAACAGGACGGGACAGATCATCCAGCACCACTGAGTACTGACTCCAGCACAAGCGCCTCTGAGGGTCCCACTGGTCTGCGCGAGGCAGCTCTCTACCCACACCTTCCTCAAGGTACGTGCATCACCCAGTAACCAACTCCAGTCCACTTCATCTCAAGTCAGGCATCCTAATGTTAATGTCCTCTCCCTCAGATGCAGACCCCAGGCTGGTGGAGTCTCTTTCTCAGATGCTCTCCATGGGCTTCACTGATGAGGGTGGATGGTTGACCAGACTGCTCCACACCAAGAATTTCGACATCGGATCTGCCCTGGATACCATCCAGTACTCCAAACCCGGCTCACAGAAGTAGAGAAGGAGCACGGGAATGAAGAAGACCTGGGCCACAACTATTGATGTTTGAAGATTTTGGCCTATTTTCTATTAACAAAGTCTTTCCATATTTTTTCCAATGACAAATTATTTAGGTAAATGCTATCAACAATATCAATTACTCAGGTGACTTGGCACTTAGTTAAGATCATTAATGGACTTTTATGCAAAATAGATATATTCAGCATTTCTGTTATTAGCACTACATCTCATATATATGCATATTACATATAAAAGTAGAAGTCTACATCTGTGTGCTTTTTCTATTTGCATTTACATAACCAATAAGAAGAGTTTGTAGACAAAGTATAAACCTGGGGGTATTTTTATTGTTAGTTTGAATAAATCGATGGAATAAGGTTAATGTCACTGTAGGTCTTCTAAAATTCCTGTCCTTTCTGTCTACAATAAAATGCAAAAAAAAAACTCTTGTATTTTCTTAAATTTGCAAAACTGTGAAGAATGGTTTAACTACCAATGCATTTTTGTATTGAAGAGGATATGGTAACATCATAAAACTTTAATTTTGAATAGAATAATGGAACTTATTCTCAAAATGTGTCGTCAAAGTCTTCATCAGTAAAGAACGGGGAGTTAATGGAAAGGCTTGAACAGGGCATCTTAAATAGTGTAGGCTGTTTACAGAGAGCGTTTCAAAACCGGCTGGCTTTGAGCTGTGACTGATGTTTGGACTGGATATATTTCCCTTCACACAAATATCACCAACAGACTTCTGCCTCTTTTCAGAATCCACACCTGTGTCTGTAAGTGCTTCTGTGAAACAAGCCACTGCTGTGTTATCACTGTGATTAGAGGAATCATGAGCTTCATAGTCATACTCTTCCTCGTCCTGCTGATCAGGGACAACTGTGAGGAAACAGGGCATTTTGCAGTATCTTAGCACGTGACTGTTACAGATGTGTCAAAGTGCACTGTGTGGCTTACCTGACCCATCTGTCTCTTAAACCCAGAACAACCAGTCCATGACTCATCGTCCATCACGGCCACCAAGAGACTTTGAAGAGGAGATTTTCTTCCTTTTCCTTTAAAATGATGTTACATATGAGCAAACAATGAACAACCTCAAGTGTGTACAATTAAGACTTTATTAACTACATACACACTTAAACTAGTCTAACATACAGACACATGCATACAGTGGGCATAAGAATAAGGGGTTAAAGCTTAAGCAGTAAAGAGAAGAGAAGTAAAGACATGAAGCTATGTAATGGTACAATTTGATATTCAGTAGATCTACAGCCTGAAGCAAACATCGGTTTCTTAGTTCAAACACACCTTTGTAAAAAGATGCAAATTAAACTTATTTTAAAAATTAAGACTGAGTTTGACACTTGCACGTCTTGTCTGTCTGAAAGAGAGTCCTGATGTAATCTGAAGTCTTAAGTTGATCTTTAACAGCCATAGTATTTTGTCTCATTAACAGATTAAATGCTTTTCTTGACAAAGTACCTGGTTCATTGGTTTCTGAATCAGTGTCTTTCTGTAGAAACTTTCTCATCTTCTTCCTCTTCTTCATGTCCATCTGGACCCTCAGCTGTTTGGTCAGTGTATTTACTCCAGGTTCAGGTTACACACTGTATTTTGTGTTTTTGTGTTACAGCAGATAATGGACAACAGATAAAGTCCTGGAAAATTACTAGTACCATTTTTCTTACAGTGCACCAAACAATCAACAATCACAAGAACAAGCTACTAACAAAGTGTCATGAATGTATTCATTTACAAAAATCACTATTATTATTAAACTAAACAATTGCAAATAGCAGCTAACTTAATTCACGTGATATGTGTACTACTAGACGACTATGTTTTTATCTTTTGGTGTTAAGCAGTAAATGTTCCTTTTTATCATTTGAGTCACTTATCACTTATAAGTTGCCAAATAAATTGTAAAAATAGCTAAATTTGTTGTTAGGAGTTTCTGGAAGAAAAAGTTGCCAAGGTAGTCTAAAAAGTTGCTTAATTTGGCAAAGGAATTGGTAAGTTGTCATCATTGGAGGACGGGTGTCATGACAAATTTAGCTTGATTCAGATTGACCTTCATCAGTGACTGCTTCTCGCCACAGCTCCATTTCTTACTCTTCTTCACCTGGAGGAGAAAAAGAGATTTGGTTTGACTCCGATTCAGAAGCATTTGATTCAATTCGACGTTCATTTGGATATTACCTCACAGTTGTTTCAAAAGCTTATTGGGAAAATTAGATGGGATGTGACACAAACAACATTTACTGAAATTCTGTTCAAGCATCAACTGAAAAAGTTTAAGCCAAAAGATCTCGGTTCAACAAAATGAAGATGAATTTAAATAGATTAATCGTCCATCCAAATCTAAAATTTAGACAGTTTTAAGTAATGTTAAGTGAATTAACTTACTAAGAGCTGTGATTTATGTCAATCGTCTGTGATTTAGCAGCTAACGTTACAAGAGAGAAATCAGAAAAAAAAGTTTAATTCTGAACTAAAAGAGACATGAGAAACAGTTACCTGCTGTACTTGAAATGTTTGACAGGGAAAACATCTCAGTACATGAAACTTTTGAACCATGTTGGGTATTTTTAATGTCTAAAATAAGAGAATAAAAGTAAATGCATTTCAACATTTTCACTATTGTTTCCCGCCTCTGCGCACAGTCCTCTTCTTCTACGTTAGTTCTTCCTTTCGCCCACAGCGCCCTCTAGAGGACACCGTCCCTGCGTCTCAGTCTGCCTGAAGTACACACTTCTGAGTGTGTAGTAGAAGAGTAGGCAAGCTTTGGGACATACTATCACTTAACACAGTTGTGTCTTTAAAGGAGCGCTCTGTCGCACCTGTTAAACGCACCCTGTCACTGTAAACTGACCTGTCAATCATCTTTTCACAACATCCTCCACATTTAATTTAATTTAACTTAACCTGATGGAAAACAAGTAACTAGTTGATCTACAATTTTCATAGTCATGAAAATAAAGAAAACTCTTTGAATGAGAAGGTGTGTCCAAACTTTTGGTCTGTACTATATATATATATATATAGAGAGAGAGAGAGAGAGAGAAGCAAATTATTGCCATTACACACCACGCCACTCTCAAAATTAAGTCAAATAAAAGAAATGGATGCATTCTGCCATAAAACCCATAAGGAGGAACTGCATCAAACAATACATTTGTCCATTTAACATTTTTTATGTTAAATTATGATAACATTTATAAAAAGGTTCTTAAAATGCGCTGAAAAAACCCTGTTGTTTATCTATATTATTATTATTATTTATTGTGCTGTTACAGGCAGGGTATATCCCTTTTCTGCCGTTAAAAAAACTATAGAAATCATCACAGAAATTCTAATAGTTTCCACAACAATTAGCATTACAAACAGTACAAACCATCAACTTTTAATCATTAAAACGATTAAAAATGGTTTTCTGTAGTGTTTTGGGATATATTCAATTAGGATTTAGTGGTTTTATCAAGACACCAACCGAAGGAGACTAATTACCAGTAGAGACCAACAGACACCAGTACAGTATCAGTAAAAACCAATTCAACTGGCATTATAACCAGTAAAACTAAAATTATTACAAATTCTGTTAAGGTTTCTATTGTTTGGTTGTTTTTTCAGCAGGTAGTTTGATTTTCAGTTTGTTGAGTCCAGTAGATGAAAGCACAAATAAAGTTCAACTGTACTTTCAGTCTCTGTTCAGAAACTCAGAAAACATCAGAAACTCCACCCTTCTTTACCTTCAACCTTTACCCCACCAGGAAGTGACTAGTCTCTTATGATTTCTGCCATTTCACACCGAAAGCTAAAGAGTCCGTGTTTTGGAGATCAGTGGAGGACACTGTAAATGAAGATTTTAGAGAAGTGTGTTGACCATAAAAGGTTTGATTTTGATTGTAATTATAATTTACTTTTCAGAACGTGAGAAAGTGAAAGTAAATTGTAGATCATTGCAGCTTTGACAAGAACAGAAAATGGATCCCAAATCTGTGGAAGAGCTTTCTTGTCCCGTGTGCTGTGAAATCTTCAAGGATCCTGTTCTTCTGTCCTGTAGTCACAGTTTCTGTAAAGAGTGTCTTCAACAGTTCTGGAGAACCAAGAAAACTCAGGAGTGTCCCGTCTGCAGAAGAAGATCCTCAAAAGACCTGCCTCCACGTAATCTAGCATTAAAAAACTTGTGTGATTCACTGAGAAAGGAGAGGAACGAGAGGCGCTCATCAGGATCTGAGGAGATCTGCAGTTTACACAGTGAGAAACTCAAACTCTTCTGTCTGGAGGACAAACAGCCGGTGTGTGTAGTGTGTAGAGACTCAGAGAAACATGTCAGTCACACAATCAGACCCATCGGAGAAGTGATCTCATCTCACAAGGTATGAGCAGAAAATGACTTTCATTTCACATGCTAACCACAGTGCTTTGCTAGTAATATTTGAATATATTTATCCTTTACAAGTTCTTAGTTATTAGCTACTTAAGTTTCACAGATTTCCATCTTAACTTGTAGGACGAAGTGAACACAGCGCTGACATCTTTACAAAACAAGCTCAAACATGCAGAAAAAAAGAAAGCAGAGTGTGAGAAAACCGTTCAACACATCAAGGTGAGGATATTGAGTAAAGACTCAAACATTCACAGAGTTTGTGATGGACATTAGTGGAGTGAGTGATAATGCAGAGCTGACTGAAGTGAATGTGATGTGATTTCAGTCTCAAGCGGAGCACACCGAGCGTCAGATTAAAGAGGAGTTTGAGAAGCTTCATCAGTTTCTCAGAGATGAAGAAGAAGCTACAATCACTGCACTGAGGGAGGAAGAGGAGCAGAAGCAGCAGATGATGAAGGAGAAGCTGGAGGAGATGAACAGACACATCTCTGCTCTTTCACACACAATCACAGACACGGAGGAGATGATGAAGGACAGCGATGCCTGCTTTCTGAAGGTGACCACTGAACACAAAACAACAATCATTTACTCAATCAATGATCAAATTCTGTAGGGAAGGAAACCTGTTATAAGTGTTTGATGAGATATTAAAATGTCTTTCAAACTCTGTGTTTTCCAGAACTTCAGCATCACGATGGAAAGGTAAGTTTCTTCTCTCAGTGGATCTGAACTCAAGTCCAGTGCAGTTCTGATCCTGAATGTTCTTCCAGAGTCCGGATCTCATCACAGCCGGATCCTCAGATGAGTTCTGGAGCTTTGATTCATGTGCCACATTACTTGAGTAACCTGCGCTTCAGAGTCTGGAGCAAGATGCAGGAAACTCTCCAACACAGTGAGTCTCTATCTGACACCAGTACAGACGATTAAATACTGCAGATAGAAACAAAGACAGACTGATTCACATTTGATAGAAATACATCTAATAATCACTGTAAGTACTATGAAATTTGTGGTGAATTTGAACTGTATTTCATAAGATCATAGGATCATACTGCAAACTCATAATGACTACAAAACACAGTCTGTTCCTCAAGGTGTTTATGGAAATAGGTTTTTATTTCTAATCCCATCATATTTCATCATCTAATCTGATTTCATTCTCTTTGCAGCTCCATTGACTCTAGATCCAAACACAGCACATCCTCTGCTCACTCTCTCTTCTGATTTGACCAGTGTATCGTACAGTGATTTATATCAAAATCTTCCTGATAATCCAGAGAGGATTGAGAGGTATGCATGTGTTCTGGGATCGGAGGGCTTTAACTCAGGGACACACTGCTGGGATGTGGAGGTTGGAGACAATACATACTGGGTTGTTGGAATAACCACAGCATCAAACCAAAGGAAGGGAGAGGTTTTCTTTAACTCTAATGTCTGGCTTGTGCGGTACATGAAGAGTAAATACTGCTCACAATCCCCAGATCAACCCTTGACTGGCTTCACAGTTAAAGAGAAGCCTCAGCGTGTGAGAGTTCAGCTGGACTGTGACAGAGGAAAGGTGTCCTTCTCTGATCCTCAAACTAACATCTGTCTCTGCTCATTCACAACAACCTTCACAGAGACGGTCTTTCCTTTCTTATATAATCGCTGCACAACTTCTCCTCTGAGGATCTTACCAGTTAAACTGATCGTAACAACAGAAAATCACAGTTAAATCTCTTTCTGCTTTTATAGATCAATTAAGGTACAATAATTAGTTGTATTCATCGTTTTTCATTTTATGATTCAATATTTGATATTCTGTTTTAGGGAAACTAATGGATATTAAACACATATTTGAATATTAAATTATATATTAAGGTAAAAAAAAAAAAAAAAAAACTAACAAGAATATTAAACCTCTCAACAACACACCTGTTTGTAATATTCAGTAAAGCTGAACGTCTAGAGGAGATTATTATAACTGTTTGATTACAGGAGTTAAACTCTGCACTAGATCTCCAGAACTTCAGGCGAAGACACTCTGTGTGTGTTACAAACTACTACAATGTGTAAAATTACAGTATATTAATGATTGCATTACTTTCACAGTAATTTCATATTCTAGCTAGTCATAAATTAAATGTTTTAATTTGTCACACATCTGACATGACTAGATCAGAAGTTTGAACATGAATATACAAGATCCAAGACCCCAAACAAATGGGATCTTCAATCACCAGTATATGGTGACTTCAAAACAATTAAACAAGTACATTTCTGACAGTGGCACAGTTAAAGACAAGAGCAGTAATTACTGTGATGTTACCATCATTCTGCTGTTCTTTCAGTCATTGGTAAGAAAATGATCCAGCATGCATTGATTTCATTCACAGTACATTTCTGACTATGATTTTTAATACAATCTTTTCAGTGTATGTTTCATTCGATGACAGTTTAGCTATTTGAGTTATCTTGAGTTGTCAGCTGAGCCTATATTCACCAATATTGATCAATTGTGCTCAGAAACTGTGCATCGGTGTGCTTTGGATACCAAAACGACTCTCTGGTAAAGAACATAAATCCACTGTGGAGACAGAGGTAACAATCAAACAGAAATCTTCGCTCGTAAACCCTGAGCTTTACCTAAAGGTAGCTGATTAACATGTTACTGGGATTCGGGATGAGCTGGAAGCTGAGCCAAGTGCAGTGGGAGATTCCGACAGATGGTACGGCGAGAGGCGTAGCCTGCAGAGAGCATGGGTACCATAGGTTGGATACCGCATCCATTCAGAACCACAGCTTCTTAGTTGATAAAGCACAGTAGGGAGCGTGAAGGGAATGACTTCCAGACGCACAGGACAGGACAGGACAGGACAGGACAGGACAGGACAGGACAGGACAGGACAGGACAGGACAGGACAGGACAGGACAGGACAGGACAGGACAGGACAAACTTCATTCAGAAGGTAAGATGTGCGTCTTCAGCATTGATCGCTAGGAATAAACTGACAAAGGGGTTAATGAAAGCAGAGGTAGAAATAGCAGGAGGAATCAGGGAAGAGGGGAAACAGGTGGAAGGATTGGGTAAGTGGGAACAGCTGGGACTAATGAAGTTAAAGTGATGGTGTAGAGAAAGAGTGTGCAGGATAACCACAAGAGGGGGACAGAGAAAGGAGGAACCCGGATCATTACATTTGGTCTTTACTGATCAGCAAGAACAACTGTGAGGCTTGACATCAGGGGCCTGTTGCACAAAAGTAGAATTAAGACATCCGGGATAAATAACTGAGCTGAGCTCAATAAAGCCAAAACATGTGCGTCCAGGCTTAATTGGTTGCACAAAGACCAAGCCAGGATGAGCAGACACGGATTCATTAAGCCAGGTGAAACCAATCCTGGATAGGTGCGCGCTCACGGCTCACTCAAATAGACCCCGCCACAGATCACAGATTAACTGATTTACCTTGGCAACTAGAGCCGCGTACTTTCCCCCGTCGGAAGCACAAATCCTCATGGAGGCATACGAGGAGGTAAAAGATATAATTAAGAAGAAAGGCAACACCGCCACAGTGATAAAGCAAAGAGAAAAAGCGTGGCAAAGTATTGCAGACCGTCTGAATGCGTAAGTAGTGCACAATTACACACTCACCGCGCCGCTGAAACATCACAATTACAAATCAAATATTTAATTCACATCTCCAAAAACGCAGTTGTACTGTAATTATGAAACGGTTAAATTTTTTATTGAAATGCACTGCATATATGAGTGAAATTGTGTAACGTAACTCCATCACACTGTATAAAGCTATGATATATTATTATTAAAGCCTTACATTATTATTTTACGTTACTACGCTCAGTACGGTTTAATATTAGCCGTTGTACTCCGCTTATTATGTTGTCCACCGGTTTTTTTTTTTTTGCTTGTTTCCCCTGCTTTTATTAATGTAAAGCAGCTTTGACAGAATGAAACAATTGTGAAAAGTGCTATATAAATAACATTTTCTTGAATACATAGATGAGCTATAATAATAATCACTTTAATTTATATAGCGCCTTTCAAAGGACCCAAGGTCGGTTGCTCACTGCACTGCAAAAATGTCTTTCTTACTTAGTATTTTTGTCTTGTTTTCAGTAAAAAAAAAAATATCTAAAAAAAAATCTTAAATATTTTCTAGAGCAAAATAACCTAGAAAAATAAGCAAAAAACTCTGCCAGTGAAACAAGAGAACTTTTCTAAAAGTAAGTGTTTATGAAAAAAGTAAACTTATTTCAAGATAATTTTTCTTATTATATTGACAGATATTTAATTTTTTTGCTTGTTTTAAGCACACATTTACTTGAAGTTTATATTTTGGTCTAAACCTATACTTATTTTGCTAGGTCATTTAGAAAATCAAGAAAATACATCTTTATTGTTTTTTTTTAAATATATTTTTACTGAAAACAATACAAAAATACCAAGTCATTTTTGTCAGTGTGACTCCATTAAATGTTCTTGTGATAAAGAATGTGTGTGTGTGCGTGTGATGTAGATTAAACATGAACGGGCCAAAACGGACATGGCAGCAGGTCAAAATCAAATACAAGAACATTCTACAGAATGGTATGGTCCCTGACTAATATTTAACAAAGCACAAGCATATATTGTACCCAGAAGGTGCCTGCTCACACATTGTCTGTACTGTTTTAGCAGTGAAAAAGAATACCCACAGACAAGGCACGGGTGGTGGGTCACCAAAGGCTGACCTTACCCCAGCAGAGGACATGGCCTTGGAGCTAAATAAAGGCAGGCCCGTCTTAGAGGGGATCCCTGGGGGGAAAGAGACGAGCATAGGTTCCTCCCAAGATGCCACCCGCTTCATTCAAGGTATGTCCTTCCATCTCTACATGGAATACAACCACATTCATATTGAATCAATTTGGACTGTCTGACTTTGGTTTACCTATTGCCTTGCAGTGTCTGGCAGCACTGTGTTCCTGTTAGAGCCACCAGCACAAGCACCAGACGATGCTGATCCAGTGAGTACTCCATCAAAGGCATACTGTAGGCCTGGCATGTCTTGTCTACTAGCTTCAATATGAATCCGATTAAATGTGATGGGGTGAAAGCCCCAGTGCAGCAGCAACAGCACATGATGGAGACGATGATGAGGAGGAGACCATCTCTCTGGATTCCAGAAGGCATGAGGTATCATGTTAAGACTGTGAAAGTACTATTTACTCTACAATGGTGAGGAGTCCTCATCAAAATCAAAGAATCGAATTTCTTTTACAGGACCCAGATGCTATACAGTGGGAAAACCAGCCTGGCAACATAGTGCGTATTAATAAAAGGACACCACATCCTGCCAAATTCCAGCTGCGCTAATTGTATTGTGTTCACAGAGCTCACAAGCTATCAGAAAGTTGTAAGGCAACCACCTCCGGCGCCAAATAGAACTGGCAGACATAGACATTCAGTACAAGAAGAAAAAGCTAGAAAATCTTGTACTGGAGTCCGAAATAAAAAAGAGGACAATTAGGAAACTGGACCTTGAAATAAAAAAACTTGAGAGGGAGGTGAGATATGCCTTCAATGTACACTGTATGCTAACTGTAACACAAATGTATTAATCATTATTTTTCTTTCCTCCCCCAGTTCCAAGAAGATGATACGGCTCAAAATAAAAATTAGGTATATTCTCGTAAAGTCAAGTGAGCCATGACATATGAGCTCTAATTGTGAGCACACAGGACGGTGGCATCTTTCTAAGGTATTTTTTATTTTCACAGCAATCAGTACAACCAAGTCATCGTTATAAGGCACCAGCCTCTTTTGCCCACCCCCCCAGCACCAGGTGTGGCCACTAGCCTATATGAAGGCCCAAAATTGTGTGTTCCTTTCTGCTCTGACAATGGCATGCCCATTCTTGCGAGATGTGGTGGATGAAGAAGCACTTGTGCTGAGGAGAGCCTTCAGGCGAGAAAGGGTCTTCAGGGACCGGTTGGACCCACTGGCCTTCCCTGATGACCATCTATATGAAAGATACAGGTTTTCTGCAGATGGCATCAGGTATCTATGCAGACTACTGGGTCCCAGGATTAAGCACCGCACTGCACGGAGCCATGCACTGAGTGTGGAGCAAATGGTTTGTGTGGCCTTGCGCTTTTTTGCTAGTGGAGCCTTCCTGTACTCAGTGGGGGATGCAGAACAGCTGAACAAGGCCACAATTTGCCGCACAATAAGGAGTGTGTGTCTGGCTATCAAAGCATTAGCAGATGTCTTCATCTCCTTCCCTGGCCACAGAAGACTCTGTGACATGAAAGAGGAGTTCTATAGGATTGCAGGTAAGAGGATCTACAAATTACAGGACAACTGTTAACACATAGTAGGATACTCACTACTTTGTGTGACAGGTTTCCCCAATGTCATTGGTGCAGTGGACTGCACACACATAAGGATAAAAGCCCCCTCAGGTGCCCATGAGGCCGATTTTGTGAATAGGAAATCCTTTCACAGCATTAATGTTCAGGTGAACATAACTTTTTGATATTGTCCATTGACGAACACTCTGCATTGCCAATGATGTGCATTGATTGGTGTAATATTCCTCATCTTATGATTTCAGATGGTCTGCAATGCTGACTGTGTGATCAGCAATGTTGTGGCGAAATGGCCTGGCTCAGTCCATGACTCCAGAATCTTTCGGGCCTCTGAAATCTATCAGTGCCTATCTCAAGGTAAGCCACACAACCCCTATTTATAACCATCATGGCTGTGTCAAGAATATCACTGTGTTCATGAGGTAGTAATGATGAGATTTTGTGTTGACAGGTGAATTCTCTGGTGGATTGCTGGGAGACAGGGGGTATGGCTGCCAGCCTTTTCTCCTGACACCTTTCACAGACCCCCAGGAAGCACAGCAGGCCTACAACCATGCCCATGCCAGGACCAGGGCCAGAGTTGAAATGACCTTTGGCCTCCTGAGGGCACGCTTTCACTGCCTTCACAAATTAAGGGTCAACCCTGTTAGGGCATGTGATATTACTGTGGCTTGTGCTGTCCTCCACGATGTGTCCTGCCTGAGGAAGGAGAGAGCCCCCAGAGTGCCACCAGCCATGGACTGGGACAATCCGGCAATCTTCCCTGATGACGACAGTGGTCGGCTGCTGAGGGACCAATATGTGTTGAATTATTTTAGTTAGTATGTGTGGTTTCAATTTAGGTAAAAAATGTCCTGCTGTGGCAGAGGAAATAGGTTTTTTTTGGGTTGGTTTTTTTAAAGAATTTGGCCTCTTATGATGTTTGTGCGGTATACTGTGTGTAATACAAGGCTGCAGGGAGGCTACTGCATCCATTCATTTGTCTGTTCAGTTGATGTGTATGGATTTGTCCTGCATTTATTTTAGTGTGCAGACATGCAGGGTGTGTTATATACAGACCTTTGAATGTGTATGTATCATTTTGTATAATATGCTTTGATTCTGTGCTTTCCATCTTGTAGAGTCACTGTGACTTCAGTTTCGAAAGGAGCTGATAGTTTACCTGCTTTGTTTTGTCCTTATTCAATAAAGGAACATAATGTTACACATTGTGTTTTTATATTCATATGGAATGTGTATTTGTTTATATGACCGAGTACTAGGGTCCCACTGAGGAAAAAGGATAAAGTCATAAATTTATGAGCCTGGTTCTTTCTGCAGAAAAGCAACATATTCTTTTTACAGTTTTGATAGTTATGACAATGTGATACTTCATATTCTGGCACATCAGCATGTCTTTGTTTATGAAACCATACTGAAGTACAATTTCACGAAATGCCCCACATCTGTCATTTTAACAACTGTCCTCCTTTAAAACAACTGGTTACAATATTATGACTTGTCTTTTTTTTTTTTCCCTCTGTGGCCCTAATATTCTATTATTTTATTTATAGTCTATGGGAAACTGTAAATTATCTAATGATAGCAAAATCATCTAAAAATCATTATTTATCCAAAATGATTGAAATTAATGATCACAAACGTTTAAATAATGACAGTGGGTCTAGTTATATGTGATAACAATGTATAGTGAGCAGTGAAATAACTATTGGTTTCCATTTGTGGCGACTGCTGACTGACATTAGGGATGAGATTAAATAGATCCTGGAATTTAGCCTGGTCTGGAGCAGGCTAGCTCCACAGAATAAATCTCCATGGTAATTTATACCATAACATATCCTCCTGCCCCCTATCCAGCTTTAGTGCAACCGGATTAGGGATCAATTGAGCCAGGATCACCAAGATATCCTGGCTTAATCCCTTATCCTACTTTTGTGCAACAGGCCCCAGCACTGTGAGAGTAGAAAAGCAACAATAAAAGAACACATGGACGGAAGATCATTACCTATGAAAAATATTGTAAATCAAAACGTTTCAAGCTATTAATCAACAACCTGAACTGAGCAAATTCATTTAAAAACTGATTTAAATTTTTATGTTGGGAGAAAACATTCTTAATGTATTTTATTTCATTTAAAGTGTGCATATTCTTGCAGTTCTTGTGATTAATTGCCAAAATGAATTCATAATTGTACAAATGTTTTGTAATGCATTCAACCATAACTGCTCACAGATACACCTGATTATGGAGCATTCACTAAAACTTTAATGTTGACTCAAGACTTAAATAATAAAAAAATTAATGTTCACTCAACTAAAAGACTCAACATCACATGTGTCTCCAACTTACTCAAAAATAATGTTGCAGTGTCAAAGATATGGATGTTGATGCATAATAGAGCGCTAAAACATTTTTCATGTTTGATTTTTCAGGTCCAGCAGCACTCAAGCTAAAATATAGATAAATATATATTATGAGAGAAAGAGAGAGAGAGAGAGCGTGAGAGAATATTATTATGGTTATATTCAGGGTTTGTGCTCTAAAACATTTGGATTAAAAAGCACAAACACATAATTTTTTAAATAGCATCACAAATGTTGACATCCTAATCCTAACAGAATCATGGTGTAGATCAGATGTGTCCACTCTGTGAAAGTGAGTGAAAGTGACATTCAGCCAAGTATGGTGACCCATACTCAGAATTTGTGCTCTGCATTTAACCCATCCGAAATGCACACACACAGAGCAGTGAACACACACACACACACACACACACACACACACACACACACACACACACACACACACACACACACACACACTGTGAGCACACACTGTGAGCACACACCCGGAGCAGTGGGCAGCCATTTATGCTGCAGCGCCCGGGGAGCAGTTGGGGGTTCGATGCCTTGCTCAAGGACACCTAAGTCGTGGTATTGAAGGTGGAGAGAGAACTGTACATGCACTACCCCCACCCACAATTCCGTCCGGCCCGACACTAGAACCCACAACCCTTCGATTGGGAGTCCAACCCTCTAACCATTAGGCCACGACTTCCCCATAAAAGTCTGTCCTTCAAGTTACTCTGAAATCACAATGCCCTCATGGAAACTCAACTCAGTACATCGTGGTAGAGATTCTGGAGGTTTAGTCATATGGATAAAAAATGACCTTGCCCCTTTTACATCACCAGTACAGCAAGGCAAAAATCGCATTTCGTTAAAATTGGATAAAATCTTTGGAATTCTAGATAAAGACCTTTTTTATCTGTGGAATTTATATTCCTCCATCAGATTCCCCGTAGTACGATGATGAAGTATTCCACACTTTACAAGAAGAAATTAATCAATATGGAGAGGTTGTGGCCTAATGGTTAGAGAGTCAGACTCGCAATCGAAGGGTTATGAGTTCTAGTCTCAGGCCGGCAGGAATTGTAGGTGGGGGGAGTGCATGTACAGTTCTCTCTCCACCTTCAATACCACGACTTAGGTGCCCTTGAGCAAGGCATCGAACCCCCAACTGTTCCCTGGGTGCCGCAGCATAAATGGCTGCCCACTGCTCCGGGTGTGTGTTCACAGTGTGTGTGTGTTCACTGCTCTGTGTGTGTGTGTTCACTTTGGATGGGTTAAATGCAGAGCGCGAATTCTGAGTATGGATCACTTTTTTTTAAATATCAAACTCTGGGGAAAATTTTATTATGTGAAGATTTAAATGCTCGAACTGGTTGATAATTCAGGAGATAAACATTGTTTCACACATATACCCCAAGATCTCTTCAGTACTCTACCTAGCAGAAATAGCCAGGATACTGGAATCAATAGGCAGAGGAAAGAGGTAGCCCACCTTTGTCAGACTTTAGGTCTTTATATCCTCAATAGTAGAATCAAAGGAGATTCCTGTGGACAATATACATATAGCTCAGATCTCGGGAACAGTGTTGTAGATTATACATCAAATATAGGCCCTTCCCATTTCAGTGCATTTACCGTCAAAGCTCAGTCACCCCCAGTGCTTTAAGTGGGCCAGTACGCACCGGTACTCAGTACCGCCACTTCCAAATATAGCTCTTGAGTGTACCGCCACCTCTCCGTGCGCCCAGAACGTGCTTGTAGCGTACCGGTACGCTCATTTGGACATCTGTTTTAATAGAGGTTTTAATCTTTTGCCTGCGCTGCCGCTTTTCAGGGCGCCCTTCACAATGCAAGCTTCCTAATTCGTCCCACCGAGGGCAGAGACTACTTTACCCATACACACTTCAGTTTTACACTTTTTGTTTTAAAGCTTGATGAAGAGAGCGCAAGTTGCTGCAGCTGCGAGGAGGACAGTGATGCACGCGTACAGGAGTGATTGACAGTTCGCGGCACTGTGTACAAAAAATAAGTTTAAGCTCATTAGCGTTAGCGTTACAGAAAGGTCTGATTTACGCACTGTTACAACAGTCATTGTTTTTTTCGTTTTTTTTAACAATGACATTTGAGTTCATGATTTTAATATTGTTGTTTCTTGTGGCAGACTAAAGAGTAATGACAGACGGTTGATCTTTGAATAAAAATGTGTTTAGTTAATGTTTGAAATTCATTATATTTTATGATAGGCTACGAAGTCTAATATCATAATATCATCATCATAATATAATATCATCAGGGTATTTTTTTCAAAATCCTTTTGCACATATTTATGCTCAGTAGCTCTTTCTACCTCAAGCAAATCCACAAACAAATAAAATGATTTATTATTTTTTATAAGGTCGTCTGTTGACTGCTGTATATAAAACCCCTTCAATATAGTTGTTGTTACCTCAGGGGATGAGGGGAGTCATAAAAAAATAAAAAAACTATGTATATATATATGTGTGTGTGTGTGTGTGTGTATATATATATATATATATATATATATATAGGCTATAATAGAGTACCGGCACCTCTTTTGGGCCACTTAAAGCACTGGTCACCCCTGTCTGATCACAGCCCATGCTCAGAACCAGGCTCAGCCAGGCCCATCTGGAGTCCAGCAGAACCAGGATGCTTCTGAAAACATGACAGAGAACGGTGAGACACCATCAATCAAACGGTCTAATATAGGGCTGAAACAATTCCTCGAGTAACTCGAGTACAAAAAATAATCGAGGCAAATTCCTCTGCCTCGAAGCCTCTTTTGATTTATTTTAAATCTCACGTCAGGTTCTTTCACAATGATTTTTTTTAATGTGACAACACGTTTATGTCACCCACAAAGCGGAAGGAGAGACAGGCGCTGCATCCGAAATCTCATACTGCAAGGAGTCAGCAGTGTTTTGATTTGAGTGCGCGGGCAAACGTGAAGAGAACGTCGTGGCATGTGTCCTTTGCACGATAGAGCTGGCATACCACAACTAGGGCCCTATGATTTCCACGATGCAGAAAACGCTGAGGGAATCGTGGAATCCAGTCATAAAAATTTTTTACAGTTTTTTGTACAGTATGAAAAATAACAAATTATTTGGTGGATGCATTTTTACCCAACTTTAACAGCTAAATGTGCAACATGCACATTTTCATGTCAAAAGAAGGCCTCAATTTTTGTACGACTCTTTAGCCTTTGTAGCAAGCTTTTTTAGAGCCTCTACACGTTTCTTTTGGAATTTGCGCCTGGCACTCACAGCTGCTGCATGATGGCATCTTTTGACAGCCGCAGAGGAGGGAAAATGAGTTTCTGTAAACTTTAATGATGTAAATAGACTTATGTCCCTCACATTAAGCTATGGAATGGCATCAGATGACTTTGTCACCCAAACTGACGTGAAAAAAGCGGGGGCGCCGAAAAGCGCGCTGTTTGCATCCGTATAGCTAGTGCTAGCAAATACAAGTAATGTTAGCTGCTAAGTTAATGTTAAATGCAGCTTAAACATCCTGCCATAGAGGAAAATCAATCAAAATCGATCATCTAATCAATCGACAACAAAGTCAAATTAGTAACTTATAGGTTATATATAGACGCAAGCAGGGGCGGATCTAGAAAAATATTGATGGGGTGGCAAGAAGGGGGCAGGAATTTTTGAAGGGTGGCAACATATGGCAGATGTATATATACTGAATTTAGTCACAGTTATCACAGTTTCCTGAAAAATAGTATATGTATACGCAATATTAACTTTTGTAGCCTACTTTACACAGAACAATCGTGTCCCTGTCCCTGACCATTACCCCATAAGCACCACCACACTCACAAATGCATACAGTATGCATCGACATGTAATTGAGAGCATTATGACGAAAGATGTGTAATAGGCACAAATACAAATGTACTTTTAGAAATTGTTTTTGGAAAAAAAAAATGGTGTTATTGTTTCGGCAAGTTTATATTAAAACATCTATGAAAACTAAAAGCACGTTTTAGTAGATCTTTTTTAAGAATATTTTACTGTGTAATTTCTTACATAATTTCTTTGAGTTAGACCAAATTTTTATTTTGGTGGGTTGTAGATATTTGTAGTGGTGGGTTGTAGACAGAGTTTCTGTGTTTTTTAATAAACTATTATTATTATTAGCTATTAGGCCTGCCTACTTGAAGTATAGCATATTCTACTGTTCAATAGTACTATATTTCTGTTTAAAATTCTTCAAGTTATACCGAGATTTTATTCTGACAGGTCGTCGTAAAGACATTGCAGTTTCTGTCTGTGTATACGATACGAATGAATGACGATAGTTGTATCAAATGTAATGGTGAAATCCTCTCATAGCGCGCTGGAGTGCACATGTGTAGCCTACATCATGTGTCAGTATAGTGAAGAGCTGAAAACACCACGCGTGCTTCAGTGTGTGTGTGTGTGTGTGTGTGTGTGTAGTAGAGTACACATTGAGCGCTCATTCCCAGAGACGTGTATAACAACACCTTTAATATTCATAGACACTAGTCCATATCGAGATTTGATTAAATGTAACTTACAGCCCTACTTTTGATTTATTCATTCAAAAATGGCAGAATTCCGTGACGTTCTGCTTTATGAAGCAACTTATATGTGACTGAATTCCGCGATTCAATCCTTGTCGCTTTTCAAACACAGACGGGTGAATTTATGAACGAAAGTGTGAAAGTTCACACACAAAACGTATGGAATAACGTAGTAGACTACACCACTGTAACGTTAGCGAAATAACGTTCTTCAACCTGATATTTATCATTTCAAAGTCAACATTACAACTATGCTAGCACTGTGCTTTCATTATAGCTTAATTTCTTTATAGATAGATAATAATTTTTTTACCTCTTTCCCCCGTGCTCCCTCGCTTCGCGCGCTCAGAAACTTTTCCAAACTAATCAGTCTCGTGCTGCTCGGACATTGGAGATTCGCGCTCATAAATTTTCCAATTGGCCATAACTTTTAACTCGTTGCTGCCAACTGGGGTAGCAGCTGGGGTGACAAGGCTTTCTTTTAGGGTGGTTTTTAGATGTTCTTGTCACGATACAGTCCTTGTTGCGCATCCCGCGACTGTGGTTCTGTCCCGGGTTACCATGGTGACGCCTGTGAGATGACGGCCAACCCCCCCCTTTTTTTTTTTTTTTTACAGATTTTTTGCAAGATTCACGTAGGTCACATTTTCAGGTCGGAAAATCCGGAATTCCGGATTAATCAGGAAAAATCACATCCCTGCTTAATTAACACCCACTGAAGCGTGCAATGCTCCAGTGATTTCAGCGTCTGCTGTCTCACTAAATAAAGACGTGAACACATGAACAACATCTCCAGAACTGCACTGAGAGTCTCTTCATGAGCATTTGAGTAAAACTAGCGTCACATCACATACACAGAACTGTAAAGGTACATTAACCCGTCAAAATAAAAGTCCAGTTAAAGACATAATGTACATAGCCTACTACTACTACAAAAAAAAAAAAAAAAAAAAAAAAAAAAAAAATATATATATATATATATATATATATATATATATATATATATATATATATTTTTTTTTTTAAGGTTTAATCTCACAACATTTCTTTAATGTTTTATTTTTAATAGTAAATCCCCTTTGTTTACCAAAAAGTTAACTTAATTTTCAATATTTAAAAGATAAATTAAATTAATGTTTTATGTGTTTAATGTTTAATGTGCATCTCAGAAAATGCTTTATTTAAAACCCCAACTGAATAGCACTTAAATGCACTTAATTTATCTGTCAACTTTCTTGTCATTGTTCACAGTACAAGTACAGACAAAGAAACAATGAATAATAATTAAATGTTTATTTTTGATGTATGAATTGCATTCTATGCATTTAAAAAATAAAAATATTTTTTTTTTCTAAAAAAGGAAACTTAGTTGTTTATTTTAAGAGACCCAGGAGTCTTATTTTCTCTTGCATAATTAATATTACACTTTAATACATTTTATCCGATTACTCGATTAATCGATGGAATTTTTGGTAGAATACTCGATTACTAAAATATTCGATAGCTACAGCCTGCCAAGTAGGAGGAACGCAACAGGGCTTGTGTGAACGAGTTAAAAATAAAAAGTTGAGTTAAAGATGTGATTGCTG
Organism: Carassius gibelio; assembly: GCF_023724105.1. Classification (NCBI taxonomy): domain Eukaryota; kingdom Metazoa; phylum Chordata; class Actinopteri; order Cypriniformes; family Cyprinidae; genus Carassius; species Carassius gibelio. The sequence continues at coordinate 5,027,034 of NC_068409.1, forward strand.
GTCAGTTTGTGAACAACTAAAGGATTGGGTAGTATCTTGTGCACAAACAAGTCTGGTGCCTAAGAGTTCAGATGCAGCTAATGTCCCATTTATAGACCACTTTGGTTTGGTTGACATATGAAATTCGATCTTAGAATAATTTGATACAATGCTGTATCCAGCACGTCCTTGACAGGAACAGTGTTATCATCCACAGGTGCTACTGACTCCTCCCAGGCCAATATGGAGTACCTAAAGAACATTGGAGAGGGAGTGGCGGCCATGTTGAGCCCCCTTGGTAAGTTCCCTTTCTTTGGGTTTATTACTGATACTTTTGGCCTTTCCCAAAGATTTTGGCTTCTAACACACCATCCGGATACTTCTTTGTTTGGACTGTCACCTAACCCTTCAAAATAAAATTGCTCGTTCCTTTCCAGGCATAGATGTGGACATCGACGTTGAGCATGAGGGAAGAGGACCAAAGTTACACCAACTCCTCCTGCCTCCAGTGGGCCACCTAGTGCTCGGAGTGAGAGTGGCTCTATAGGGCTTCTCTCCAGAGGATCTGGTCCTGGAAGTCAGGCCAATGAAGAGAGCATCAGTGAAGGAACAAAAGTAAATCAATATCAAAGTAGTAGTGATGTGACGTTCGACACAGAGGCTTTGAAGCTCGTATCAAAAAAATTAAACAAGCCATATATTGTTGCAATAGTGTTCATGTATTGTCTTTCCGCTTTTTATTTAGTTTAGCTACAGCAATAGCTGGATGCCTTTGTCAGTATTAGGGATTTCCTGCATGTCTCAAGTTATTACTTGTATGAGTCCGTTTTGGACGTTCTGCGTGAGAGCGCCCTCTAGCTTTGAGTATGAATGAAACATACTCTGCATGAGAGTGTTTAGAGCTCTGTAATGTTCACATCTCCTAATTTTGTGTATGAATAAAATGCCACATCATGCATAGACCATCCTTGAAATTAAATCTAGATCTATTCACACTGATCACTGAAAACCTCTATGTGAACACACTTGCCCGAAATTTTGTGGGGGACAGATTTGTTTTATTAAAAGCGTGGTGCACATCCCATGTGTATACAAAAAAGGAAAAGTTAGAAAGTTAAATATTAAAGGCTGAGAAGCTACATTGGGTTAACGTTCATTTCTTCTATCCTTGGGGCAGAAAGACCAAGCCAGTGATGAGGAATGGACCCATCTCAGCTCTAAAGAGGTAGACCCTTCCACAGGAGAGCTGCAGTCCCTCAGGTTGGAGCAGGACGGGACAGATCATCCAGCACCACTGAGTACTGACTCCAGCACAAGCGCCTCTGAGGGTCCCACTGGTCTGCGCGAGGCAGCTCTCTACCCACACCTTCCTCAAGGTACTGTGCATCACCCAGTAACCAACTCCAGTCCACTTCATCTCAAGTCAGGCATCCTAATGTTAATGTCCTCTCCCTCAGATGCAGACCCCAGGCTGGTGGAGTCTCTTTCTCAGATGCTCTCCATGGGCTTCACTGATGAGGGTGGATGGTTGACCAGACTGCTCCACACCAAGAATTTCGACATCGGATCTGCCCTGGATACCATCCAGTACTCCAAACCCGGCTCACAGAAGTAGAGAAGGAGCACGGGAATAAAGAAGACCTGGGCCACAACTATTGATGTTTGAAGATTTTGGCCTATTTTCTATTAACAAAGTCTTTCCATATTTTTTCCAATGACAAATTATTTAGGTAAATGCTATCAACAATATCAATTACTCAGGTGACTTGGCACTTAGTTAAGATCATTAATGGACTTTTATGCAAAATAGATATATTCAGCATTTCTGTTATTAGCACTACATCTCATATATATGCACATTACATATAAAAGTAGAAGTCTACATCTGTGTGCTTTTTCTATTTGCAATTACATAACCAATAAGAAGAGTTTGTAGACAAAGTATAAACCTGTGGGTATTTTTATTGTTAGTTTGAATAAATCGATGGAATAAGGTTAATGTCACTGTAGGTCTTCTAAAATTCCTGTCCTTTCTGTCTACAATAAAATGCAATAAATAAATAAAGTTTGTATTTTCTTTAATGTTCAGAACTGTGGAGAATGGTTTAACTACCAATGCATTTTTGTATTTATTGAAGAGGATATGGTAACATCATAAAACTTGAATTTTGAATAGAAATGCATCTTATTCTCAAAATGTGTCGTCAAAGTCTTCATCAGTAAAGAACGGGGAGTTAATGGAAAGGCTTGAACAGGGCATCTTAAATAGTGTAGGCTGTTTACAGACAGCGTTTCAAAACCGGCTGGCTTTGAGCTGTGACTGATGTTTGGGCTGGATACATTTCCCTTCACGTCTCTTAAACCCAGAACAACCAGTCCATGACTCGTCCTCACAGTTACCATCACGGCCACCAAGAGACTTTGAAGAGGAGATTTTCTTATAAGCAAACAATGAACAACCACAAGTGTGTACAATTAAGACTTTATTAACTACATACACACTTAAACTAGTCTAACATACAGACACATGCATACAGTGGGCATAAGAATAAGGGGTTAAAGCTTAAGCAGTAAAGAGAAGAGAAGTAAAGACATGAAGCTATGTAATGGTACAATTTGATATTCAGTAGATCTACAGCCTGAAGCAAACATCGGTTTCTTAGTTCAAACACACCTTTGTAAAAAGATGCAAATTATACTTATTTCTAAAAATTAAGACTGAGTTTGACACTTGCACGTCTTGTCTGTCTGAAAGAGAGTCCTGATGTAATCTGAAGGCTTAAGTTGATCTTTAATAGCCATAGTATTTTGTCTCATTAACAGATTAAATGCTTTTCTTGACAAGGTACCTGGAATCTGTGTCTTTCTGTAGAAACATTCTCATCTTCTTCCTCTTCTTCATGTCCATCTGGACCCTCAGCTGTTTGGTCAGTGTATTTACTCACTATTTAATCACTATTATTATTAAACTAAACAATTGCAAATAGCAGCTAACTTAATTCACGTGATATGAACTACTAGACGACTATGTTTTTATCTTTTGGTGTTAAGCAGTAAATGTTCCTTTTTATCATTTGAGTCACTTATCACTTATAAGTTGCCAAATAAATTGTAAAAATAGCTAAATTTGTTGTTAGGAGTTTCTGGAAGAAAAAGTTGCCAAGGTAGTCTAAAAAGTTGCTTAATTTGGCAAAGGAATTGGTAAGTTGTCATCATTGGAGGACGGGTGTCATGACAAATTTAGCTTGATTCAGATTGACCTTCATCAGTGACTGCTTCTCGCCACAGCTCCATTTCTTACTCTTCTTCACCTGGAGAAGAAAAAGAGATTTGGTTTGACTGATTCAGAAGCATTTGATTCAATTCGACGTTCATTTGGATATTACCTCACAGTTGTTTCAAAAGCTTATTGGGAAAATTAGATTGGATGTGACACAAACAACATTTACTGAAATTCTGTTCAAGCATCAACTGAAAAAGTTTAAGCCAAAAGATCTCGGTTCAACAAAATGAAGATGAATTTAAATAGATTAATCGTCCATCCAAATCTAAAATTCAGACAGTTTTAAGTAATGTTAAGTGAACTAACTTACTAAGAGCTGTGATTTATGTCAATCGTCTGTGATTTAGCAGCTAACGTTACAAGAGAGAAATCAGAAAAAAAAGTTTAATTCTGAACTAAAAGAGACGTGAGAAACAGTTACCTGCTGTACTTGAAATGTTTGACAGGAAAAACATCTCAGTACATGAAACTTTTGAACCATGTTGGGTATTTTTAAAGTCTAAAATAAGAGAATAAAAATAAATGCATTTCAACATTTTCACTAATGTTTCCCGCCTCTGCACACAGTCCTCTTCTTCTACGTTAGTTCTTCCTTTCGCCCACAGCGCCCTCTAGAGGACACCGTCCCTGCGTCTCAGTCTGCCTGAAGTACACACTTCTGAGTGTGTAGTAGAAGAGTAGGCAAGCTTTGGGACATACTATCACTTAACACAGTTGTGTCTTTAAAGGAGCGCTGTCGCACCTGTTACACGCACCTGTCACTGTAAACTGACCTGTCAATCATCTTTTCACAACATCCTCCACATTTAATTTAATTTAACTTAACCTGATGGAAAACAAGTAACTAGTTGATCTACAATTTTCATAGTCATGAAAATAAAGAAAACTCTTTGAATGAGAAGGTGTGCCCAAACTTTTGGTCTGTACTATATATATATATATATAGAGAGAGAGAGAGAGAGAGAAGCAAATTATTGCCATTACACACCACGCCACTCTCAAAATTAAGTCAAATAAAAGAAATGGATGCATTCTGCCATAAAACCCATAAGGAGGAACTGCATCAAACAATACATTTGTCCATTTAACATTTTTTATGTTAAATTATGATAACATTTATAAAAAGGTTCTTAAAATGCGCTGAAAAAACCCTGTTGTTTATCTATATTATTATTATTATTTATTGTGCTGTTACAGGCAGGGTATATCCCTTTCCTGCCGTTAAAAAAACTATAGAAATCATCACAGAAATTCTAATAGTTTCCACAACAATTAGCATTACAAACAGTACAAACCATCAACTTTTAATCATTAAAACGATTAAAAATGGTTTTTTAAAAAAGTGTTTTGGGATATATTCAATTAGGATTTACTGGTTTTATCAAGACACCAACCGAAGGAGACTAATTACCAGTAGAGACCAACAGACACCAGTACAGTATCAGTAAAAACTAATACAACTGGCATTATAACCAGTAAAACTAAAACTATTACAAATTCTGTTAAGGTTTCTATTGTTTGGTTGTTTTTTCAGCAGGTAGTTTGATTTTCAGTTTGTTGAGTCCAGTAGATGAAAGCACAAATAAAGTTCAACTGTACTTTCAGTCTCTGTTCAGAAACTCCACCCTTCTTTACCTTCAACCTTTACCCCACCAGGAAGTGACTAGTCTCTTATGATTTCTGCCATTTCACACCGAAAGCTAAAGAGTCCGTGTTTTGGAGATCAGTGGAGGACACTGTAAATGAAGATTTTAGAGAAGTGTGTTGACCATAATAGGTTTGATTTTGATTGTAATTATAATTTACTTTTCAGAAAGTGAGAAAGTGAAAGTAAATTGTAGATCATTGCAGCTTTGACAAGAACAGAAAATGGATCCCAAATCTGTGGAAGAGCTTTCTTGTCCCGTGTGTTGTGAAATCTTCAAGGATCCTGTTCTTCTCTCCTGTAGTCACAGTTTCTGTAAAGAGTGTCTTCAACAGTTCTGGAGAACCAAGAAAACTCAGGAGTGTCCCGTCTGCAGAAGAAGATCCTCAAAAGAACTGCCTCCATGTAATCTAGTGTTAAAAAACTTGTGTGATTCACTGAGAAAGGAGAGGAACGAGAGGCGTTCATCAGGATCTGAGGAGATCTGCAGTTTACACAGTGAGAAACTCAAACTCTTCTGTCTGGAGGACAAACAGCCGGTGTGTTTAGTGTGCAGAGACTCAGAGAAACATGTCAGTCACACATTCAGACCGATCGGTGAAGTGATCTCATCTCACAAGGTATGAGCAGAAAATGACTTTCATTTCATATGCTAACCACAGTGCTTTGCTAGTAATATTTGCATATATTTATCCTTTACAAGTTAAATAATTAAAAATACATGTCATGTGAATTAGGACACAAATGGGACTACTTCATGAGAATAATCATGCGTCATACAATTGACAATAACTATGAACATTTCCAAACATACTAAAGCTCTTAGCTACTCAAGTTTCACAGATTTGCTTCTTAACTTGTAGGAGGAAGTGAACACAGCGCTGACATCTTTACAAAACAAGCTCAAACATGCAGAAGAAATGAAAGCAGAGTGTAATAAAACCGTTCAACACATCAAGGTGAGGATATCGAGTAAAGACTCAAACATTCACAGAGTTTGTGATGGACATTAGTGGAGTGAGTGATAATGCAGAGCTGACTGAAGTGAATGTGATGTGATTTCAGTCTCAAGCTGAGCACACCGAGCGTCAGATTAAAGAGGAGTTTGAGAAGCTTCATCAGTTTCTCAGAGATGAAGAAGAAGCTACAATCACTGCACTGAGGGAGGAAGAGGAGCAGAAGCAGCAGATGATGAAGGAGAAGCTGGAGGAGATGAACAGACACATCTCTGCTCTTTCACACACAATCAAAGACACGGAGGAGATGATGAAGGACAGCGATGCCTGCTTTCTGAAGGTGACAACTGAACACAAAACAACAATCATTTACTCAACCAATGATCAAATTCTGTATGGAAGGAAACCTGTTATACGTGTTTGATGAGATATTAAAATGTCTTTCAAACTCTGTGTTTTCCAGAACTTCAGCATCACGATGGAAAGGTAAGTTTCTTCTCTCAGTGGATCTGAAGTCAAGTCCAGTGCAGTTCTGATCCTGAATGTTCTTCCAGAGTCCGGATCCCATCACAGCCGGATCCACAGATGAGTTCTGGAGCTTTGATTCATGTGCCACATTACTTGAGTAACCTGCGCTTCAGAGTCTGGAGCAAGATGCAGGAAACTCTCCAACACAGTGAGTCTCTATCTGACACCAGTACAGACGATTAAATACTGCAGATATAAAAAAAGACAGACTGATTAACATGCATGACAATAAATAAATAAATATTTTAAATTATATGGAGTGAATTTGAAATGTAATTCTTAAGATAATTGAATCATAAAAAAACCTCATAATGACTACAAAACACAGTATATTCCTCGTGGTGTTTGTTTATGTGTTAGGTTTGTATTTCTAATCCCTTCATATTTCATCCTCTAATCTGATTTAATTCTCTTTGCAGCTCTATTGACTCTAGATCCAAACACAGCAGCTCCTTGGCTCACTCTCTCTTCTGATTTGACCAGTGTATCGTTCAGTGATTTATATCAAAATCTTCCTGATAATCCAGAGAGGTTTGAGCAGTGTCCATGTGTTCTGGGATCTGAGGGCTTTAACTCAGGAACACACTGCTGGGATGTGGAGGTTGGAGACAATACATACTGGGTTGTTGGAATAACCACAGCATCAAACCAAAGGAAGGGAAAGGTTTTCTTTAAGTCTAATGTCTGGTGTGTGCGGTACAAGAACAGTAAATACAGCTCAAAATCCCCAGATCAACCCTGGACTGTCTTCACAGTTAAAGAGAAGCCTCAGCGTGTGAGAGTTCAGCTGGACTGTGACAGAGGAAAGGTGTCCTTCTCTGATCCTCAAACTAACATCTGTCTCTGCTCATTCACAACAACCTTCACAGAGACGGTCTTTCCTTTCTTATATGATCGCTGCACAACTTCTCCTCTGAGGATCTTACCAGTTAAACTGATCGTAACAACAGAAAATCACAGTTAAATCTCATTCTGCTTTTAGATCAATTAAGGTACAATTAGTTGTTTTCATCGTCTTGCATTTTATGATTCAATATTTGATATTCTGTTTTAGGGAAACTAATGGATATCAAACAATACATATCTGAATATATAAGAAATTATATTTTAAGGTAAATAACAAACAAACTAACAGAAGCAAAATATATATTTTTTCTTTCTTCTGTATATTGACCTGCCCTGTACTACATTTTTTAATTGTATTATTGAAAAAGTACAAATGTAGGGCAGGTCTTGGTTCTGTTCATCTGTTGTTGACTGGATCTTGATTGATTTTTGGATTTGATTGATTGTGATTGGTGTTACACTCAAATATGAATGTGATTGTAGTGTAGAGGACTGACTGAGTAGAGGATCGAACAGAATCAGATCAAGATCCCGGCTCCAACACCTGTCTGTAATGTTCAGTAAACCTGAACGTCTAGAGGAGATTATTATAACTGTTTGATTACAGGAGTTAAACTCTGCACTAGATCTCCAGAACTTCATGTGAAGACACCCTGTGTGTGTTACAAACCACTTACTTTCACAGTAATGTCATATTTTAGCTAGTCGTGTTTTAATTTGTCACACATCTGACATGACTAGATCAGAAGTTTAAATATGAATATACAGGGTTCAAGACCCCAAACAAATGGGATCTTCAATCACCAGTATGATGACTTCAGAACAATTAAACAAGTACATTTCTGACAGTGGCACAGTTAAAGACAAGAGCAGTAATCACTGTGATGTTAGCATCATTCTGCTGTTCTTTCAGTTATTTGTAAGAAAATGATCCAGCATGCATTGATTTCACAGTACATTTCTGACTATGATTTTTTTGTATGAATGTTATGTTTCGTTCAATGACAGTTGAGCTATCTGAGCTATCTACAGTTTACAGCTGAGCCTATATTCATCAATATCACTCAATTGTGCTCAGAAACTGTGCATCAGTGTGCTTTGGATACCAAAACGACTCTGGTAAAGATATAGATTAAACAAGAGTTTGGAGCAAAATTTGGTAATTGTTTAATAATTACGTATGAGAAATACCATATACACAAAAAAATTAACTAATAATAAACCTAATATTACATTACCGGTATTTAAAACTGAACTTAAAGATTACATTAAAAGGAACACTCCGACTTTTTGGGACTTTAGCTTATTCACAGTATCCCCCAGAGTTAGATAAGTCCATACATACCTTTTTCATTTATGTGCATTCTTTAAGTGTTATTTGAGGCACCCACCGCTAGCCTAGCTTAGCACAAAGACTGGATGTAAATGGATACTGTTAGCATAGTAATCCCAATAAGTGACAAAATAATGCAAACATTTTCCTATTTACATGTTGTGATCTGTATAGTCACAGCGTGTACAAATAACAAGGCTATATGAGACAGAGACATTTTTAATCGTATAAATACTGGGAACTATATTCTCACTAGACGTAGGAGCACAGCTAATGTTACTTGGGCGGAGTGGCTACTTGGGCGGAGTGATTAGCGCAGCACACGAGACGCCTTGTTGATGGTTCCGTAAACAAAACAAGTGACTAGCTAGATTTGACTTGTGATCATGGCTGACTTTGAGGAATTGTCAGACTCAGAGGAATTTTACTGTGTATCAAACCAAGATCCAGAACCATATAGTTTTGAGCCAGAATACACAGACGAGGAGTTACAGACTTTGGAAGCTGTAAGACAAGATGTCGAAGGGAGAATCAGCACGAACACAGACTGGTGCTGTAAATGTGGAACATGCCAACCTATGCCGACAGATCCGAGTGCCTTTGTTGTAATGAATGGGACCGGGTATTGCCATCAATGTCAAGGCTTGATGACAATCAACGGCAGTTGTCGTTTTTTTCCCCATTGTGACAAGATCAACTGGAAGAAACACCCCATGCCGAGTGAACCTAATGGTCAGCTGTCCACCAAGTAAGTGATTTTGTTATAATGATCACGAGCAGTGTGTTCATGACAACACAACAATAACAATAAAGGGGATACACGGAGCCCCTATTCACGTAATAGTGTCACTACTAAGGTTATATTACATTAGCATGGCACTGTTACAGTATGGCTAATGTTAGTCATCTCCATCCAATTTGATCCAATTTGTCCTGTCTTTATTATCGATGGGATGGCTGTATCCTTTAGCACGCGTTTCATGGTCAGTGTGGCAACTTGCATTTTTTCAAAATAGTCGTCTACATTAAAATGTTCAGATCAAACGAAATACTTTGTGATGGTGTTTACAGGTGTGTTTTGATCTATTTCCAGAGCAAGTAGCCATTGATTGATCAGGTCAGCGTTTTTGGTTGGAATTCTATGAAACATAATAGTATTACCAGGTCTCCCCTGTTTATTGTCGCAGCTCTTTACAATACAGCAAACACCCATTATTGTACATTATAAATGTACTATCTAGTAATTGCTGACTCTATTACTCCAACCAGGGTTCGAAATGACTTAGGACTCTTGGGGGGTCCCCTAAAATTGTATTATTAAAGGTTCTGAAGACTACCTTGCTACACGATATATTGAAGGAAAAATTATATGGACCAGATAATATGGGATAATGGTCTCGGGATGTTTTCCCTTGTCCTGCTGCAAATATCTAGATACTTACATTGCCATCAACCCCTGCCATCCCACCTATAGGTACATAGAGTAAAATGAAATTCTGAAAAACTATCACTTCTTCTTGCTTTACTACTCCTTCCTCTTCTTCCTGAAAACAATTTCACCTGATGATTTGAGTAGCTCTTTTTGTAAAGTTCTAGGATGATTGGAGTAATTTTGTAGGGTAGGCCTAGTGCCTCTGCATAGAAAATAATAAACAAAGTACAAGCATATATAAATGCAATAGAACAAAAATACATGTGAAATAAAGCAGTGCTTTTGGTTTCTCTGATAAATTAACTGTAAGTTACAGACATTGAATAATCAAATGTAAAATAACACTGCCTTCACTGTATACATTAAATATGGTTCATACTATTAATACAGTTTACCTTTAGCTACAAAAATGTTTTTTTTTTCTCTTTCTCTTTTGTTTTTTGATAAACTTTGGTGACACAGACAGCTGCAGGTATATTGGGTTGCTGTCCCTTTAAGACGAATGCATCGGTTTTCTATCTCTGACTGCGTTTACGGGGAAACTCGTTGAAACGGACTTATTTTTTCAAGCACATCGTTATTTTTTTACAATTTTTTTTTCGGTACAGTATATTTCGTTCTGTATTGACAGGGAGTTTTTTTTAAGCAGAATTTGATGCAGACACTATAGAGAGTAAAAGCACTAACGTTAGGCGAGGCGCCAAAAAGCGCACTGTTTTTGCATCCCTGATATCTACAATTCCCCCCAACAACAGCCATGTTATCATATAAGCACAATTTACCCTAGAAAAAATCTGTGATATATCTTTTTCCTCTGTTTCTTTCCATGTGCAGGATTCCAAATTAAGAAAAATAATATTAGCTTATTTACCAAGCTCGTACATTCATGCTCAAATCACATTCACTTTAATCAACTCACAGACTTGAATTAAGTCCTGGTTATCTTTCGTAATCACTGACTGGACAAGTAGATTGTTAAACTAGCTTTGAATAACTAGTCTAGCTGCTCGTTCTGCTGTTAGCTGGCAGATCATTTTCATACACATAACTTACAGCTAGCAATAAACGTTGACAAACCTACTCTTCTAATCATTACACTGGGTATCTAGTTAATGCAACTTTTGATATAGGAACTCGAATTCCTAATATTTTACTATAAGCAATTATGGAGATATAAACACAATCGAAGCACTTACAGGATTTTCATTCAGGATCTCACTCTTTGTGATTTCTTGTTTTGCCGTATTCATCTAGTACGTGTCTGCGGGAGCACTACAACAACAATCTGTGTCTGTGATGCTGAACTCACATTTACCTAATAGCTGCCCTGATTGCTGCCTCGCAATATATTTTTTGGGGGGACCCCCCAAAATCCAAAAATAAATTCTTATGGGGGGTCCCTAATGACTTATGGAGGGTCCGGGACCCCCCCAGACCCCCCTCATTTCGAACCCTGACTCCAACTCTGAACGAACACTCTGCTCCTCACCACGGCACGTCTCGGGTGCTGCGCTAATCACTCCGCCCATGTAGCCACTCCGCCCAAGTAACATTAGCTGTGCTCCTACGCCTAGTGAGAATATAGTTCCCAGTATTTATATAAAAATGGTCTCATATAGCCTTGTTATTTGTACATGCTGTGACTATACAGATCACAACAGGTAAATAGGAAAATGTTTGCATTATTTTGTCACTTATTGGGATTACTATGCTAACAGTATCCATTTACATCCAGTCTTTGTGCTAAGCTAGGCTAGCGGTAGGTGCCTCAAATAACACTTACAGAACGCACAGAAATGAAAAAGGTATGTATGGACTTATATAACTCTGGGGGATACTGTGAATAAGGTAAAGTCCCAAAAAGTCGGGAGTGTTGCTTTAACCCAGCAGGATTTTAACCCAATGGGTTGGGCTGAAATAACCCATAGATGGGAAGGTGCTATACCAACCCATAGTTGGGTTACTCATTGGGTTATTTTTAACCCAACATTTTTTAGTGTGTACTAGAACCAGGAAGTATGACCATATTAGCTCGGTCCTGTCAACACTGCACTGGCTCCCTATCAAACATCGTATAGATTTTAAAATATTGCTTATTACTTATAAAGCCCTGAATGGTTTAGCACCTCAGTATTTGAATGAGCTCCTTTTACATTATACTCCTCTACGTCTGCTACGTTCTCAAAACTCAGGCAATTTGATAATACCTAGAATATCAAAATCAACTGCGGGCGGCAGATCCTTTTCCTATTTGGCGCCTAAACTCTGGAATAACCTACCTAACATTGTTCGGGAGGCAGACACACTCTTGCAGTTTAAATCCAGATTAAAGACACATCTCTTTAACCTGGCTTACACATAACATACTAATATGCTTTTAATATACATATCCGTTAAATTTTTAGGCTGCATTAATTAGGTAAACCGGAACCTGGAACACTTCCCATAACACCCGAAGTATTTGCTTCATCATTAGAAGAATGGCATCTACGCTAATATTTGTCTGTTTCTCTCTTATTCCGAGGTCACCGTAGCCACCAGATCCAGTCTGTATCCAGATCAGAGGGTCACTGCAGTCACCCGGATCCAGTACGTATCCAGACCAGATGGTGGATCAGCACCTAGAAAGGACCTCTACTGCCCTGAAAGACAGCGGAGACCAGGACAACTAGAGCCCAGATACAGATCCCCTGTAAAGACCTCGTCTCAGAGGAGCACCAGGACAAGACCACAGGAAACAGATGATTCTTCTGCACAATCTGACTTTGCTGCAGCCTGGAATTGAACTACTGGTTTCGTCTGGTCAGAGGAGAACTGACCCCCCAACTGAGCCTGGTTTCTCCCAAGGTTTTTTCTCCATTCTGTCACCGATGGAGTTTCGGTTCCTTGCCGCTGTCCCCTCTTTGCTTAGTTGGGGTCACTTCATCTACAGCGATATCGTTGACTTGATTGCAAATAATTGCACAAATACTATTAACTGAACAGAGATGACATAACTGAATTCAATGATGAACTGCCTTTTGAACTGTCATTTTGTATTATTGAGACACTGTTTTCCTAATGAATGTTGTTCAGTTGCTTTGACGCAATGTATTTTGTTTAAAGCGCTATATAAATAAAGGTAACTTGACTTACGCTTATAGTTTTTATGCTTAAAACCCTTTTTCATCTTTGACCCTTTCATGCGTTTAATATATTAACAATACATTTTAAACAACATAACATAACATTTATGTACAAGGCATGTTGTTAATCTGATTTTATGGAATATCTGAGCTTTTAATAAATGAATCCATGACATCGCAGAACCATTTAATTAAACATAAAAGAGTTCATTGGGAAATCGTGAAAAACTAAAGAAAAGCTACATGTTAATTGTGAACTGTCCTTTATATTTTTCCAGCTATAATCTTGATGTTGACTGTAAAAAAGAATGTGTTTATCAACTACACAATTACTACATTTGGGCCACGCTTATCAAAATATAAATCACGACAGAAAATAAGAGCACTGTTATTTGTGTTTCAAAAACAGCTGATGGTTCATGTTTGACCTGAGAGCTGACATCCAGAGCATGCGATTTCATTTTGATCACATGCATCATCACAGGTTTAGACAGCTAATTACTAGATCTAGCAGATAAACACATCATTGACCAAGATATAAAAGTTACCACCACAATCTTTAAAGATTGGAAGCAGCAGAAGCCTGAACAAATCACTGACTGTATGAAGAAACACAGGAAAATACAAATCTCTTCTACAGGAATTCTGCTACATTATAACTGACTGTTTTAATTAGGAAAATTATTAAAATTCCACCGTGCACGTGATATTATCTTATATACACGATTGACCGTCTATTCATTTGCATAATGCATATCTCAAAGTTTCTTTTTCGCTTCCCAGACACTGTAAATAAAAGAAGGTATTCATCATCCTCAAATTATTAATGTTTCGATAATGCTGAAAGAGTAGAAACTGGTAGAAAACTTTGGTGAAGTTGTGTGTTTACAGTCAGAGTATGCATCAGACAATGTAAGGAGCAGAAAAAAACCCCAGTGTAAACATCAGCCATCTACAAACTCACCGGATGATGAACACCGCCAGGGATTCACTCTTACCGTCTGGACACAAATGTTTTGTAACGGAGCGCACAGCGGTATCTTCTTGAAGGAATGAAGTAGTAACAGCTGAGAGATAAACCTAGCTACAGAGTATCCGTTTGTGAAAAGCCCCAATTGTCTATTGGAGGTTTGGAGCTTTCCAAATGTCAAATGTAATAACTTTTGGATTAGAAAATGTCTTATTAGGAAGTTTAGCTGTCATCCCAAAGCTTTTTTTAAATGGAAATTGAATTATCCTTCTCTTTCTACAATTAATATATGGACTGGCATTAATAAGTTTCTGTTACCTAACAAGTGGAAAGAGCTTCACTTTAAAATTATACATAATTACTGTAACTCTCTCCTTTCTAAATTTAAGTTCAACATATCTTCTCACTGCACATTCTGTAATTCTAATACTGAAACAATACCACATCTGTTTTTTGAATGTGATTATTCAAAAGAGTTCTGGAAAAAAGTAGCCTGGCTTATATTTTCTGCTTATTACAAACTCTTTACATTTGAGCTTGTGAATGTGCTGTTTTTGTTTTTTGGACACCGGGTCAAAGGAGATGGATGACAGATTAAAATTGCTTACTTTATGTGCCGAATTTCATCTTCATAAGTGTAAAGTAACTTTTTCGAAGCCCAATTTTAAACTTTTTTTGTGTTGATTTAAAATTATTTTATGACTCTCTGTTTATCAGCTAATAAGAAAGCTGCTAAAACTTCTTTGTTGCTAAAAGAAATTATGGTTTCATTATAGGTTACTTCCTGAATTTCTGAAGATTTATTATTTATTTGTGTATTCCCAATATTATTTATTTCGATTTACTTTGATTCATTTGTATTTGTAATGTCTATGAATCTTTTGTGAATTATTTTGTATTGTTAGCTGACTATCCCTTAACTACTGCCTTGCTTTACTCTGATTGTATTGTATTATTTTTTTGTGTTTGATACTGTATCCCTTTGCAATTTATTAATAAAAAGCGGTTTGTAAGAAATTCAGTGCCATTTGCAAAATTAAATGGAAATAAAGTTGCTATTCCAGTCGGGGGCGCTGGAGCTCATTAAGAGGAATCATCAACTCAGTACAAGCATATCTACTTAGTTTTTTCTTTTGTGTCACATAGGTTTAATCTTTTATATATATATATATATATAATTGCTCATTCAGGAACCTCAAACGCCTGTGGTACGTTCTAAATAGCGATTTTACCTAAGCGCAAATTCTCAAAACAATTTTTAACTTTTAAATGTTTATAACGCTCGCTGTACCTGAACATAAAGTGAGGAAAACATTACTCCTTTAAGCTTTTATTTGTATTTTTAATTGAATTTACAATAAACAGGAACAAGGCAAAACGCATTGAAGATACAAAATTAAATGGATCAGCATTGTTCTTCTACCTGTAATTAGCATCATTTCTAACTAAATAAAGTCTGTAAGATTGCCCAAGATGAAATGAGAGAATGCAAGCTACAAACTGCAATGTTAACTATGACATAACAGCCAAAGCTTAACAAGAGGGCTCTCACTTTCCTTATAAAGCTCAGACATGACGTTACAAAGATGCCTCTGACTCACAGCGGGAACTTTGTCTACAGTAAAACACATCTTGATCTCAGGTAATGGTCCGTAAATACCTCCATTTAATGAACTTTGAAGCAATCTATTTTTACTGTACAGAGATAACACTCCAGCTAATCAAAACACCAGGCATGTCATGCATGCACAATCAGTTAAGCACAGACTCAATGTCCAGAAAAACATAGGTGAAAAGAAAACAGTCACACACAAAGCCATGATTTATGCTGATGAAATATGAGCACATGCATTAGCGCTCAATTTCTTTTGGCTAATTTGTAATTTGAGTAGAGGGAGACCTCAGTATTCATTTCAGCAAAATGCAAACCAGAGTTCTGGTAGACACCTTACAGGAAAGACCAAAGCACTCTTTTTAGAGCAGGTTCTTTAAATTTTATATGCATTAGAGCACTGAAAGTTGGAGGCAGGAGAACTTTCTGTAGATCTTCGCACATCTTTCCTAAAACAAAAGAGATTGGTCAAAACACAAATAATGACTTTCAACATTAAACAATGTAGCAGGCTTCTTTGTCAGATTTCTGTAGACAGTCTCAACAGAAATCAGTGCCAACCCTGCAGATGCTATCCCAAGTTTAAAAGACATCACAGAGAAACAGTTCTGCTATGATGGTATCAACTTGGATCACAACACTGAAGTGAAAGCTCACCCATGACAGGATGATCTTGAACCTTGATGGACTTCCAGACCTTTGAACATTCACCATATCCTGTAATGAATTAGAGAAAAAAAATAATCAGGTCAAAGTAACGTGATCGATATCAACCTACTTAAGTGTTTGCAGCTTGATAGTTTTCATATAATATGCCATGCGGTTACTTCAAGCAATGGCATAAACCAGATAAACGGTCTTATTTCAAGGGAATACAAATCATCTGAGAAAACTAAATAAATACCAAATACCCACCTCTCAACACAAAAGGCCACTGGGATCATGGTGTTTGGGGGTCTTGTGTGACCTGTAACAACAGTCCTAGTTAGAAACGCTAGCTCAAGCCTCATGTTTGAAGTGTTCGCCCCCAGACTAGGCCTGCCTCATTGTGTGAGCACAGACCACTCTCAGGAGACACGGCTTGACCGGTGCTGCCCCACAGGAGTCACTAAAACAGCCAAACCTGCAGGAGCACACAGACAGCACCTCTCTCTCCCAGCAGAGTAACACTAGCTCAGGCACGGACAGACCTGGACAGCTGACTACCGCTGGGCTCCAGACAGAGACAGAGAGAAATAACACACTTACATCAGAGCTGCAGCAGCTGGAGAGTCTTCATCTGGAGGAGATCAGAGCACGTTCAGCCTCCTAAACAAGAGACGAGCACATTAATAATGTACTACAGTGGACGGCCGGCTCAACTACTAATGTAAGTCACTGATTTGGAGCACGGGGAAAGTGGGAATTATTAGAAGACGGTTTAATTTAAGTGAACCCACCGAGCAGTGGAGGAACCAGCCACGTGCCAAACCTCGTGCTCGATTTAATATCAACCGTTTCGAAACAGACCGTTTTGATTAACTACCTACTTTGAAAACTTCTACAATTCAACAAACTGTACGTAACAACTTGTTTTGGTAAAATCTTACCTTCATGTAGCAGCCGGAGTTTCCCATTTTTAGAGGAGCTGATGTTCTTCCGCGCGGACATCGCAAAAGTGAGAGAGCGCACTGAGTAGCGCGTCCTTATTTATAGCGCGGCTGAATACCATCGAAGAAGAGAGAGCGTGACATCACGTGGTGACGTATTTTTTCTTCATTTTTTGTTACTCTGTTTAGAATATATACTGGAGAAAAGCTTGATGTTTCTTCTAAATATTGTGTTAATAATAAAATAAATCTTTAATAAAACTGTTAAAAATCAGAGTCTGTTAAATGTTTCAAATACTTTGATACACTCTTCAACCCCCCTTGTAATATTTGTAATAAATATTAATATTCTTATTTGTTAAAATTTTATGTGAGCTATGCATTACAATAGTCCAGTGCATTACAATAGTTCAGTCTAGAGGTCATGACTGCATGAAATAGCTTTTCTGCATCAGAAACAGGTAACATGTTTCGTAGCTTGGCAATGTTACTAAGATGGAAGAATGCAGTTTTTGTAACATGGGAAAGATGGTTTTCAAAAGACAAATTGCTGTCTAATATAACACCCAGATTAGATTTTTGACTGTAGAGGAAGTAGCAGTGCATCCGTCTAGTTGCAAATTGTAATCTACAAGATTCTGTGTACTGTTTTTTGGTCCAATAATTAATATCTCTGTCTTATCCGAATTTAATAAGAGAAAATTATTGGTCATCCAATCTTTACATTTTTAACACACTCTGTTAGCTTAGATAATTGAGAAGTTTCATCTGGTCTAGTTGAGATAGCTGAGTATCATCAGCATAACAGTGGAAACTAATCCCGTATTTTCTAATAATATTACCCAGGGGCAACATGTATATTGAAAATAGAAGGGGACCTAGGACGGATCCTTGTGGCACTCCATATTTTACTGATGATAAATGAGATGTCTCCCCATTTAAATAACAAAATAGTAGCGATCGGACAGGTAGGATCTAAACCTGCCCTTGAATACCTTTATAGTTTTGTAATCAATCTATGAGTATGTCATGATCTATGGTGTCGAACGCAGCACAAAGATCTGACACAAGCAGGTCATTTGTATTTTTAACAAGTGCAGTTTCTGTGCTATGGTGGGAAATTCTTCATACAGATCTTTTTTTTTTTGCAGGAAGGGGCTCAATTGAGCAGACACAACTTTTTCAAAAAATTTAAGACATAATTGGAAGATTTGAAATAGGCCTATATTTTGCCAGTTCACTAGGATCTAGTTTTGGTTTCTTAATAAGAGGACCAACCAAAAGACTGCTGGTACAGCGAAGAGGGCCCTCCAACAGCAGCGGGATCCCTAGAGTGCGCTAATAATTATTGTTAATAATATTGTTAATAATATTGAGAAGCGGTTCTTCGGCCACAGGTAACATATGGTGTTATTTCCCTGTCAAATGTGAAAGTACATTAATATAATGCGCGAGAGCGAATCTCTCAGTCAGTCGTTGAAGCCTATTTCTGATTGCTTGTTGCCGTTTTGACAGCGTTTATGCCAAGAGCAAAGACAAGGAAATCGAAGAGAAGTGTACTTGGCCATGCGCAAACGCACGGGACACAGTCTAAGCACATTCACACTTACTTTAAGCGAAGAGGAGAGATTTGCGATTGCACTGAACACGTTTTAAGTGCAGACATACTCTCTGAGCAAGCCCAGAGAAAATTCTTACAAGAGCAATGTGTATCTGAGAGCGCGTGCCCAGTTCCCACACTCGCGCAATATGTTAATGTACCTTCGCGCTACAATGCGCTCTCGACATTTGACAGGGAAATAACGCCATAGTAACAACTCTTTCAGTAATTTAGTGGGTACAGGATCTAATAAACATGTTGTTGGTTTAGATACAGTGATAAGTTTATTTAGCTCTTCCTGTCCTATAGTTGTAAAGCACTGTAGTTTATCTTTGGGTGTGATGGATGAAACTGAAGTGTTAAGACACTGTAGAATCTACATTTGTTATTGTATTTCTAATATTATCTATTTTATCAGTGAAGAAATTCATAAAGTCATTACTATTAAACATTGATGGAATATTTGAATCAAGTGGCGTCTGGTAATTTGTTAATTTAGCCACTGTGCTAAATAAAAACCTTGGATTGTTTTGGTTATTTTCAATGAGTTTGTGAAATAGAGCCTGTCTATAGCTGGACATACTGTTTTTCCATGCAATTCCATAAACTTCCAAGTTAGTTTTTCTCCATTTGCATTCAAACAACGAGTTACTTTCTTGAGAGAGTAAGTATTAGTGTTATACCATGGCACAGTACGTTTTTCTCTAACCTTTTTCAATTTTTAAAATGGTTTGTTCATTTTTCAGCTTAGACCTGCATTTTAGTCTGAGACTAAGCTTAAGCTTTGTCTCTGAAACCCATAGACTGTATGAAACCGAATAGTTCTTAAGATACAACCACCAAACTAGAACTGCTTACTAGAATCTAAGCAAACGTCAATCCTCGTTTAAATCCTTAATAGCAACTGCCTAGGAACATCCCATAATACCCTTGCAATATACACAACAAGACCTAGATTGCTTTTGATAATCTAGGGCAGTTCACTTTGGAAATCTGGTTCACTGGTTTACAGAAGCATGTAACTTAACCATTTTTTTTTTTCATTTTTGAGTTAAGGATGAAAATGTGTGTTTAACAATGTCAGAAATCTCATTTTGTCACAGTAATGTTACTTCAGTCACCATTAAATGGCATTTTAAGCACCGAACGCTGAGAAATATTTGACTCAAAAAATTAAGCAAGTACTTGTTTGCATAATGCAAGTAGTCTACATCTTATATATCATGGATAAATTGTATTTGAGTTTAGAGAGGTCTAACACCTCCAACAGGCCTATTATATTCTTGTTGTGACATTTCAAAAAGTTTCATTGCATTTCCCACAGAATAATGATGTCATTGACAGAGATTGATCAAACCAGGAATGCGCTGAATGACATGTGCGCACATGGATACACAGACAGACAGCAGCAGTTTATTGCCTTTCCCAAGAGTTCTGGCGTCATTATGTCCTATAAAAGGGTCGTTCCCACTGAGACCCCAAGTCTAGCATCTTTTCCTATCCCGTCTCCGACTGTTCAGCTGGAGATTCTTGGCCATGCCTGAAGCATCACCATAGCAACGTTTACAAGTTGGGAGTGACTTATGTCAAGAGAAGGCGATGAGAGATTGTAGTGTAACCGAGGCCCACAAAACAATGAGCTGTTAATGAGGAAGTTTCAGGACCTTCTGGTTCCTTTGCCCACACTGACCTTATCATTTTGGCAGAAGTCATTGATCGAGTGAAAACAATAAAGGCTATCCAAAAGAACCTAAATACCAGCAGTGCTGGGTAGATTACTGGGTAGATTACTTACAAAATTATAATCCTTCCCTAATTCCAAATTACATGACAAATTACTTTTAACCTACCTCATTTTTCACATTTATTTAAATAGGATAATCATATACCATATAGATATAACTCATTATTTTTTCAAATAAGTAAGGCACTTTTGTTTTTTTGCAATGAAAAATAAATAAAGCAAGCCATGCTTAGGTATCAAAAAGTAACAAAAAGGAATGTAATGCATTACTTTCCATAAGACATTTTTAAATAAAGTAATACACTATCAAATGCATTATTTTAAAAGCAACTTTTCCCAACATGGATTACCACCATTAAACTTTGATTGTATGTCATTTCTTCCAAAATGCATTCTCCAGCTGCATGATCTAATCTCTTATCATATTTAGACGCTTAGTTGTTTAAATGTTCTGGAAGAAATCTTCTCAACCTTTGTTCATCTCACAATAGAGATTTATGATACTTTAGACAAATCGGTTTCAAATGTTCACTCACATAAGAGCTGAGCTGTCTGTTGTACTGAAGAGATGTACTCAACACCTAAGGATGAAAATCTGTCCAGACAAGGGCATATTTTTAGATTGGATGACACCGTTAAGGGTGCCTAATGATGTAGCTGCCATTTTGAGATCACATGACCAGCTGTACAACTCACTTTTCTATCACTGGAGAATTTCAGTCACTGATGTTAAAGGGATACTCCACCCCAAAATGAAGATTGTCATTAATCACTCGTAAAAGCTTCGTTCGTCTTCAGAACACAACTTTTGTTATTTTAACCAGCATTCATGTAATGTTAAAGAACATTTACTTGCAGAAAGCATAACATTAAATTCATTTTTATTTCAAATACTCATTTACAAATACAGATATTACAAATGGCAGCTGTGTTTTTGATTCTGTTAATTTAACATTGCATATAAACATAAACAAACAAGTACAGCAGATTACCACAAAGACAGTTTCTGCCAGCATGAAATCTCTCTTTCATTTGTAAAGTGCATCAGATTTGAAGGAACCCAACATGTACAACTGGACACACACCCCACACACAATTTGCTTTTGAATTATTACATGCATGATTTTAACTGAAGTTGTGTGTCATTATTTTGTACCTGCAACTCAATTAAACAGTCAATTTGACCTGAATCAAAGGGCAAGTTAAAATCAATATCCCACATGACATGAGCGTTCACTTGAGTCTGTTTGACTGTGACGGCTCCATTCGAACATCACAAACAAAACACAAAGAAAGAAGGTTCTGGCAGGAATCCTTCTGATGAGCGCTGTAACCTGCACAGAGCACTCGAGTGTTCAGAGGTAGAGCTAAAGACAGTGCTCGACAAGACCGTTTCCAACAAAGTCCTGATCTGAGAGGCAAAGTTCGCTGTGACCTGAATAATCAGCGGAGAGCTCAGAAGGCAGCAGTCACTCTGCTCGGATGCATTACAGTGTGCATTCAACCCAATGAAAGGCTCCTCTATTTACTGGCATTCTGCAGTTTGAGTTGACCGCTCACACAAAAACATTGACAGGCACCAGTGAAAATCATATCAATTTAGTTCCTTACACATGTTACGACGTGCACAGAAAACATCAAGCCACTGCCACTCAAGAAAGCAGATATTATTTCCACATGGGCTGGGCAGCCGGTTTGGGGACATTAGGTCCTGGGATTCTGGTACCTAGGGTCTTGGTTGTCTTGGCTTTGGCTGCACTTATGATGGCCGTGCGGATTGTCTTCACAGTTGTAGCAGCAGTGCGGGAGTTAATGCTCTGGGGAGACTGGGATTCACAGTTGGGCGCTAGGCGTTTGGAAACACGAAGTGGTGAACCCCTTAGAAACGTATCCGGACACTTGTCCTTATCCTGGGTCAGCTTCTCAGTAGTGTTACCTTTTTGTACTGTATTGGATGGGGCGTTTATTCTCTGGCGTGCATTGCTGTTGCGTTTGAGTTCATTTAGCGATGTGCGAATGGACGAGGGACGTGTAGGGGAAGCCCGTGACAAACCGTCCGCAGGAGTCGGTTCTGCCTTTGTGCGCACTCTAGGGATCCCGCTGCTGTTGGAGGGCCCTCCTCGCTGTACCATCAGTCTTTTGGTTGGTCCTCGAGTCAGCTTCTTCACCATACGGGAATCAGCCTTGGCATGTGGTGAGCTTGTGCCGTCTCGCTCCTCAGCTTCCTGCTCTTTCTTCCATTTGGAGCAGTGATTGGTGGTCGGCCGGGTCACAGTTGGGGAAAGGCTCTCGTAGGAGCGTAGGGCCCTCACTAGGGTGTGACACTCCAGCGTTGGGTATACATTCTCTCTTTCTGGGCCACATGGCTCCTGGGCTAGATCTTCAGGAGGAGAAGATGCACTTGACCATGTCTCTCCCTTTTGAGATTCCTCATTTACACACTCTTTATTCTTAGCATCCTTCAAGGTATCGGGTTCTATCTCCCTCAGCCTTTCAGAGGCGTCTTGAACCGGTTTCTCAACTTTCAAGACTTTGTCAGGGGATAGTCCTGTGACAGGCGAGACATTCACTGCCTCCTGCTGATGTGACGTTTTAGTTTTTCCCAAAGCAACAAAAGCGTTATCACTGGGGACTGTTCTCGTATTCAGCCTAGAATGGCTTTTCGTAGCATTCGGGGAAGCCGCTGCATCTCGCTGCAGGTCACATGTTGAATCTGTGCTTAAACGCTGAGCTCGTTTGACTTTATTTATTCCTTTAGTCTCCTCAGCGTTGTCCTCATTCTTGCACAGCAAATGTCTGAGCTCTGAGTCTCTGCTGAATCCTTCAGGATCGAGAGCATGTGGGTCGGAGTCCTCTGATTGCTGGTTGTGAGATTTCCCGTTTCTCTCGCCGGAGCGGAGGAAGTACTGCGAGAGTCTGCGCAGGCTGCGGCGGCTCCCCGTGTAACTCAAGCTCCTCTGCAGCGCATGCTCCAGCTCAGAAGACTCCTGCTCTGCTTCCAGTCCGGTGCACAGAGCCAGAGACCGACGCTTCTCCACATTCGCACGCTCGCGCACCAAACGACGCTGCTCTTGTACTTCCCTCTCGGTGTTCTCCTGGTAGAAAGCACATAGAAACGAATCATTTTTGAAATTCTGAACTTTATTCCCATTAATCATTTTAAACTGACCATTTCAATTAACTGATGGGTCACAGATTTATGTCATCAGTTAAAATGTTCACAGTAGCCAACGGACATTTTCAATTTATTAAGAAAATTGCATGCACGTAAATGTAGTATAAATTACCACATACAGTTACTGGATGTTTACAAAAATTTCTACATTTATTACATGAAAAATTATTTTATTTTTGCCTATTTACATGCTTTATATTGGCATAATCTGTAACTAGCATTTTACATTGAAAAAATGTGTAATGTTTGGATGACTGGAAAAACACATCTTTGTTTTATTTAATTTCAAACAACATTATTAGGATTCAAAAATCAAACGAAATAAAAATGTTCCAGTTTTTTTTTAGTAGAGAAAATTAATGATTAATCACATCCCAGATAAATGTGTGATAAATGTGTGATTTCTTATGTATATATAAAAACAAACAAATGCATGTTAAGATTTTTTTTATATTAAATACATTTATATATAAAATGTAAATTATATGAATATAACCATATGCATTTAGATACATGTAAAAATTTCTAAATATTTACTTTGTATTTATATATAGATAATATACACAGTACACACATTATGTAAACAAAAACTATTTTTGATGCAATTAATCATGATTTTTATATCAATAACATTGATAAAGTGGCTATAAGTCACATTTAAATGACAAAATATCAAGTTAAACTTTGTGATCAGAACAGGACATTTTAAACTTTATTTGGTTGTTGTAATTTAAAGAGACAACAGGATGCTGCTCACCTGCACGGCTCTTTGGAAGCGATGGCAGAAGCAGTGGAAGATATGACAGGCCTCCTCCAGTTTGAAGGATTTGTCATCTTCACAGAAGAAATCCACAAGGGCCTTACTGGTCTTCTGTAAGCTTTCCAGCTCGTCCCGAGACTCCTGCAGCCTCACTTCACCAACCTGAATGAAGAAATGATGAAATTGTAAGCTGAAAAGCTTTTGAGAATATGATGTTGATGGTATGGGAACGAACCTCTAGAAATGTTCTGGTCTGCTGCTCTATTTCAGCATCAGCCTGAGCTCGAACTCGGAGTTCAGCGACTCTGCTTTGTAGTCGAGAAAGATCCTCCACCACCGACTCTTCTGACAACCTGACCAGAAGAACAAAACAAAAACTGAGATTCAAGTTTACTTTCTAAAATTAATCACTGAGGAACAGGTTACATGTTAAGGGCAATATTTGTGAAATATATATATAGAAAAAAGCTAATTTCATAAACCGGAGTCATTTTAAACTCCAACATATAAGTTAAATTAAAAAAGAAAAAAGCCTGATGTAAAATACTAAAAAAAAAAAAAAAAAAAAAAAAAAAAAAAAAGTAGAAATGTGCATAATTAAAATGAAAATGTCACAAAAAAAGAACAACAACAACCTTAAACCATTATTGTCTATATTTCTCTTGATTTTAGGAAGTAATGTTTTTCGAGTCCACTGATATTCTATTGTATCGGGAGCTTGGGGATTTTGACACTGTTAAAAGCTTGTTGGTTTCCTGACCTTGAAGCTGGACCGACGTGACTCAAACGGCTGGGAAACATCAGCAAGTCTTTATCCTTCTTCACAGCCTCCTGAAAGTGAAAAAAAAGAACACACTGAATTTGATCCAGAATTCTGTCCTACTGTTCCAGTCTATCACAGCGATGACCACAGCAGCTTCGGGTTTATCTAAGAGAGTGTGGCTTAATACAGGTTTACCTGTGACACTTACCATGGCCACAAAATGGAGGAGGTTCATGCCTGGCTTGTTGGCTTTGGTGTCGGCCAATTTGAGTAAAGAGGAAATCCTGAATCCAGCAGCATTCCCAGCATAACCACCCTGAGAGCACAAGAGACCTCAGCCTGACTTCACACCAGGAGATACGTGTTGATGCACAAGCGTCAGAGACAACACTTACAGCGTTCATGTAGTTTCCCGCCTTGAGCACCAGTCTCAGGATGTAGTGAAGCTCCGGGCAGCTCAGCAGCTCTGCACAAACACCACATGAGCACCAACCACATCAGGATCCACTTACACCATCACAACCAGAACAAGATCTCAGATACTCCGATATCACGTGTGGCTAACACGTGAACTTCATTTAGGAAGTGATCTAAAGTTTTCAGGTCCAAACAAATCAAGAGAGAGGAAGTTTTTACCTCGAGCCGCCTCCCGCAGACATCTGGCCGCCACACAGAGAGAGGTCACCGCGGGGTCAAACTCCTGCTGGAGGATCATGACGTCCAGACGCATGCGAAAGCTAGAGATGATGAGGAGCAGATTAATGAGCGAAGAGTGAAGGAAACTATGACGGGGAGCATTCAGTGCTGAACTCTTACCTGGGTAACTCCACCAGCGAGAGAATGAAGAGATCCGGCTCCGCCAGCAAACTACGGTCACCGCTGAACTTCTTCAACCTGGCCTCCTGGACGAGAAGAACGTAGATGCATACATGATGAATACTGTAGACTAGGGTTGCACAGTATACTGGCACTATGGTAGTGTCACGATACTAAAGCATTAGATTCACTGATTATAACCAGGGTTGTCAACTTTGGTTGCAGGATTGGAGGGAAATTTTAATGACATGGACTCAATCAATCACACACCACTATTTGAGGATGCAACAATTCTTTTTAAATTTACTCATGTTCTTCATCAGAATCTAATTACAGTTTTAATTCTATAAAGTTTCTATAAATTACTGCACTTATGTCTCTTTTGAGCTGCGTCTGTTTCATGCATGACTTTTAAAAATTTATTGTAATAATTAGCTTCTCTAATCTTTTTGTATTTTATCGGTTTGTTTTCTTTTTATTTCTTCTACAGTTAACAAAAACAAAAAAGACCTCTAACACTAGCTTCCTCTATTCTTTTTCAGTTCTATCAGTTTTCTTTTTATTTATATAATTCATATATGTGATCCTGGAGCACATATCCTGTCATAAAGGTAATATATGTTTTTTAAAACTGTGATTTATATACCATCTCAAAGCTGAATAAATATTTTTTTCCACTGATGTGTGGTTTGTTAGGGTCGGACAATATTTGGCTGAGATACAACTATTTATAAATCTGGAATCTGAGGGTGTCATAAAATCTAAACACTGAGAAAATCATCTTTAAAGTTGTCCAAATGAATTCTTAGCAATGCATATTATGAATCAAAAACTAAGTTTTTAAATATTTATGGTAGGAAATTTACTAAATATCTTCATGGAACATTATTTTCTCAATATCCTAATGATTTTTGACAAAAGAAAAAAAAAAGATTTTTTTTTACCCATACAATGTTTTTTTTTTTTTTGGCTATTGCTACAAACATACCTCAGAAACTGGTTTCGTGCTCCAGGGTCACATATAATGCATATTGCTCTTTTGTTGTTTTGATTGCTTCCACTTTGGATAAAAGCGTCTGCTAAATGACTAAATATAAGTGTAATATTTTTTTTTTGGAAGAACTCATTATTACGTTTCTGTTTGTCACATTCCTGATTTCTTCAGTTTGTCTCAGTGGTTTAACTTGTGTTAAACAAACATTTACGCATGAGAAGAAATTCGCTGGAAACAAAAGTAGTTGAATGTGAGAGAATGTTTCATTTTTTTGATGAGTATATATGCATTTCTGTAAATGGGGTTTATGTATTGAATATTTGAATCAAGAATCAACACTGTTGTGTGGTACCATGACACTTTATCTCCATACATGTCTAAGGTGTCGTTTTTCCAACTGCAAGGGAAACAGCATAAGAAATGAACCTGAAAATATTTGAATGTCAAAGACGCAGGAGCCGCGGAGCAGCACACACCTCAGTTACACAACAGTCACGCTCCAGTAGCAACATCAGTTCACTCTTTAACCGCTGCAGCAGATTTTCTCTTATTTTCACTCCTAGTATATTGTGGATTTTAGTATGAACTCTCTCAATTTTCTTTTTAAAGGAATGATTTCTAAGGCAAATCGTCTCCGTCTCAGCCCAGCGAGATTCTTCCTTGTCAGAAGCATTATATAGCTAATAATCAGAAAGTGTAACAGGAGATAATGCGGAGTAAACAGATGATTTCAAACAAGCAGCATCATGTCTAATTGCTTTTAATATGCAGCAGACCGAAGCGTGGAAGGACAGGCGTGTCTGTTTGTGTGTGAATACAATACCTCTTCATTATCAGGCAGCAGCTTGCACAGTTCAGCCAGTTTCTCCGCTCCGTAACGCTCTCCGATCCCTCGCCGCACGTCCTCCACAATCTCCCGAGAAGCACTGAGGGAAGAGACAACACGGACAATCACAACACTTTCTCTATTCATATACAGAACAAATCTCTGGCTCAGCTGGATCAGGAATAAAAAAAAAGCTTTTTATTTAAACAGAAATTACTTTATCCCTCAGTTTAGTTTTAGAAATGAGAAATGCTGCTTTGGCAACTAGTGGTAAAACTTTGGTTTTAGTTAATAATAATCCTTGTGCATATGTATGCAATTACAAAGGAAGTCTATGAGGCAAATGTCCCTTTTTGGTGTCTAGCGTGTGAAAACGAATAGTACGTACTACAGATGGACAGGGAAAGGTCAGTGACTGATCTTTAGCACAGTAGCACCACATTAACATAGTCTCTATGGCAATACTTGTAAAAATGCTATGCTTTTTAACCCTTATCCAGTTCAAACGCTTGTCGCTAGACTTTCATTTTAAATGCATTGGTGCAAATATGATATGATGGCCTAATTCTTCATGTCAGAAAGTATTGAGGCTCTTGCAGTTTCCTGATTGAGTGCAAAATGGAAAAAGGTACATGGGTCTACGGACACAAAGACCTGCTTTGGCCACGGCGGAGTATAATTCATACTAGCACACTTCAAAAGTGTGCGCTCACACACACAGGGAAATGTGTTTGCCTGCATAAGCACTTCTCTGTAATTCCTCCACATGTTCTGACAGATATCAGTCCCATTGAAAGGCTTTCCAAATTCAAATAGGCACTGCTGCACCCATAGATTTCCTCAGCAAGCAAGTGCTGGCATGAACAAAAACAAACCTTTTACATAAAACAAAAACATTTGCATTGAAAGAGATGAATAATGATTAAAGGCTTATGATTTCCTGTATGAGCTGCTTTCACGCTGTAATATTTCACTGGAAACACCTGAATTAAAATTGTCATTTAATCTCAGTGCAACTGATGAGACGCCAGTGCAGAGATCAGGCTCTAGTTCTCATCGAGGATCATTTGGCCAAGCAGCAGCTGTGACCTTTGACCACGTTCAGAGCCCATCAAACCCAGCTGTTCTGACAGGACAGCATCTTCTGAGGGCAATCAGTGGCTCAAAAATAAACATAACCTGTCACGACCGCTGTCTGAAGTGTCAAGACGCTGAAGTGTCTAGGAAACCTTCACTTCCTGTTCGTAACAAATGGGACAATATCACTGCCCCATTTCTAAAACATCAATACAGATGTCTATAGGGCAGGGTGGCCAATATAGTAAATATATTCATGTGTTTTCTGCAAATATTGTCTTTTCAAGTGACCTGGCTAACATACACTGTTCATCATAACTAGTAAATATTAAACCAAAACTTACATTTTCAACTGCCGCAGAAATATGCCAACATTCATGCTGCGTTTTGAGTCGAGCAGCGTAACCTGCAAACACAAATCAAGGCAATCAGCTCACAAACTCAGTTTAAAGAAAACAATATAAGAGTTTTAAAAGTCTTCAATAGACATGCTGAGAATACTGAAAAAAAGTTGATTATGATGCAATTTATACATTTATACAAAAAAAGAAGAATGTTTTAGATTGCCTTCAACAATAAATTAAGACAATTACTGCAAATATATATATATATATTTTTTTTTTATTAAACATGCAGATGAGGTCTTTTTCATTGCATCTAGTTTTTTCCAGCATCTTGAGCATGTGAAATAAATGCTTAACTTTCATAAAACTCTAATCGGTTCAATTTTTGAGCTGTTTAAAAACACAAAAATGTCCTGAAAGTCTTAAAGTTATATGATGGTCATGACCTTAAACCAACAACGCAGAGCCTCAATCAAAAGAAGAAGAAAAAAAAAAGTAGTTTTGTACATCCTTAGCCTCATCCATGTGTTTGTTTATTCACTTTTTAATACCTTGCAAGCATCAAGGCTATATTCGTGGCGATCTCTGAATAAATTATACAAGGTTCTAAAAGACTTTGTACACTAGACAAACATTCTAAAATACATGCAGGTGATACATTTTTAAATAAATCAGTTAGACACAGCTCTGAATTAAACCGTTCATCATCAAAAACAGTACAATGCAATATAATTAGTTTTCATTCATGTGGTAGATAGTGTAACGTGCTCTTACTTTGTCCGCACTCATCTCTTGTGGAGACCCGCAGAGGCGCGAGCCGCGCCGGAAACCGCTGGCCCGGTCGGGACGCTCACCCTCTTTCTGCCCAAAGAGCTCATCCAGAGACCTCAGGTCGATGGAGAGCTCACAGTCCTCATCCGGAGAGCCGCTCCACACGCTCTTACGGCCCTCCACACGCTCTTTAGGGATCCGCTCCCAGTTGAGGTTGCGAAGCCGGTGTTTTCGGCCAGACTCGACTCGGGACAGAGCGCTGGATGAGACGGGCGGAGGAGGAGGAGGTGGAGGAGGAGGAGGAGGGAGAGAGGGTGGAGGGATGGGGACGGTGGCCATGGATTTCACTTCTTGTTCTTAGGTGTCACCGAAGTGTGATCCATGAAAAGTCAAAGATTTTGTTTCCAAACCAATGATGTAGGAAAGGTGAAAGGTCGTCACTCTTCTCACGGCTGTGATGTAGATCTGCAGCGGGAAACAAGAAACAACAACTCTTACACGGCAAACTGGTGAAACAGCATGCACATTCAAATCAATGATAAGAATATGAGAACGAAAACAGATAAACTAACCAACTTCTCTAAATAGCTTGTGACTTATATATAATTAGTTGTGGAAATACAATGAATAGCTGTCTAATATATATATATATATATATACACAGTATATAAACACACACAAGTATTCAAAGGTTTGAATAAAAAAAAAATGCTGAAAACAACCAATGATTAATTACTTTGATCAACATAAAAACACTAAAAACAATATTACTGTTTCTAGAAGTAATGTTTTTTTTACATCTGTGAATTAAAATAAATGTTCTCTATTTTATGTTCCAAAAAAAATAAAAATAAAATCTGTAATAAATCTGAATTTTCATCATTCCTCCAGTCTTCAGTGTCACATGATCCTTCAAAAATTATTTAAATATGCTGATTTGCTACTCGAGAAACATTTCTGATCTGCAGCTGAACAAATGTGACTGTAAAAGGCATTGGTTTCCATTCCAAATAATTCTATTTTAAATAACTGATGCTCTTTTGAACATTAGAATCAATGAATCTTGCAAAAAAAAAAAAAAAAAGCTTTCTTTAACATTGATTCCTATCAAAACATTTTTGTTTTGACTGGTGTTGTATACATATGTGTCATACATTTTAACCTAAAAATATCTAACCAGAAATAATTGGGGTTTAATACAAAAGCAAAATGTCCTGTTTAACAACAAGAGCCCAGCTGATCACAACTGCTAGCGTGGCCAGATTAGATCAAGCAGTTCATCCTCATCTGTGTGTCTCAATCAACAAACACTGAGGCTGTTTACAGAAATGGGGCGACCCAAAGAGAGCCTGTGGGGTCAGGCACCTGGCAGCTCTTGTCCCCCAATTAACACGAGGGTGTCTGTAATGAGTCTGTGCTCGTGCTGCTGCCAGGGAAGAGCTTAACCTGAGGTTACACTTTCAGAAGGTCCGAGGTGTTGAGATGTTCCAGCACGTGAAGCACTCAAGCCCTGTGTGCTTCCTTCCTCCTCGGAGAAACTCCTGCCACATGTGCTGTGTGCTCGGAGCATCCTCCAGGACAGATAATGAACACCAATGAGTCCACAGCACAAAAGTGAAGCTGACACAGATTCTGGATTACTGGCAGAGCAAACACGAGTGGGTGCTGCCAAAATCACATATATTATATTAGGCACAAAATTAGTTTGAAAATAGTGCACTTTATGGAGTGCACTTTTTTTTTTTTACTTGTGAGTTCACATGTATTCTGGATTTCGTATATTTATAAAAAAAAGAAAAAAAAAAAAAGAAAGAAAACACGTATTTCCAGTATCGATTGATAATGTAGTCTGCAGATGTTTACTAAAGAACCTGCAGAATCAAACCTATCAATGCAGATCACCTTAAAAAAATCCCACCACTGGCCCATTTATATCGGTCTATCAGAAACTTGATAATGTGAGAGAAACAGAAATAGAATAGAACTGACAGACAGAATAGAATGTTGCAGTTAAAACACGCCTTTATTTCGTGGCTACAGAAACTTGACTGAACAGACCGAACTCGTTACTTTTTAATTCTTTTCAACAGCACCCGAGCGCGCGCATCAACCTTAGTTGCACTAAACATTTGGGGAAAACACAGACGATAAAAACTAATTAAAATAATTATTTTCTTAACAGACAGTTTAGTTTAATACACACCGATTAAAGCTTTTTGAGTAACTATGAACGTCTTGGAAAGTTGTCTCTGCAGTCGGCGTCTTCGACTTAGGACAATATTTACTTATTAAACACTTTTATTTTTTTATATCATATAAATTATATTAAACAGCTTCAGTAGAAACGAGTGGAACGGAAACGCATATTTCCCAAACATAGGATGAATGTGCCTTAAAATAAATAACTGTGCGATTAAAGAAAGACAAAGACACTAGATCCAATGGGAAATACTGTTTGATAATGAGAGTAAAACTTTAAACTCGATGCTAAACTCAGTTCAGAGAGGTCAGTTTGGTGTGCGGTGCAGCAGGAGGAGAGAAGCACAAATAAAACACTACTTACGTTTCACTCCGTATCATTACGCATGTAATCCGATTTAGAACTAAATATAAAAGAGCTGTAAAAGAAATCCCCGTCCACTGTGAGAAACTTCCACGCGTGTCTATGAGCATAAAACACTGGCAAACACACACTGAACGCCGGGGCGGGCGTCCCATTAATACACTCAGCCCACCGAAAACTCCCAAACTTTTGGTGCGCTCGGACGCAATGCTGTCTCCCTCAGGCGCATGCGCAGCAGCTGATCACTGAGATGCGCTCATTGGGCATCCCCCCAGGGAATTTACCAATCCTACTATGGGAAAGACTTATCTTATGCATATTAATTATGTCTAACCGATTTAGCAGAAATGCACACTGATAAAGTAGTGGACACTCCTACAAAATCCTAAAATAATTTACTGCACTATTATTATTTTTATAGAATACTTTTGTAGTCCCTCAGCAATTTTTTTTTTTATGTTCAAGGAGACTTGCTTCCTGTGTCTGAACAATTACAGACAAATCTGGAGAAACAGCACAGGTGTTTGTACTAAATGTGAGGAAATGCTGTTAGCATGATGTTAGCTCTAAACTACTGGATGATACAAGTTTGATGAAATGGTAGGAGTGGGTTAATAGGAGCCACTGGCTCACCCCTCCTGATTATAAAGTATTATTTTACCATAATTGGTCTTGTTTATGAAAATTGGCCATTGAAGTATTTATGCAATTGTATTTCCCTGCAACAGTTATTTGAGGGATGTCAGCCCAGCTCTGTAAGATCAGTTGCATTTGTTTTTTATTCTTCAGTTTGAACTTTGTGATATTCTGATATTTTTAAATAATTAAAATACCTTTGAAGCCGAACCGTATCTCTTAATGAAACTCTGTTGGGCCACAGGTGGAGAAAAACCCTGGATGGATCACCAGTCCCCAATAATGCAATACTTAGTCCTACCCCTAAAATAAGAGTTGTGCAGGGGAACCCCACCAAAAACATATTTTACCCCCCAGAGCTTGATTATTAATGGATGACGTGATGGCTAGTTTTGGGCTATTTCTATGTTGCAATTGGGTGGGTTTTGTTGTGAAATCCTGGCAACTCCGAGTCCACACAGATTATAAGGGGAATTTTATTGGTTAAAAAGTTCAGTTTTTACTACAGCATAATCAATGGCACAGTTTAACTCTGTGAAGCTCAACTTATCCCTCTCCCGACTCAATTTGAGCCAAGCGACCATGTACTTTTGAAATCCATATGTTAAGTGATTATTCCCAAAGACGCACCACATCCTGAAATGTATGCGTTTATATTGTCTCCCCTGCACACATGTACACATGCTAATGGTACTCCCTTGTATTTGTCTCAATACACATTCTTCCATGCTTACAAATTATTCAATCAATGGACTAATTTCCCTATTATCACTAAATGTGATCCTCATCTTTTTGAAAAAAACAGAGAACACAACAGGAGACCTGAGTGTGCACCAAGAAACAGAAGCCGCACTGATCTCAAGTCAGCTTCATCCTTGGTTAAAAATACCTTCATTTGAGACACAAAAGGCAAAATTGAGTGAGGATCAGCTCTCATACACTGAGAACATTCATATGGGCCGCCTGTGATCTTCTCGTCAGCTCCATTATCAGTGTAAGGCCAGGAGCTGCAGTCTTCCTGTGCGCTGGGGAAGGCTTTGATCAGATCTGGTGATGAGAACCCATGATGAAGTGAGCTGAGGACTGCTCATGGGAAACAGCACAGTGAGCTTTGCAGTCAGCGCCTGAAAGGAAAAACAGAATCCCCAACATCAGGGGGAACATGGAAACGAGAGGATATCAGGTGACCGAGCGAGTGTTGAGACCCATCACCTCTACATCTCCAGCTTTTCTCCCAGATGAACTCCAGCTTCAGCACGCTGACAGCCACAGCTCATCAGAACAGGCTTTTGTGAGGTTATGCCCCATGTCCCTCAGCACTGAGACAGATTAATATCTGTGTATCTGGAATCTCAGCTCTTTTTATTCAAAATGCTACCAAGATACCAGGATGATACACATGCAATGTTATTTTAGCTTTGCTCTGATGTACTGGGGTGGTTACATACGTAAATAAAAAGACAGATTATAAATCATCCACTGTAAATGAACTAGCCTTACTAAGTAAGAAGTTTGACTATCAGTAAAGTCTGCTCCGCATTGGTGCAGTTTTAGAGCCACGCGCTTTCAAATATGTGCAAAACTTGATTTTTTTTAAGACAAACTTTGAAGGAAGATTGTAATGCTCATAAAGACTGCATATGTGATCAAAAATACAGTAAAAACAGCAATATTGCACAATATGATTGCACTTTAAAATAGCTGTTTTCTGTGTTAACTTTTCTTTTAAAAAGCTGATTTCTCAGCATCATTGCTCCAGTCTTAAGTGTCACAACTACTTTATGCTCAAGAAACACAAATTATATATTTTTCGCACAAACCACAATACGTTTTTTTAATGCAGCTTTGATGAAGAGAAATTACAGAACATAATTTGACATAGAAATGTCAATGTCAATTTTAATGTATCCTTTTAAACTTACTGACGTAAAACCTTTGAAATGTGAAAAGAAAGCAGAATATACTGTTCTGTTTTGGAGTATCTCCACAAGTAAATAAGATTTACCTGCAAGTGCCTCACACAAACACTTTAATAAACATAAAAGACTTGTTGATGAAAAAGTCAATGTTGTGCAATAACTGTGCAGCACTGATTCTTTGTGGAAGCTGGAGACTGCATCTAGTGTGTTTTCTTGGAAGTGTTTGAAGACGGGTGAAATGGCCAATAGTTGAATGCTTACACACCTGCATTTGATCACAGACAGAGGCTCTTGGACTTTTAATGGGAGCCAGGTGGCCCTATAGGAAGCCAGAGGCAGCATTCATGCAAAAACGAGACAAAGAACCAGCGAACTTGGGCTCACAATTAAACAGGTGACACGCACTGAGCTGGAAGAACATCTTTCATGAGAAAACAGTGAAACTTGAAGGCAAATTCACAAGTTAGAGCCCAGACCATCGGTAACAAACCACCCCCAAAGATTTTGAGAATTTGAAGTTAGTCTAGCAAGTTGATTTATTGCCTTTTTTTTATATACATTACTGTTTTAATAAGATGTTCTTGGCCTGAAGCCGGGAATTGGAAGCTGATAAAGAGAGAGTTCCCATTCTTCTCTCCATTGTGAAGGCATTGTGTCCTGCATTTCCCACAAAAAAAGTGAATCGTCAGAGCCATTGTGAGATCCTGATCAGTGTGTGTTCTTGTTGCTCTCAGATAGCAAAACTAAAAATAGGATTGCAGTCCAGCTGAAACAGAGACACATGAATTTTGAAAGGTGCCAATATTTTTGTCTTAGCACTGCTTGGGTGTGATGCAACAACCCAGAATGACTGAATTGATGAATCGATCTGATTATTCATGTGCAGAAACACATTATTGCGACTCCATGTTGGATTACGTAACGAAAGGGATAATCGCTGTTAAATTCTCCTTCTTCCCAGCTCAGTCAACACCATGATTTTAGATCACACCCATGTACACAATTAACTAGTCTTAATTTAACTGCACCTTTATCATAGCGCATTAAAACATGAACAACCAGATCCAGAGTTTTTTGGAGAATTTGAAAGTTTTGCAAGAGATCACAGCATTTCTTTGGGGAATGCAATAGTTTTGTGGGAAAAAACGATGAATCTTTGAGAGCAAATGGAAAAGTTTTGACTCATATTGTCTTGACTATCTCTTTCAGGGCTCCGTAGATATAGACAAATAAGAAATTAACTGAGACATTTCTCAAAACGTCTTCTTAGAAGAAAGGAAATCTAACAGGTTAAAAATGGCAATAGAGTGAATAAAGTATGCCCAATTTTATTTATTAATTTTTAGATGAACTGTTCCTTTAATAAATGTAAATGGCCCAGGGCAGTGAGACCTTTATCAATGTAAGCTATTGGAAATAGTTGATTTTAATCGTCCACAAGGGAAGAATCACTAAGAGTCATTGTCACCCTTTATGTCTTTGGGCACTTTGAAGTGTCTGTGTGTTATTGGGGCTTCAGTGGTCACCGAGTGGTGCCTGACTCTCACCTGTTTTTTACCGAAAGTTTGAAGAACACTCCTTGTGTGGCAACAGTGATCACACGGTTAATATTCAAAGACCAGGACCTCGTAAAGCAAGTCTTTTAAATTCTCTGACAAAGCTTGGCCAGGGGGACATGATTAAACAGGCGATGTATACAGCAGGGACAGGAGAGGGCCGTGGGGGGGTGGTCATGTATAGACATTCGTTTGCATAGACATTGTCCCACGGACTCTCCACTCCGAATCAAGAAACACTCACTGAACAGAGCAATGTCAATCAGTGTTCCTGTTGGCTTGACAAGACTGGGCATATTTGGTGCTTTCACAGATTTGTAAGCTATTATTTTAAAATGTCCATTTATTTAAATTATTATTATTATTATATATATTAGTGACACTTTACAGTACGGTTCTATTCGTTAACATTAGTTAACTCCATTAGTTAACAAGAACTAACAATGAAAATATTTGTAAAGCATTTATTCATCTTTGTTCATATTAATAGACATTTATTAATACATTATTAAAATAAAAAGATTGATCTGCTAATAATAATGACTGGACCTGAACATGAACTAACGATGAACAGTTTGCTAATTAATGTTAACAAAGATTCCTAAATACTGTAAATAATGTTTTGGTTAATGCACTGATTAACTGTTACCGTAAATTATTATTATTGTGTTATATATATTATATTATTGTTTCTTTTATTATTTTATAATAAATTATTATTTATTTTTCTGAGTATTTATTTATTTACACTGCATTATTAATTAGGTAATTAATTAGGTAAATGTTGCATTATTTTTATTATTTATTTAGTTTGATGTTTGTTTATTTTCAAATTAATTATATTTATTAATTTAAAGGTATTATTCACTCTCAGTTGTCTCATTACCTTAGTTAGGCAAATGTTACATAATCATAATAATTATTTTGATATTATTATGTTTATTTTAAAATGTATTTAATGTACATATATATATATCTCACTGTCATTGTATTGCAAAAGCATGCACATTATAGATTATTTTCAGTCCTCTAGGAATGTGTGTTCTGTGCCATCCCCCTAAAGAATAATCGGACAATCAAGATGACAAATAGCAGAAACAAAACAAGCTCCTAATTTTAGAGGTGGTAAACGAACATACGTGATTCGTGCCACGTAAACCCTTATTACTCTCGCTGATACACTCTGTTTATTCAGGCTGCACACATTGGTTTGTGCACCCTCTGTTGTGTCCATATCAACCTCATTACACCCCTTCCCCAGTTCTACTATGCCAGCCGATGATGTCACCCTCATTGGCGAGATGCCTCGTTTAGCGGGGTATATTTAAGAAGGGGGGCTTGCTTGGCCCCTGGAGACGAGAGCCCGGAAGATTAACGCTCAGAAAGTGCATCCCTCCCGGCTCTACAACACTGGAAGGCCCTGTTCACCCCGTCTCAACTCGGGTAGGTCCTCAGTGTTCAAAACTGAATGGGAGACATGCTGGGTCTGGGAGGCAGGCATCGGAGGGACTGCTTTTGGGATTAACCCTCCATTATTTCCACGCCCCCAGGGTCTGGGTTCGCTGGGCTTTCCCGAGGCCTTGTATTCATCAGCACTAAACTGTGGCGTAACAATGCGGCCTACACCTTCTGCATGGACTGCTAAGATGTTGGTTAAACAAGACGCTGTCGCACCTTTGACAGACTGGTATCCGCTTTCCACTTGATCCTGAATTTCCAGAAACATCACCTTCATGCATATCAGATGACAACGAAACAATAAAGAGCCGCTGTACACCTGCATTCACTCTAGAAAGGAACAGTTCATCCCAAAATGACAATTGCATCATCGTTTACTCAACAGTTTGAGGAATAATGAAAGCATACAGTGACCAGGGTTGTCCGGTTCAAAAGAGTGAGAAAAACACAAGGAGGTACTGACAACTTCTGCACTGCATCCCAAGTCATCTGAAGCCAAAAGAAAGCTACATTTGAAGGGTTAGTTTGCCCAGAAAATTCAAATTGTCATCATTTACACATGCATCCATGTCATTAAGATATGTTTAATACTCTCTCATCACTTCCATGCTTAACATATATTATCTGATGAGCTCTGTGTATTCATACTAATCCATGTTCATATGAATCAAAACCTAAACTGTACTTTAATTGTTAATGAAGAGCTTGGATGTCTTGCACACCTCCACAAATTCAAACTTGGCCCATTGTGTTCAGATTTAAACCAATGACCAATCTGGTATCATTTACACCAGTTTATATGCATATGTGAATGAGATTTCAAAGCATCAGTGACTCAAGTCAATGATGAGATAAAGAATCCATCAGAGTTGTTTGTTTTGCATGTGATACTTCAAAAACCTGTGACTTAAAAAAATAACAAAACTGCAAAATTGCATGCAAAAACATGCCTTCTTCATATATAAATTACGATTATTAAATCAAAAGCATTTGAACATTTGAAAAGATTTTGATCAATCAATAAATCTCAATCTTAGTGAATTCTAAGTCAAATGTTATAGAATTTGAATGGTTCTGGTACCAAAAATGTATTATTATGCTATGCTTCTGTTAAGCAATACTTTGTATGAGTGTGTAAACTCATCTCACCAGCATAAAAAAGAGCTGCAGTGTGTTTGGCCGGAAAAGAGAAAATGTAAAAAGCACAAAGGGAGCCGTTGCCAGTGAAGGGTGGTCTGCACAGAGATGAGGAGAAACCCAATTTATCATTGCCAACTTGTTTTGTCAAGCTAAGCACACAGAAGAGACTAAGCTCTAGTTGGAAGCAGTCAAGCCCTGTAGACAGTAAAGGCAGCAATAAATGCTAATTAGCATTATTAGCAACGATATCCAGCCTCCTGTCTGCCTCAGTTTGTCCTCTCATGGTGAAAACGTGCTAAAATGAGGAGACCGAACCCCTGTAGGAGGAGTCAATGAAAACAGTTCAACACTTCCTCTGTCCACTATCCCTGTGTTTTGCCCAATCCACTTGACCTTTTAGTGCACTTGTTTATGGTAGGGGCCTGTTGTTTGCCCAGAGGAACATTTTATTGCTAACAGGTTGCAGAGGCTCACTCATTAATTTTGCTTTAAGTGATTCTCCTGAAATTCTTCAGCCGCAATAAAAGAGAAGGGACAGTCCTCAACTGAAGTGACAAGGTGGCAGTTTAAGACAATAACAATCATTGCTTTGTAATTAAAAACTGATTTAATATAATATATCTTCAGTCAAATTAAATCTTAAGGACATTTTGAGTTTTAATAGTAGTACTTATGCAAATGCGCACTGGTGCTAACTACTAACAGTGTGTCTTTGGTGTTGTGACCATTATTTCTGCTAAGGGAGACAAACAGACAAATGAACAAATCTGAATTTTTCTAAAATAGGGGCTAATTTCAAAATCGGGGGATGATTTGAAAATATTCAAATAATAAGAATCAAAATTTGGATCACAACATGTCAAATCTGTAAGTTATCTGCAGAACACCACAGACTCTAAAAAACTGTGATGTCAGAAATTTAGCAGAATGTATAAAAAAAAAACTAATCAGAGAATGAATTCACCACGCAGCCCTCAGATCAACCAACACCTACAATAACCTCTGCACACAGACAGCAGTCCAAACTCAATTCATCTTTTCTCAAACAGTGATACCCATTGTGGTGACTGCACACAGTTAAAAAGTAGAAGGAGAGAACTTTGTTTTAAAATATATTGTTTTATAATAAATTAAATTAATTAATTAATTAAATTGTACGTTAAACCTTTATTTACAGTATAACCACTCTATATCACTGCAATTGCATCTCAGGATACACACATCTTTGATGTATAGTAAGGACATACGGATTTCGTTACACAGAACATCTCACACTAAACATTTTATAGATGAATAAACAAATAAATGTGGATAGCAACTGACATAATTTTAACTTTTTTGGAGTACACAGTAAAATCTTTTGGTTGAGATTACTTGTGGTTCAAATGTGAAACCTCGTTTTGTATGAGTTTCTGTCATTTTTCTTCTTTTGGCATAAACAGTGATCTGGTGAAAAAAAAAGGTGTTTTCTTCAGAAAAAAACAGTGATGACAACTTAAGATGTACAAATGCAGAGAATTAAGATTTAGCTGAAATCTTTTAAACCGAGTCATGTGTCCTTGTTTACATCCCTCTCACACACAACATCCTCCTTTGACTACCCAATGTGAAAATTCAGAGTTTGTCCAAAACTCAAACATAGGCAGATTAAACGACCCTCTTTCAGCAGCTCTTAACCACCTTAGCCAGGAAGAAAAATAAATAAATAAACAATGCTTTTGGAAAGCCTCTTCTCTGGCCTCACAGAGCTTAACATGAAGGTTAAACCTGCAGGTTTTAGGTTTTCATGGGTAACTCATCCACTGGCTGCAAGCTTAGCACTCGTTCTGTGGGCGCAGCTATGTAAACATCAGTCCTGGTGTGTTTGAAACAGAAACAGAAACAGACATGGATGGGTCTGGGAGTAGGAAATCAGCAGGGAGCATGGAGGTGTTGAGGCCTGTCATCCTGTTGTTGACGGTCCACACCTGTCTGTTGTTTTTGGGTAATCTAAGAGACTGTTCGGGACATTAGTACGCTTGATGTTTCATTGGCTGTTTACACTAGACTTAATGAATGATTCACTGAATAAGGAAGCGATGAGTGTGTCCATGGCAGTGATGGATGCTGGTGAGCCCTTTCAATTGACCTTAATTACACTGGCTTGACAGAAACAACATAGTGCTTTTGTAACAACTTTTTCTAAATCCCTAAACTGAGACCAGCATTTAACTCCAAACTTTCCAGCTTCATTCATCACACCTGACAAAGAACTTCTGCCTTCTCTTGCTCAGGCTAAGTGCATCTTTTCAAACTGAGTGGATTTTCCTATAACAGACCGTAAGACTTCCACAAAAAAATTCTGATTGTAATTTTACTCCAGTTGAGTTTTCAAGCTACACATTTAGAACTCATTACCAAGAGTTCGGACATTGCGTGAATCAGAGGTAAAAAAAACAACAAACAAACAAAAAACAACTATATAAATACTGTTCAGTGTCTTGCACAGACCGAACGTTTTGTGTTTTTACACATCAATGTATCAGCCGTGATTCCCATCCAATTACATTTTAAGACTGATAGACTGAAACGGTTTGAGCTAACAAAGTCCCCTACATCTTGGATGCCCTGGGGGTAAGCAGATAAAATACATTTTTGGGTGGACTATCCCTTTAAGGATTTAATAGCATATGACATATTCCTCCAGACAGTTCTCAAAGCCCCATTATATCCTGGCAAACACAACAGCAACAGTTAACTATCTATGTATATATGTTGTATTTCTCCTGTTCCATCTAAGATTTTTTCATGTTTGTCAAATTTATTTGACATTTTTAATACATTTAAAAGCATAATTTATTCTTGTGATGCAGTGCTAATTTTACTAATGACTAATTACTCCAGTCTTTAGTGTCACACGATCCTTCAAAAATCATTGCAATATGCTGATCTGTGGTTCAAAAAACAAAAACAAACAAAAACAAAAACTGTTTAATTTTTATAAATCTTTTATAGCATTATAAATGTATTTACTGCCATTTTTGATTAATTTAATGCTTCCTTGATAAATAAAAGTATCTTTTTTTTCTTACAAAACAAAAACAAAATGAAAAATTCCCCAAACTTTTGAATGGTAGTAGTCGATAAGTGTATGTGTTAAACAGATGTTAAATGTTATTATCTGATTGTAACAGTTTGTCTGTCAGCTAACTGTACAAACCATTTTTAATTGTAAAACAAGAATACAACAAATAAACTTTAATTTTCAAGTTCAGTATTTCAGATGTTTTTGTGCCTACACTCTTAAAAATAAAATTGCTTCACAGTGATGCCATAAAAGAACCATTTTTGGCTCCACAAAGAACCATTCAATCAAAGGTTCCTTAAAGAACCATTTCTTATAAACTGAAGAACCTTCTTTCGCCACAAAGAACCTATGCTTCAGATGTTAAAGGTTCTTTTTGGAACCATTTAGACAAAAAGGTTCTTCTATGGCTTTGTGAAGCACCTATATTTTTGTATAGCGTATTGTCTATTGGTTACTTTTCGAATACACAACATTTGTATTCTCTTCATATTACCTTAATAAAGTTAAAATAAAGGTGACAAGCTATTAGTTTCGCTTGATCAGACTGTGAGGTCAAATGTTTCTGCCGGCATTTCCAGAACATATTCATGACTCTTTTTATTATCTGTGCAAGACCTCCCATAAAAGCTGCAGACAGCTGTAACCTTAACCAGACTTCCTCTTGATTAATGAGGTAAATAGCATTTAGAGTGAATACTTCACTGGATGGACCTCTTTATTTTTATTCATTCAGTGCACATCAAAGCCTCTCTGCAGCCCCTAGGACCAATGGCATCACAAACAATGAGACAGGTTCATTTAACAAGCACAGCACATGCAATTAAACCAAAGCAAGTGAGGAGGGTCCGCTTCAGCAGAGTGGTCTTGTGTCCCTCAGTTTTGTAGAAAAACTTTTATACTCGCAAGCACTAACTACAAAAGTTAATACAATGATATATCATTATTGTTTTTATTATAGGATGACAGTAAAAAGAGATGATTAACTGCAATTAAATGAAAACTCAATGAAAGCAAGAGAGCAGTAATAATGCAGCTGAATGGCTGGTACAGCTCAGACACACTGTCTGCTAAACTGATACATGATAAGGTAAAGATCATGACCTCCTGCTAATGCTTCTTTGACCCCAGGACGGTCTAAGGGTCAGGCTTGGACACTGATGATCTCTGTGGTTGCACCTAAATCTGTGGTCAAACTCTAAATACTCCCCATCAGTCACATAGCTGGACGCAGACCAATGCAAAATCATGATCAGTGGCTAATCTGTGTTTCATGATTAATGGCAAGAGGTTTAATGTTGTTTTGTCTATTGGTAAACACTCTCTGATGTTGCAATCATAAAAGTGTAGTGAGAGGACCCATTAAGACCAAAAGGAAAGCACATTTCAGCCGTGAGATGACAGAAAAGTGTAAATTTTGCCAGTTTCCTGAACCATAAAATGTTCCCACCCACCCAAACAATTACATAACTGCATTCATCCTGTTTTAACAAATGTTCAAAACACTTACAAACTGTGCAGTATTTACTTCATACAGTAATGCACTGTAAATACTTTGTATTTAGCTCAGGTTTTGCAGTTATGTGATAACCCAAATGTCTTAAATGTGCCTTTTCTTGTACCTTAAAGTCTAAATCAAGTTATTTATTTCCCCCTGGAATAGAAATGCATCTGTAGACAGGATGAAAAAACAACAACAACAGTATAACTGTTATAAATCACATTATATAGCCTACAATTTGCTTAGTTAGTTAGTCTAAATTATCACATGGTCAAGTCAACACTTTTAGTGTAATGGGATATTAAAAGTTATTTCTATATTAAAAAAAAGAACAGCTTGTGCTGCTGGACTTCAAAGATGCATAAAAATAGCAGAAACAAAACTGTGGTGTAGATTTAAGTAGAGCTGACTCATGTAGTGAGAGTGATGGGTTAACAAAACCTAACCCTAAACTTAACCCAAACCCTAACAGCTGATGAGCTATTGGAAGCTGCCCAATTTTACACACTCAATCAATCACCTATCTGAAAAGAAACCCATATATAGATAGATAGATAGATAGATAGATAGATAGATAGATAGATAGATAGATAGATAGATAGATAGATAGATAGATAGATAGATAGATAGACAGAAAAAGTGCAATTTGATGGCATTGTATAATAGATGTTGTACACAACCAACTACATTTTGTTTTATTGCACAGTCTTGCACAGGCATATTTCTGAAGTCATGTACTAGTGATGACTAAAGATAAGTGTTTGGCAGATTTATGAGGAAATATGAACCTGCCTGGGGTTTTAATTGTATTCTGTGATGGAGCTGTTATAACGCCCTTTCCTCTGGCTTCCTTTCTAGGCACTTCCACAGTTGCTTGAAGCCAAGCCGATTTCCTCTCTC
Organism: Carassius gibelio; assembly: GCF_023724105.1. Taxonomy (NCBI): domain Eukaryota; kingdom Metazoa; phylum Chordata; class Actinopteri; order Cypriniformes; family Cyprinidae; genus Carassius; species Carassius gibelio. The sequence continues at coordinate 5,071,939 of NC_068409.1, forward strand.
CTCTGTTCTCACAGGCCACAGTTGTGCTGTGAATGAGGCGACACACACAGAACATCAGTCGGAGAAGAGCACACAGACTCAAGGACCGTCCTCAGAAGGAAACTGACACTGCTCACACTATTGTGATCATAAACTCAGATTTTATTTTTTTGTCCCATAAATAAAATGGACTTGTTGTATCAATGTTTCATAGATTACAGCCTCTATTTGGTTTTGTAAATCTGACCATATTTCCTGATGTTTCGACAGTGTTGAGAAACATAAACAGGATAGCCTACCTAAGGAAGAAAAGGGCTGGACCTAAACTATATCATCCACAACAGGGAATTTACTCAGCATTACGTATCAAAATTTCAAACGGACAAAGCTACATTTTTACATTGAAAACGGTGAATGGAGATTGCTTGTGCAAATCAGATGTTGTGGATTGCAGTTGCAAAGGTTTTCTAGGTTGTGTTTCCCAAAAGTATCGCCATATGTCATTACCAACATGATGCAATGTTCGACAGTCTTCATTTCTTTACCTTTATCTATCTTCTTGTTTTCTTTATATTTATGATAACAAATTACCCTCTAATACTAGCATTCTCTATTCTGGTCTACTTGACTTAAAAACCTTGCTATGTGTACTGCATTAGACCAACCGATTCTTTACATATTATTGCTCTTTTGTTGGTTTTGATTGCTGATCTTTTGTAAGTTGCTTTGGATAAAAATGTAAATGCAATGGTTTTCCAAACATGTAGTTTCTTGTTAGTTTGATATCTGGACTTAGTGTGATTAAGTTACTACGGTTTGACCAATAGTCTCATAACTAATTTATTGTATACCAGCAAAGCCATTTGCTTAGTTAAGTAACTGACTTAACTAAGCAAATGGCTTTGCTGGTATACAATAAATTAGTTATGAGATTATTGGTCAAACCGTAGTAACTTAATGTGTTTCTCAAGGGAGCTGGTGAAGTAAGGAAAATCTTACAATATTAATGAGAGGACAGTATATGTTACAAATCACTCGGGAGGCTGAGGAGTAACAGACAGATGGGTTTATTAACAGACACATCTGAGGGGGAGCAGGTAGTGTTGGGTTGAGTGATGAATGGCTCCGTGATAGCAGGGTGAAGAGAAGAGGAGGAGGAGGGAGGTGAACCATACACACGCACACTGGGGATCTGGATCTTTGGAGAATTGCTGGAGAGAGGTAAGTAGAGAAAGAGTTAGTCCTTAGAGTTAGCATACAGGTAAGACCTTGTCGCGAATGTGTGTGGTATTTATGGTGCCGAGGTGATTGGGTGATGATGAGGATCAGGTGGATGTGCTCAGTATTCGGGTGAGGGCGTGCGTAGTGATTGAGTGGAGGTGGAACCTGGCATGTTATTAACAGTACCATTGGTCAGAATGATTGGGATGGAAGGTGTCGAGTAAGTTAGGATCCAGGATGTCATTGTGTGGGACCCAGGAACGTTCCTCTGGACCGTATCCTTCCCAGTCCACTAGATATTCCAGTTGTCCACCACGCCGCCGGGAGTCCAGGATGTCCCTAACTGCATAGGCCGCACCATCATCTAGGAGGAGTGGAGGAGGGGGGCGGCTTCGGCTTCGCTAGGTTCTGTGGAGGGAAAGACAGAAGGATTGTGATGTTTAAGGAGAGACACATAGAATGTGGGGTGAATCTGTTACTCAGGGGGTAACTGGAGTTTGTAAGTGACCGGATTGATCTGCTGATCGGCGAAGGTCGGCTGTCATTCTGTGCCTGCGTAGGGCCCGCTGGAGTTGGTGGTGTGCCGCGTCCTAGACCCTCTCGCTCTCCCGGAACCAGTTGTCGATGGCGGGGACATCCGAGGGTTCACCTGACCAGGGGAATAGAGGAGGTTGGTAGCCGGGTACGCACTGGAATGGAATGCGTCCGGTGATAGGTTGACGAAGGGAGTTTTGTGCATACTCGGCCCACCCAAGGAACTGGATCCAGGAGTTCTGGCGGCCGTGACAGAAGGTACGGAGGAAGCGTCCAATCTCCTGGACCTTCCTCTCCGTCTGCCCATTTGACTGGGGATGGTATCTGGACAGGCTGATGGCCACACCTAGGAGTGAGTGGAAAGCCTTCCATACCCGGGAGATGAACTGGGGGCCTCGGTACGAGATGATATTCTCTGGGATGCCGAAGTACCTGAAGACATGATTAAATAACAGTTCAGCCTTTCCATGGCCGTGAACAGACCCTTCAGAGTAAGAAGACGACAGGATTTTGAAAATCTATCCACTATGACAAGAATGCAGGTATTGTTATCTGAAGGAGGAAGATCGGTTATGAAATCCACCCCTAGGTGTGACCACGGGCGATTGGGAACGGGCAGAGGATGGAGCTTGCCTGATGGAAGATGCCGAGGGCTTTTGGATATGGCGCAGCTTGTACATCCATTCACGTACCTCCTGACATCTGAGGCCATGTTGGGCCACCAGAAGCATTCCTTCAGCAACGAGAGGGTTTCATTGACCCCCGGGTGACCAGTGCCAAGAGATGTGTGAGCGGAGTGAATGAGTGAAGTGCGCCGTGTCCTGGGAATATACTGAAGTCCCGTTGGGCAACCCGGCGGGGTGTTGGTAGTAGGATCAGTAGGAGGAAGGGCCTCAGCAGACCAGGTAATAGGAGAGACAATGACTCTTTCTGGAAGAATTGTTTCTGGATCTTCGGGATTCTCTTCGGGTGCGTAACACCTGGACAGGGCGTCAGCCTTTGCGTTTTTCACCCCTGGGCGGTATGAGATGGTGAAGTGGAAGCGGGTGAAGAATAACGCCCAGCGGGCTTGTCTCGGATTCAATCTTTTGGCCACTCGAAGATACTCCAATTTCTTTTGATCTGTGAGGACCAGAAAGGGGTGTTTGACTCCCTCCAACCAATGCCTCCATTCTTCCAAGGCCAGCTTGATGGCCAACAGTTCCCAGTTGCCCATATCATAGTTGACCTCTGCAGGGTTGAGTTTCCGGGAGAAGAAGGCACATGGATGGAGGCGACTGGGATTCACCTGCTGCTGAGAAAGGGCCGCTCCCACTCCGGTGGTTGAGGCGTTGACTTCCATGACGAAGGGTCGGTCAGGGTCGGGATGAACCAGGAGTGGGGCAGTCGTAAAGGCCTCTTTGAGGGTGTGGAAGGCCTCTGTGGCGGCAGGAGTCCAGGAGAGAGATTTGGATTTGTTACGGAGGAGACTGGTGAGAGGGCTGGTGATGGTACTGAAATTTTTTATAAACCGTCTATAGAAGTTGGCAAAGCCAAGGAACCGCTGTAACTCCTTGATGGTGGTTGGAGTGGGCCAATCTCTGATGGCATTTACCTTCCCCTCGTCCATCCAGATGCCACTGCTGCTGATGTTGTATCCAAGGAACTGCACTGAGGGCTGATGGAAAGAGCACTTTTCGGCCTTGAGATAAAGTTGGAAGCCCCTCAGGTGTTGCAGGACCTCCGCAACATGGCGTTGAAGTGCTGGCATTGTTGACGGAAGTGCTTGCTGGGTGTTGGGGATGCAGGTGAAGACGTCAGAGGAGGGAGGTGAACCACACACACGCACACTGGGGATCTGGATCTACAGAGAATCGCTGGAGAGAGGTAAGTAGAGGAAGAGTTAGTTCTTAGAGTTAGCAAACAGGTAAGACCTTGTCGCGAACTAGACCGGACATCGATTGAGTGCGTGTGTGTGGTATTTATGGTGCCGAGCTGATTGGGTGATGATGAGGATCAGGTGGATGTGCTCAGTATTCAGGTAAGGGCATGCGTAGTGATTGAGTGGAGGTGGAATCTGGCATGTTTGTAACAGTATAGTGCTTGGGCAAATAAACGGGGTGATTTCTGCACTCAGGCAGTACTGGGATGAGCCACTGACTGAACACATTGTTCCCCTGATGCTCTTGCTTTGCAAGGTGGGCCGGTTATGTAACTGCACTGAAGAGGGGGGCCGAGGGGAAGGGTACTGATCATTTGTCTGGAATAGAAGCAAAAGTAAATGACTCTCTGATGGGAATCTGAAACATGCCATGACTCCTGCAGAACACAGTGATTCTTATATAAATCCAGTGTTGGCAAGGTTTCTTTGGAAACAGATTACCCTATTTAAAATGTAATTAGTACTGAAAATATTTCAACTATTAGTGTTATAGTGTAATTAATGTAACGCAACGGATTACATTTGATTACTTTGTGAATACTTTTATATATTTCTAATGAATGTTCTCAGCTGTTAATAATTTTGCAACATTAAAAGTAAGCAGGGATGACCTTACCTTAGCACTCAACACTGATTAAGATTACTTAAATTAAGATTATAATTATTTAATTTTAAAGCACAGCCCCCACATAATCAGACTTTAGCACCTCAGGTGCAGATGCAGATTTAAAATCATAACAAGATATAGTTTAATAGCTATGATACAATTTTTGAAATCAAATCTTTGCATAGCTACGACAGGAAACACAGAAAAAGAAAATGTAACTTAAAAAAATAAAATACAAAAACCCATACAGATAATAATAAAACAGTTTTTGAATAAGCATGTGTCTTATTCTGTGTCCTGTAGGGTTGCAAAAAAAAAAATCAGTAAATTTTAGAAATGTTCCAGAAGTTTTGGAAACTTTCCATGATTTTTTTTTTTTATATTCCATGGATTTTTGTTTTCTTTGCAACCCTATTCCTAAACTCCTAAAACATGGGTGTCTCATATTTTAGAGCAGTCAATGCAATTTGAGAAAGAAATCAATCATATCTGTATATGTGTGAAAATATTCAGATGTAACCCCTCCTGTAATTGTTATTTTCCTAAGTAAATTTAATTTAATTACACATTTTGCTCAGTAACTGTAAAAGATTTAATTTATTTTGTAATTTAATTATGTCATTCCATTATAAGTAACTAGTTACTCCACAGCACTGTTTATATCAGCTAACATGCTCAATGTTGTGAAATCATTATCAAGACATTTCTGATGACATGTTTGGCTTTAATAAGTGGATAATTGGAGGAGGTGGAGAACATCAGTTCGTCAGAGAGGTTACTGTGGAGTCACTGCAGGTACAGTATTGCATTATTATTTACCTGAATTATTTTAAAGGAGCAGAACAAACCCTGCACAGAATAAACTGGTAATGTTTCTTTCGGAAACCTAACCTTTTGCCCACTCTCTTCTTAAAACTTCCCTGAAATGGTTTAAGAACATGAAGAAAGTGCATTGATCACTCAGGAAATGTCTACGGTGCTGTAAGCTCTAGTCAGCACTTGTAAACCTGTATGAACAGACTACACGTCTCTCTGGGCTTTCACTGCCATTCACCCGTCACACTGCTGGAAATGATACACGGCAGAGCCAGGATTTCATTTGAAAGCACGTCAAGTGAAACAGACAGTGTTTATCAACCTCACAGAAAGACAAATCTCATAAAAACAACAGAGACGCAGACAAAAAAAGTTTGCAGTTTGCAGTCTTTCTCTGGCTGAAGTTGAGCAGAAAGATCTGTGCTTAATAATGCAGCTCTGATGTTGTAAAGATCTGAATAAAAAGTTTTGGCCTAAACATGTTCTTATCTAAACCTGACAAATTTGATGCCCTAACAGTTTTCCCTGAGGTAGAGGAGTGGCAACTGCGTCTGTGGTTGTAACACAGCCATTATGATGGGGTGGAAACAAGTTATGTAACTCGTTGGGTATACACCCACAATTACATCTCTGAGTGTTGTCCAGGGGTGTAAGGTGTAGGAAAGGAGGATCAGGATCCCGTTAGGAGATTACTAAAAATATTTGAACTCCTGACACTCACTGAATAAGTGTTTTCAGTTTTCAGATCATGAGTTGCATTCCAAATGACACACTATACAGTATATACTTATGCAATGTATTCAACAGTGTATGAATTTAGGTCATTTATTTTGTCATTCATAATCAGCTGCTGATAGCTCATGCTATGTTTGTTTTTCTGTTAATTAAATGCATCATCCAGGTTTTTGAAATGCATTTTTTACTTTTTTATGCATTTTTTTTTTTATACGAATTTCAAACTTGTTACATCCCTCATCCTACCTAATACCTAAGCTTAATAACGACCTTATTTAGTATTAATATGCGGCAATTTAGGAGTTTATTGAGACAAAAGCCAGTTAATGGTTTGTTAATACTGAGAATCAGACTTTAAAATAAAGTGTGACCAAAGAATCTAATGGTTTGGTAGTTACTACACTTAATTTTTTGTACCCTAAAAATTATTTTTACCCTAACTGTAGAATTCGATATACTGTAAATGTTCTTCATATATTGTAAATCTTGGAGCTGTAGAAGAAGAGAAAGCACGTTTCATTTGACACTGGGCTGCTGGCCCAAAACACTTTAGTCAAAAATATCACTAGGCTAAACACATACCAGTAGCTCAGCGGCACATTGGTTGTTTTCTTGATTGACACTGGACTGGCCCAATCATATCTTTGAACAGCACCGTCTATGGGATTTCTGCCTGCATGCAGTTTCATTAGCCATGTTTCCACTATCGAGCTTAAACCCATAGACAGTAAAAGAGACCCAGAGGAGGTGCAGAGAAGCTGCACGAGAGAAAATAAACAGGTTCTTCAGGCAGACGCTGCCAAATGTGTCAAAATATTCGGAGCAGGTGAGCGCAAGGACAGGTGGTTTTTGTGAACTTATGTGGTGGTGGTTATTAGTCCCAGTCCATCCATGTCACTCAAAGATGTTCAGCTTAAGAGGTCTGGAGTCTAGACACACTTAAATGCTAGAAGCAAATGTACAGCTTGTGAATCTAAAAGAAACCTCACAGTTTCTCATTCTAAAGTGATAAAAAAGTATGCTGACTAGAATTTAAAAGGCTGGCTTATTCCACATACCTTTGTTGTTCAGGCAAACACAATCTGACCGCAAAGTATGAGGCTATAAAGTGAGTAGACTGTGTGACATGTACATTAACTACAGGCTAAAGGCATGAATCAAACACAGAGCACCTGATATTTAAGAGCTTGCAGCTGGCAGCTGCTCTGGGTTTGCTGAATCTTTTCTTCCTCCTCTAGTAACTGTTTGCCACAGTGAGCTCAGGTATAATGTGATTATGAACAAGTTCAATTATCTGTGGTGCAAACAATGTCATAATGATAAGAGAACAGCTTGAGGGTTATCCATTATAAGGATAGTATAAAAGAGCCTGTAGAAAGCTGATAAAACAAAAATTGGGAGGAGGACACATTCCCAAGACCCTGAGAGCATCATCATTTCAGCATGAAGTCATAAGGACTGGTTTTGTCAGTGGGTCTTGAGCAGACCCCAAAAAGCAAAAAGACCAACTCTTTATAGCCAGAGTAACAACCTGCGACACACACATAGTTAGTAACAGAATGCTTTGACTTTGACACATCATAAGCAAATACATCTAGAGTCAAAAGTAGCATATCTTCTATTTTGTAAAATGAATATGCACACAGTAGAATTATTGTGGTACAATACTTTCTAGATTTCATTAATGCTGTACATTTGGTTGGGGGTCGATGGATTATTATCAGCATGCTCAATAGTCCAGTCACTGCCAAAACCAAAAATGCATGCAAGGAAGGGAACGTTCTTTAATAATGGGTCTAGTGTAGAAGACACCATTGCAAACAGCTGAATCAGAGGATCTACAGAATTACCACTGCAGGCAAAACAGCAGAGAACTTTAGATTACAGAGAACACCTGACATTGTGGGTAATACTACATTTTTAAGTTTTTCTCTAAACCCAGTAATGTCTCTGATAATTGTTTTCAACCATTTTATTGCTCAGCTGGTGAAAATCCTCCAGTCACTTACAGTCACCTCAAATAAACTAACTAAATGATTCAAAATATAATTCAGGTCCATAGCAAAAACAGTGTGAGACAATTATGCCAAAGTTTAGATTAAAAATATTATGAAAGACCTTTTCTTCTGTATTGGAAAATTGAAAAAGAAAGAATGTAGGGTGGGACTTGATTCTGTGCATCAAATTGATTGATGGATGATATTGATTGCAAGTCAAGGCAGTTTGGTTAAACATTATAATGTTGGAAAGATTTTTTTTTTTTTAAATGGAGCATATGCAAAATTCACTATAAGTTCTGCAACATGCATTTAGAAACTTGACAAGATTACTTTTTATTTCATGCAAATTTTAAAAGCCACAGTATACTCTTGGCGAAGTCCATCTTTGGACGACATTATACTGTTTGTGAACATTATGACACCACTCACAATATTTAGATGAATAAACAGCGGCACACCATCCTCTAAATAACACAACCAAAAAGAAGCAGTGAGAAAAGAGCAATATCCGGACTCACTAAAATAATGAACCTGATCAAATTTCTTTCATGAAGTTTTCTGAAAAGTCTGCATTGTAAAGTTGTTTTGATCCACCAAAACGAACTCTGCTTTGGCTATATTTTGAGTGAAAAGCTGCACACGTTCTTCATGTCTTCAATTTCGCTGAAAGTATATTATGGCCTTGCTTGCTGCAGTCACTATCTCTCAGTTTGAGCAATAATTGTCATGCTTCCAAACAACAATTACAAACACTAAATTGGTTTATGTCCTTCATAATAACCTCCAACAAAGTATAATTTACAGCATTCAAGTCTCATTCAGAGAGACCACATGTAGGCAACGCAAACATGTACAGCAATGAGAATATGCATAAGAGGAGCTACAGCACACAGTAGGTCTGGTGCATTGCAATGGTGAGAAACGGTCTGTTTTGGTAGCACACATTTGCTCTGCTCACACAGCAGTAACCATGACAATGCAAATATCAAACTCTAAACCAACCGTTTAGCTCACAACACTAGCACAATAAAAAGTGTGGGCTGGTTAAAAACTGCAGGATTAAAATAAACACGGTCATTGTTTTATTGAGCTGGTAGGACCTGAAATATGTGGGTCGTCAGATCTGTGAACAAAACTAACAGTGAAGTGGCTTCGCAATTTGCGGCAGTAAATAATGCTTTCCCAAAACATCTCTTTTGGGGAGCTGGCTCGATAGACGGCTTCCAAATGACCTTCTTTCCATTCACGTGTTGCTTAAAATAGCAAGAGACTGTGTGAAAGCCTGTGGATAAATGACACCGGACCCTTTAACAGGAGCTCTAACCTGGCTCGGCCAGAGATGGGCATGCACAAAGATAAAAGATGTCAGATACAATCGCCGAAAACATGGCCATGACATCATTTGTGGACAACAGCTTGTCCCGAAGCAACAGCCAAGCGCTTTGGTAAAGTGGGGCAAACTGAATCAACACACTCTAAGCAGCCTTTCTAGCAATGATGTCAACCCTTTCCCATACAGATCGGCCCAGACCCTTGAGAGAAAAAAGTTAATGAGCCTCACATCACAGGCTCAGCCCTTTAGACACGTCAATCAGTCAGAGAGGCTGGGGCAGGATGTAAGGCTGAATTGATTCAGTTATGTTTACTTCCCTTGCTTTTGGAAAGCATGGAGCCTTGAGAATGGCAACAGAGGATGACTTGAGCACTAGGCCACTTTAAACCATTTATTTACCCACCAGATTTATGGGGGCAGAGCAACATGGCAGACTGACTGAGGAAATAAGCATTTACACACAAAGCTTTCTTGTGAATACATCAGCGCCTTCTGCTGACTGCTGGCAGTATGGTCCTCCTTACATTTGACCTTTGACATATGGCAGTCAGGAATCAAACTAGCCTGGATTGGATTGGACTTTTCCATCATTTGTGATTTAAAAAGAACAAAAAACAAATAATAATCACAAAGATAAACTTTTTGCCAATAGAGTGAATTCAAGCAGCCTAAAGAAAACAAATCAGGTTTACTGCATTAATCTAACTGAGACTTGTCATAGCACTTGCATATATTGCTCTTTTGTTGGTTTTGATTGCTTCTATTGTCCTCACTTGATAAAAGCTTCTTCTAATTGACTAAATGTAAATGCAAAGTTTACCACTTTTTGTTAAACTTGTGATTTTGGAACCCAGATTATTTTTGTTCTTTATTACCTAGTTAACGTTTAGGCCCAGCTGTGATATTTTCATTTGAGTTCAGTTCGTATCATGTGTTATCTGGAAGGTTTATACCAAGAAACATGTTGAGATCATGCTCAAAACGAATGTATCTCAGGTAAGGTGGGTTTGCTGGGAAAAAAATTACAGTATATCTTATTTAGCAAAAACAAAAGCATTTTTATTGTGTATTTTATTAACAGATATTTTTAGACAAACAAAATACTTTTGGCAAACCCCTAAATATAGCCTATGAGTAAAATGTATGAGAGTATACTCGCTTAGTGCATTAAATTCAAAACATATGAAATGTATGCATATTTAATTAGATAAAGAAACATATCGTATATATACAACGTATATTTCACATTAAATTTCAGAAACCGTACAAAACTGTTGTCTTAATGTACTGTAACTAATTAATCAGATAGGTGATATAATCTGTGGTGTTTCCACAGTTCCCGCCTGAACAGCGCGCAGTGTTCATCCGCACCCCATCTGAACGCTGCCATACTAAACTATTGTGTAGTCGAGCTCGCGCAATGATACAGCAAAGAACAGATTACGCCATTCACACACAGTTCTTGGACTTGACGCTTAAACTTCCGTATTTTTCAATATCTATAAATAATAATATATACACTAACGCACAATTGTCGAAAATTGCTTTCAAAATAATTTGTAAAAATAGAACGCGATATTTGTATGGACCTAGTTTTGTAATATTCCCGCCCCTCCTCTTTGAAAAAGAAGTTCCGGTCACATCCGCCATTTCGGTGGAGCCTGGAAAGCCATTGTTTTTAGCTAAAATTACCGCAGTGGTGGAAGTATTGAATTTAAATTTGCCGATTTTAGTACCAATCTCGATTTAATGTTTAAGACTTTAAGATATGTATTCTTAGGGCAAGTGACGTCGAGAAAAACATACTTTAAGGCGTTTTCTTTGCGCGTTTGATTCGGTGAATTGTCCGCTATCTCCTGTTAGTGTTAGCTTAGCAGTAGCAAGACCGCAGTCTGTTTACCGACGATTTCAGCGTTTCTTGCAATAATATCCGAGCCTAGCTTTAAATTTAATAAATACATTTAAGACCTTTATATTTAACATCTTCTCTTAAATCGTCACACTGTCCGCCGTCGCACAGGATTCAGTGAAGAGTGAAGGAGAGATGGCGAGCTCGGTGGGGAACGTGGCTGATAGCACAGGTAACGGTAAATGTGACATTAACGGTCGTTTAACTCGACGTATGAACGCTGTTTAATCGTCTTTTATTGATTTACTGTGAAGTTTATTTGTGACTGGTGTAATAGCTCTATACTTATGACTTCTTTGCATGCGTGTCATGAGTAAACTGTCAAGTAACGTTAGTTTTTGTTGAAGTAGGTTATAAACTAACGTTATTTCAGCATTTAAAGTAACGTTATCATTTTCTTTCCTCATGTTTACAAGACTGGTGGGTACAGCAGCTAACTAACGTTATTAAGGATGGTGATGGTGAATGATGTGTCCTTGTAAAAGATTCCTCGTGTATTGTTGCCTCATTGAATATCTTTTAGTCATTGTATGTATTTTTATAGACACAACACGTGACGTTTGTCAGTAACGTTATATAGCGTTAAGAGTGTGTAGACCAGGATTGTGCGCCATTTATAATTGAGAATATATTTTCAGTTCCAGAATTTGAAAGAAGGTAACTTAACGTTAGCGAAGAGGAAGCGAAACTGTAATTCAAACTCGAATTTAACATTGAGATGGAATGAAAAGAATGCGATGACTCTGTGATTTTAAGTTCTTCATTTCCACTTTGAGAAACTTTGATATGTTGTAATATACAACATGTGGGTAATTTCTAGAAACATTTAATTGGTGTAAATATTGAGTGTTCGATATTACATGTTTCTAATGGTGGATATATAACAAAGTTTAATTTAATGTGTGATAATTGCCACTTCATTTCCCAGAATACTCTAATTTAAAATGGAGCTAAATATGCCTAATACTTTAATTTCAAACAAATTCTTCCTGTAATGCAATTTAAACTCAAACTCTAGAATCCAAAGGAAACCAGTTCTTAAATTCTCTGGACCACACGTGTAAATCTGTCCTTCATATCACATAACACTCATTCATATCAAACCTCGTCTCTGTTTTTCATTTTCATCCTCATTCATTCCTTTACATTTGAATTTAAAGTTTATTACTTTTATTTCAATTATTAATTCATTAAAAAAAATTCAGTGTAATAATTTCAGCCATTTTATATCATTAGCTTCCAACTTTTTGTTTTATATATATATATATATATAATTATTATTTTTTTTTTTTTTTTTGATGGCGGTACATTAAAAGTGCTGTCATCGTTACATGAACTTTCAGTGCTATACTTTTTTTTTTTTTGTAGTGACAATTGTTTTACACTAGCGTTAATTTTTCAAAAACAGCACCACTGTTCTTGTTTGTTTTGTTTGATTTTTATTTTTCTTTATTTCGTTTTATCTCATTTCCATTTCTTCTAACATGTTGTTTTCCCCTCCTTTGGGTTGCGTTGGTGCTTCAGAACCAACCAAACGTATGCTTTCCTTCCAAGGGTTGGCAGAGCTGGCGCACCGTGAATATCAGTCTGGAGATTTTGAGGCGGCGGAGCGTCACTGTATGCAGCTGTGGAGGCAGGAGCCGGACAATACTGGTGTACTGCTGCTGCTGTCCTCCATCCACTTCCAGTGTCGCAGGCTTGACAGGTGAGACGGGCTCCTTTGCTCTGTCTTCAAGGAGCACATCTGTGGGTCTGCTTCACTGCTTCTCTTTGGGAAGAAGGATTGGTGGTGTGCTGTTTGTCTGCAAACATATCTGCAAACATAACACGGTTTATGCAAGAATAACAATAATTTTACTCAATAGCATGTCCCCCAAAAATGTAAATTGCAAATAACCTGGGCCATTTCTTTAAGGGAACAATATAGGAATGTGTTTGTTGCACGTGGTGGAAATATGTCAGTCTGATTCTCTTAATTGTGCAGGTCTGCCCACTTTAGCACTCTGGCCATCAAGCAGAACCCCATGCTGGCCGAGGCCTACTCTAACCTGGGCAACGTTTACAAGGAACGGGGTCAACTCCAGGAGGCCATAGATCACTACCGCCATGCGCTCCGTCTCAAACCGGACTTCATCGATGGATACATCAACCTGGCAGCAGCTTTGGTGGCAGCAGGGGACATGGAGGGAGCCGTTCAAGCATATGTGTCCGCTCTCCAGTACAATCCTGTGAGTAAACCTCAAAATGTCTCAGAGAAACACAGTGGTTTCACACCAGTGTTTCCCCTAGGTTTACAGCTAAAGTAAAAGTGTAAAATTGAGAAGAAAAAAAAATATAGATAGATAGCTGGGTGATATATCTAACGATATGATCATTTTGTTTTGGGGTGAACTATTCCTTTAAAATAAACAAAACAAAACACAAAGAGCAAAATCATTCACTGATGTTGACTAAATAACTTTAATAAGAATCAATGTACAATTGATGTATATAGAGTAAGAATACAGTGTTTCAGTTTTTATTTGTTAATTTAGTTTCTTGAATGCTACAGCTAAAAACACCTACTGTACCTGAAATTTTTTTACCTGTTTTACTTTGTTACCTTGAAAAAAAAAAAAAATTATATTATATTTTTCTGGGGGTAGCACTAAAATCTTCTCTTGGTTCACATAACCGCTTTTCCGCTGTCAGGGAAGAGCTTTAAATGGGCTGGATGGGGCTACTAGCCTCGGACCTGTAGCACCGAGCCTAAAATCATGCTGTTTCAATCATCAGGCCAATGTCACGCAAACCCATCATTTCACCAACAGTGAGAAATTATCAGAAAACTGAGAAATAAGTCACTGGGACTAGCGCGATCACAGAATTAACATGATAAAAGTGGCTGTTTGTTAAAGATTTAAATCCAAAAGCATCAGTGTTTTACAACAGGTGATCCATGGATCATAATTAATTCATTTATCAGGATTGAAAATTAGTCACAAAGAAATAAAGCGTTGTGAACATAGCCTACCTACTTATTCAGTCGAGTCTGTTTCATTGTAGTTACAGCATATACATCAAATTTAGAAAGTATATATATATATATATATATATATATATATATATATATATATATATATATTTTTTTTTTTTTTTTTAAGCTCTTGAACAAAATTTTTTTTTTTTGACATACGCGGAGCTAAACTCTCCAGACGAGACTTATGACAAATAAAATGTTACTAAATAAATGCCCAATTGTGATAGAGCTGATATCTGATTTCTTCAAGTGGTCGTATTTAATATTTTTACTACAGAAACGTTATTAGCGTGCATATAGTTTTTGCATCACTTATACATATTTCTGCCTTGTATGGTGATCATAATCCACATTGGATCAAGTTATTCAAAACTCGCTGCTGACTGAAAGTGAGTCTTGAGCTCAGCTTATTTTTAAAGTTTTTAATGCTGGTGTTAAAGCTGTTAACTTTATGAAATGATCCGCGGCGCTGGTTCTCTCAAGACGCGGAGAAACTCCACCTTGGTTTTTTTTTTTTTTTAAACACTCCACCCAGCTTTCGTCTCTGTCAGTTGGTAGTTGTTTATTTTTTCTGTCTCTTGTTACAGGATCTGTATTGTGTTCGCAGTGACTTGGGTAACCTGCTTAAAGCGCTCGGGCGCCTTGAAGAGGCAAAGGTATGTTAACATGTCGGCCCTTGCACGTCTACATAATTATTTTTGTTTTTAAATCATAGCTGTAGACCATAATCCCCTGTCAGACACCTAGCCATTCTTGTACTTTGGGAGTGAGTGTTAGGCTTGTTTTTCATTCAATAAGTTCTTGTCAGCACACTCGAGTGTGCTGCTCATTTTATTTCGCCACGTCAGCACTCTTTACCGTCTTACAGGTCCAGCCTGAGCATTCATCTAGAGCAGAGTGAACCTAGAGCCACCAGGTCACCTGCATCTCACCTACATAGTCAAAAGCAAATTCTCTCTCTTATTTATTTTAATTCAGAAAAGTTAAGACCCCTTTACTCTCTTCTCACTCGCTTTTTGTTTTGTTCTGTTCATTTGGATGGCTAGATTAGAGACATACCCCTTCTGTCCACCCCTTCTTTTTGCACCTCTCTCACTCCAATGCTGCTTTCAGTCTAAACACTGCTTGTTCCTGGCCCGGCCAGCCCCCACTCGCCCCCAAACAAAGGAAGAAAGGCTGGGCTCTTCTGTGTCTCACACCAAATGGGGGCCTAAAACACATGCTGCAGTTTGGCATGCTTTTTTCCCTGTAGTCTGATGGAGGGATTTCACTGGCTCGGTCTTTGAGAAATAAATGGACTGATGAAGATAGTGGTTTTTGCTGTGCAAAAAATAAGATGGCTTCTATCCCTAACCATGCATTTTGGGTCATTTGGGTTATTTAAAACCGTTGATTCCCTTTAAAAGTTGAAAAGTCATGGCCCTTTGGCTTTCATTTTGGATTTACTTGCTCAAATAGATGCCTTCTTTCAGGCAGTGGCTATTTGTGGTTTCAGAGGGTTTTTTGGGAGTTTGTCGTGAAGTTGTAAAGAGAGGTCTCCTCCTGTTGGTTAGAAGCCCTCTTATTTGGTGCCTCAGGGGGGCGGGGTGGGGAAGAGTACGAGGGGCCGGCGGCCCCCCACCAGCTCTGTCGCTCCTAACCCCCCGCGCGCTCGCTTAGGGCCTGTGGAGTGTGCGCGCGTCGAACTGTCTGTCTGACCCCTCAGTCAAGCCAACAGATGCTTTGTAAGGGCTCCATAGTGCATTCGAGGAAAGCCTGTATCATTTTGGCCGTTTTTTTCCCACCAGTTCAACTTCACGTCCCCCTATATTTATAGATTACAGGGTTGGGGAGGGTTTGTGTTTTTCCAACACTGTGTCAGCCCTGGGCTGTGCCAGGCAGACAGATCGCTTTTTGCACTCCACTGCACGCGTCAGACAATATGATTCTAGATTCTCTATATTCTCTATAGAGAGAATTATACTCGCGCGACACAAGCGATGACCTCTTTATTTCAGAGCTGTGGAGGCTTCTAGGTGATTATGAAGTCTTTAAACCCCAGACTTTTTCCCATATCCATTGGCCAGGAGTCAAGATGGCAGGACAGGATAAAGCAAACAAGGTATTAAACCATGTAAACAAAGAACAAAAGAATCATTGATTACATTTCTTTCCCCTTGTATGTTATGATTATTAATATTCCCAGAGCAATGGGGTCAGTTCGTTTGGGTAAGATCAAGCCAGTTGGCCTCCCTCCTTTACCTGTATTTGAAAATGTGACACGGTATTGAGAAGTTTGAACCTGTGTGTAAATCTCATCTCAGAGCCTTTCTTCACTGTCGACCCCTTGAGAACATATTCCTGTTTCTGAAAATGTACAGTCCTTTCATTGCATGGGTTAAACTGATGTTAGGTCATTTTACATTTATTTTCTTTTTCTTTTCCTTTTTTTTTTGTTTTGTTTTGCTTTGTCAATACAAGTTTTGATGTCCATATGAAATGTCTTGATTGCAAACTTTTACTAACGCTCTTGTTTTCTTATTTTGTCTCTTTTGGTTTTTCCACAACTGATATTGTTATTGAGAAGGTTTCAGGTGGGTGACAGTGTTCCTGCGTAGGTGCGGTCCGGTGGACAGGAACACTAGGGCAGCATCAGTCTTCTCCTCTTCCAGCTGTGGCCGCCCCCCCAGAACAAAGTCCAAAAATATGGTAACGGGTTTGTAACAAAAACAGAAAGAAAAACTCCTTAGTCCAATGGCTGAGTCCTTCTGTCTTGTGGCTTCCTTAGAAGAACAAAAAAGCAAGAGAAAAAAAAAACCTAGTAAATTAAAGCAGAAGAAAAGCGTAATGCCCAAGTAAATTAAAAAGAGAAATGGATTCGATGCTGTAATCGAACAAAAGCACAGTAAGAACCCTCTAACTCTCTTACTTGTTGATTTATTTTTTCCTGTTCATGTGGATTATGATTTATTTTTCTTCTTTATTTGGAGTTGCAGCGTTCTGCTGAGCAGATGATGCGCTGTGAGTCTGCAGCGGCGCAAGGGCTGCGCAGCGACACAACCGCGACCAAAAGACGCGCGCTTGAACCGCACTCCCTCCCCTCGATCCCCGGCTGACGGGTTGCAGACCTGCATGCCCTCCCTGCTAGCATGGCACCCAGTGGCTGTGCAGCCTTAAACAGGACACCATTGGCAATGGCCATTATTTAGTATGACTACTTAATGTATTACTCTCCAACAGTTAACTCCTTAAGATATGAATGGATTTGGCCATGGGTACTCACTCCAGTTGAAGGCCCCAAAGAGTAGAGGGTTTCATAGTGTCGTGTGCCAGACTGGTGGGGAGTTAAATCGCTTCAGGTCTGCTTTCTGCACCCTGAGCTGGCGTTGGCGCAGGCGAATACTGGCGCTAGCGGGAACGGCGCAAGCGTGCGTGGCTTTTTGCGCTTGCATTACAGGGACCTCCACCTGCACGCCACACTTGCATTTAAGGTTGTGAATTTTACTGGTATTGTGTAATGTCAATAATCTAAAGCTGACTTGGTACTCGTGCTTTTTTGGCATTTTAGTTTTAAGTGCAACATTTCAGTCGTAAAGTTTTTTTTGAAACCGCATAACTGAAGAATGTAAGTGGGAGTATAGGTGTTGGTTGGATTTGCGCAGCGTAGGAAAAGTGTGCAGCTTAGCGCGGCAGAATTTTGCGCACGCGAGCCCATGCTGCAGACTCACTTTTTGCATTTTTGAGAATAGAGACTAACTCTTTTTCTGTCTGCCTTTCTGTTCTTTCTTCCTTTTTATTTGATCTTTTGGTTTCTTTACTTTTACAACCCCTCCTCTGTCTACTCTGTTCTTTTCTCTACCTCTTCTTCCTCCTGTTTTTTATTTTTATTTTATTTTTTTTACTGTTAACCTATTGAAGGCTTGTTACCTGAAGGCAATTGAAACCCAGCCAAACTTTGCCGTGGCCTGGAGTAACCTGGGCTGCGTGTTCAATGCCCAGGGGGAGATCTGGCTGGCCATACATCATTTTGAGAAGGTTGGTTGCAGATGACAATCACACTTTGGACATTGATAATAAATGAATGAATGAATATGATGGGCTGTTTCTGTGGGTTTACAGGCAGTGACCCTGGACCCTAACTTTTTGGATGCTTACATCAACTTGGGCAATGTTCTGAAAGAGGCTCGTATCTTTGACAGGTAAACGGTTACTTCCTCCCCCATTAAATTTTGACTCAAAGTCTTTTTCTGCCAATGTGATGCATGTTGTTTTCCTCTTACAGAGCTGTTGCTGGTTATCTGCGTGCCCTCAGCCTGAGCCCTAATCATGCTGTTGTCCACGGAAACCTGGCGTGCGTGTACTACGAGCAGGGATTGATTGACCTGGCCATTGATACTTACCGACGTGCCATTGAACTGCAGCCACACTTTCCTGATGCATACTGCAATCTCGCTAATGCACTGAAAGAGAAAGGCAATGTAAGAACCTATGTTTTCATCCCATTCAACTGTCAGTGTTGTGCTGTGTAAGGCACAGCTCAAAGCAAGCAGATTTCTGTTGTCCAGTTCTCCCTCGCATAAAATTCCCAACCGCACAGATTCCTATAGAAATGACTCAAGTTTGCCGGCTTAAATTCATAGGACAACCTTTAGAATCAAGAGATGGATTGTCTGCTAACTTGGACGTTTCCTTTTAGGTTTCTGAAGCTGAAGATTGTTACAACACTGCGCTGCGTCTGTGCCCGACTCACGCAGACTCCCTTAACAATCTGGCCAACATCAAGCGAGAGCAAGGCAACATTGAGGAAGCTGTGCAGCTCTACAGGAAAGCGCTGGAGGTGAGGGGACCAGTGAAGTTCTCTTAAAATGCAAATTCATTAATATAGCCAAATTTTTTTACCTATTAATTGAGATGTTTTCATTCATGTGTCTTAAATATTTGGTTTATTTCTTGGAAAGGTGTTCCCTGAATTTGCTGCTGCCCATTCAAACCTTGCCAGTGTCCTGCAGCAGCAGGGGAAACTTCAGGAAGCTCTCATGCACTATAAGGAAGCAATCAGGCATGTTCTTGTGTTTAGCTACATTATAAAGTCATTTTGTATTGATATCTTTCAAAATCTCACTGTCCGTCTGTTTTGCAACCCCTGAGCAGAATCAGCCCCACATTTGCTGATGCTTACTCTAACATGGGCAACACTCTGAAAGAGATGCAGGATGTTCAGGGAGCGCTGCAGTGCTACACCCGAGCCATTCAGATCAACCCCGCTTTTGCAGATGCTCACAGTAACTTGGCTTCAATACACAAGGTAAGAATCTAGAAATTTGGAGAATGAATTTCCTTTCAGTGGTTTTCATTGTTAAATTTGGATTCAAATTCTCCCTTTTAAGGATTCTGGGAACATTCCTGAAGCGATTGCATCGTACCGCACTGCCCTGAAGCTCAAGCCTGACTTCCCTGATGCTTATTGTAACCTGGCTCACTGTCTGCAGGTATGTAGGAGTCTTAAGTGCATGTTTTCACTGCGCAGTCTGGTGGGAATCTTTGTTTGACAACATATTGTGCTCTGGTCCTCAGATTGTTTGTGACTGGACTGACTATGATGAGCGCATGAAGAAGCTGGTGAGCATTGTGGCTGATCAGCTGGAGAAGAACCGCCTGCCATCCGTGCATCCCCATCACAGCATGCTCTACCCCCTCTCTCACGGTTTCCGCAAGGCAATTGCAGAGAGACATGGCAACTTGTGTCTGGATAAGGTGTGTATATTACGTTAAACATACTTACACAGACTCATTCTGTTCTGACGCATTTTCAGATTTGTAACTCGGTTTTGGTGTGAAAGTAGTTCTTATATTCAAGTGTCAGTGTAATACTTTGCTTGTTCTGTAGATCAATGCTCTTCATAAGCCTGCCTATGAGCATCCGAAGGACTTGAAGGCCAGTGGAGGCCGTTTGCGTGTGGGTTACATTAGCTCTGATTTTGGCAACCATCCCACGTCCCACCTGATGCAGTCCATCCCTGGCATGCACAACTCTGAGAAGTTCGAGGTGATGTGTCTGTAATGCAGTAGTTAATTACAGATCTTTCTGTTGAGCACATTGTGGAGAGCTGGTGGTCTCATACTGTTATATTGTTCACAGGTGTTTTGCTATGCTCTCAGCCCAGATGACAGCACCAACTTCAGAGTTAAAGTCATGGCGGAGGCTCATCACTTCATTGACCTCTCACAGGTGAGAATGTGTACATGACACAGGATTATTGTAGGTATATCATTTTATTTTCCATTCAGGTGTCTGTTTTGGTTTCATCGTATCCTGTGCTCATAGATCCCTTGTAATGGAAAGGCAGCAGACCGGATCCATCAAGATGGAGTCCACATCCTGGTCAACATGAATGGTTATACTAAAGGAGCACGCAATGAGCTTTTCGCATTGCGCCCTGCACCCATTCAGGTAGGCCAGCGGTCGGGAACATATGGTTCACGAGCCACACCTCGCCAGATCTCTTGCCCTTTACCATCAAATGATATATTACAAAAACACACATCACTAGCGATCAGCAATTACTTTGTTGTAGAGAGCATACATAAGCTGATAAAACATTTATAATTATAATAATGCATTTTTTGGACCGACTCATGAAAGCAAACCACTGACATGTCTATGGTAACGTACAGCTAATAAACGACGATGAGTAGCTTATTTGTGGTAGGCTAATGGCAAAAAAAGATTTTTTTGAACAGCAGAAAGTATAAAAATATGTAAAAAAAAAAAAAAAAAAAAAAGTGACAGGACTTGATTTTATTTTTTTACACTTTTCGCTTTATCCATGCTGTTAGCGTTATTAATAAAAGAACGTGAATGAATGAGACCGTAATGAGCAGGACATTCTTGGTATTAAAAAGACAGCATTAAAAACTCCAAGCCTTGAAACCGAACTCAGTCCGCGTCTGACTGGATGTATAGTAGACTTTTTGTCTTCAGTGGCGTGCCTAAAACGGTCAAAACACGGAGTGTCAAAATGTCTGCACTGGTATGTATTCACATAAAAATGGTCGACATAAGCACCATGTATTTTTTCACTGACTCACTCAGTTTCTCTCTCTCTCTCACACACACACACACACACACACACAGAGAACTCAGGCTTTAAGGTTGTAAACAACCTTGCATTAAAAGACAACATTGTAGATGTCATTTTCATTTCATCTTGCATGTAATGCCTGATTAAGCAGCGTTTTTGAGTGGAGCGCTGCTTTGTGTAGAGAAACCACTATCTCTCCCGCAAGCAGAGAATACAAGCTCCTCCTGCAGGCAGAAAATTCACTTGCATATATACTTGCAAAGAGAGAGGGAGTGTTAATTTCCGCAATGAATGAATGAATGGGGGAGTTTTGTTTTCACAAGCGCAGATGACGCTTGTGGTGTTTTCAACCTGTCGTCTCACTATAATATGAACATACGGATTTCATCCCCTGCTTCTCTGAGATTTACTTCATTAGAATTGTTTACTTTGACAAAACCACCAGTGTATGACATACACAGCAGCTGCAAGTTCTTCATGGTAACCCTTCAAAATAAGTTTATTTTAACGTGAAGAAATTGTCAAATATATTACTATTTAGCAGTCTAAAGACTCAATAGCCGCATTTCCACTATCGGGCCAGTGCGAGCCAGGGCTTAAAGCGGGCCAGGCGAGGCTCATAGCCCCTGGCCAGTAGCACGAGGCCAGAATAGCGCAGGGTTTCCACAGGGGAGCTTGAAGCTCCGCTGCACGTCACTAAAACACGCCCTTTACACGCCTCTCAGAACAACGTCATGCAACCTCAAAATTTCACCAACAAAGAGAAGTTATCAGAAAACTAAGAAATAAGTCACTGGAACATGTGCGATCACAAAACGAACATGATAAAAGCGGCAGTTTGTTTGCATGCTTTGTTATATATTCAAATTCAAAAGCATCGATGTTTTAACTATAGAATACATGATACATTGATCATATTGATTTAATTTATCAGGACTCAAAATTATTCACACATAAATACACTTATATCTATTTTATTTATTTATTTGTAACGCTCATGAAAATAGCCTGCTTGTTCATTCAAGTCTGTTTCTGTTTATTAGCCACAGTAGCGGTCACATTTAGAATGAATGATAATCTCTATTTTTGTAAGCTCCCGAACAAAAACATTATTATGCTATATTCTTTTATGATAGGCAACGTGAGAAAAACTCTCGAGACGACGCTTGTGACAGAAAATATAAGTTACTTAATAAATACACGACTGTGATAGAGAATAAGAAGCTGACGTCTGATTTCTTCAAGCGGTCATATTTTACCATATTTACTATGGTAACATGTTTAGCGTGCATATCTTTTTCATCGCTTATAAATATTTCAGCCTTGTTTAGTGATTATAATCCACATTGGATCAAGTTATTTCAAACACTTGCTGCTAACTAAGAGTGAGTTTTAAGCTCAACTTATTTTAAAACATATTTAATGCTGGTGTTAAAGCTGTTATCTTTCTGAAATGATCCGCGCTGACGCTCTCTAGACACGGAGAAACTCCGCCTTTGTTCATAACTCCTCCTCTAGCCCCAGCTGGCCCGCTTTGGCCCAAGGATTTTGTCGGGCCGAAAAACCTGGCCGTTGGCCCCGAGGAAGCCCCGGCGAGGCACGATCAAGCCCCGGAAGTGACTGTGGAAACGCGACTGGCCCTGGCACGCACTAGCACGCCCGGTCCTAGCTCGATAGTGGAAACACGGCTAATGTAACAACAATGCTGCTACTAATACTAATAAATATGAATACTTATTTTTAAAGGAATAACTACTTTTTTCTTTCTTTTTAATTTTAACAAAACCTCATTAGCATCTAGTCAGTAAATCTGGTTCCGTTATTACCACTAAATCGCCGGTAATCACGGAACCAGATTTACTGACTAGATATATTGCCCAGACCTGTTCTAATTATTATTATTATTTTTCTGGCAGCCCTACATTAGTGTCTATTTTAAATGTGACTTGCTTGATAAAATTAGTAGTTTCTTAAATTATATTACTAAAACCTAACCTTTAAATAGTAACAATATAATATGTAAAGATCTAGTTGAATAATAAATAACTTTTTCCAATCCACTCTAGGCCATGTGGCTTGGATACCCAGGCACCAGTGGAGCTCCGTTCATGGACTACATCATCACTGATAAAGAGACGTCTCCTTTTGAGGTCGCAGAGCAGTACTCTGAGAAAATGGCCTACATGCCAAACACTTTCTTCATCGGAGATCACGCCAACATGTTCCCTCACCTCAAGGTAAGGTTCAGTAAGGTTCAGTAAGGGTTTTTTTTTTTTTTATCTGTTACAGAGAAGCAGGCTCATGTGTTTCTTTCCACCCAATAGAAAAAAGCGGTGATAGACTTCAAGTCAAATGGCCATATTTTTGACAATCGCATAGTACTGAATGGCATTGATCTGAAAGCCTTCCTGGAAAGCCTGCCGGATATCAAAATTGTGAAGGTTAGTGAAGAAACCACTGCTTTAGTGTATTCCATTACCCTGTAAAACAGACATGCTGATGTTCCCTTCTCATTATTCAACTTTCAGATGGAATGTGATGGTCAAGAGTCCACTGACAGTAACGGTGCCCTCTCTATGCCCGTCATCCCTATGAACACAGCCGCTGAGGCCATCATAAACATGATCAACCAGGGCCAGATCCAGGTCACCATCAACGGCTTCACGGTCAGCAACGGCCTGGCCACCACTCAGGTACAGCCCATCGCATTGATCGCATCACTGGACTTAATTTGACTGATTTCACTGCAATTTCACTAACTTGACTGCTTTGAAATTTGGCTGTGGGGTTGGCTTGCCATGCTCTCAGACTGGGATTTAGTCTAGTCCATCATTCTTAGCATGACAGATCTGTGGATAGTTGACCACATTTACATGCACATCATTTTTCTGGTTAAGTCTCAATTCTGAGAGTTTTCCATTTCTTTTAATTTTGTTTTTACCAGTGCATATATAAATGAATATAACATTGAATAAGTGTTTGTTAACTGGAATATTAGGTTAAAGTGTTTACATGAATCATGCACACAATATCAATAATCAGTTTCTGATTCTAATGATCAAATTCTGAGTATTTTCTTCTGTGGTCAGTGACACCTCTGTCATGCCCTAATCGACAACGTGTAATTCTTTGTAGATTTAGTGGTGTGAAGGTGTTTTTATTGGAATATGGCTGTATTTGCTCTTGTGCCATTTGTATTTACACATGAGAGGCTTAATTTCTCTCAGATTGGTGGTGATTAGGAATGCACCGATAGGATGTTTTTTGTTTTTGACATATACCGATTTTAACAACTATTGGCTGATTCCAATTCCAATATCGATCAATTGCATAAAGGAGGAGTTAAAAACACTAAAAAAAAAGTTTGGTTCATTCCGAGCAGAATCGTTATTTGAACGTTTCTGTTCATGCGTTCCTCTGTGAGACCTGTTTGAGTAGAAAACATACCGTTTAATGTTTTTTTATTTTTTTTGCCAATAATATAGTACAGCGTTTAATTTGCTTCAAAAAAATTACCGTATTTTTCGTACTATAAGTCGCACCTGAGTATAAGTGGCATCACTCCAAAAATACGTCATGATGAGGGAAAAAACATAAGTCGCACAGGACTATAAGTCGCTTTTGTTTAGAACCAAGAACCAAGAGAAAACATGACCGTCTACAGCCGCCAGAGGGCACTCTATGTCTTCAGTGTAAACTACTGAAGCACTGAGCAGCATAGAGCGCCCTCTCGCGGCTGTAGATAGTAATGTTTTCTATTGGTTCATTTTTCTGTGTTCATGTCAAATTAATTTTGATAAATAAGTCGCACCTGACTATAAGTCGCAGGACCAGCCAAACAATGAAAAAAAAGTGCGACTTATAGTCCGGAAAATACGGATAAGTGTCTTGAATGATCTCTCTTAGTCATAGCCAATACTGCATCACCTTTTCTAGATTTACTAAAGACCAAATGTATAAAATAAAATAAAAACAAATAGTTTTGTCAAGATTTTTACAAATATTTCAGCATACAGAAAGGCTACTCCTTATAGGAGTTTTAAGATTGAAGAAACCGCCTCAGTTAGTAGGCTTTAAGTTCCATTTAATTACATAAAAAAAGGCTAAAATAATGGTAAATCAAAGCAAAATTACAAACACAATTATGCTATTTTAGTTCCCTTCTCTACACAACAAATCCTCTAAAGTTGTATTTATGCAAAATATAAGTGTCAAGCCAAAATAAATAAATTTAAAAACGAAACTGAAGCCTACCTCTCTCATTCTGCATGAATCCAGATGTTTCCATATTTTTGAAGTATCTGCATGTTTATTATGTAAACAATAGGCTTTGTTTTTTCACTAAAGACTATTTAAATTGAGCAGTGTATCGTTTTATATATCTTTAACTATTTTATTTTGATAATGAACAGGCTGCAATGTCAAATTAGCAAAAATTAGTTGTATGTTTGTGAAAGGCACCAACACAATCACTGCATTGTTTTCTCCACTGTTACGATGTTATTTATGGTCATACCAACGCTGCCTTGTCATACAGTTAGAAGCAAAACATTCAAAATTTTTGCTTTCTGCAATCTGTTTTTTGTCCCATGAACTTCGGAGTGTGTTACAGTTATCTGAAACTCAGCACAATTTTTATTTAGTTTTGTCAACCTGTTAATGATTCAACTGAAATATATTTTGTATATAGGCCTATATATTCCTTTTTAATATTTTCTCCGTTCACAGAAACGCAGCAGGTGCTTGATGTGACCTTGTTTGAATCAGTGTTCTGCACTGGTTTCAAACAAAAAGCTGCATATTACCTGCCATTCATTTCCACTTAAATGTAGGGCTGATGCTTGGTGATTTGTGACAAATCCTTGATTAAACTCTAACACCGGTGTTTTGCCATTGGGCCCTCCATATGATGAGTTCACAGATGAGAGCCAGCGTATCACTCGGATGCGTTAATGTCACGTTTGCGTAGACCATACTATGCCTATATTTTGTACCGATTTGATTTGGCAAGTGTTTAATTATTTTGCCCAGAGAAAAACTTTAGATTCTGCAACAGGCATGCAACTCATTGTCTACATGCAGTTCATTAATAAATCATTGGTATCCGACCTTTTCATGCTATATCTGATATGCAGATGGCTTAAAAATAATAATAAATCGGTCGATAAATATCAGCGGCCCATACATCGGTGCATCCCTAGAAATGATTCTGATGACCTCAGTTTCCTCCTCCGATCATCTCGAAAATCTGGCAAAAAGACTATTTTATAGTAGGCAGAGCCAGTGTATTACCACATGTTGTTGTTTTTCAGATTTTTACAGTGGAGGAGGTTATTGTATCTGGGACTGTAGCATTGCAGGTATGGCACACATAAGCTGGCTGAGAATAGCACGCTTTGAGACAGGATGTGCAATAGCCATTTTCCCCTACACTTGGGCCTTCACACCACTGCTGTAGGTGGCACAAACATGGTGGCGGAGAGCTGAAAGTCCTCTAGCGATGGGAGACACAGTTATAGGGCAAATGCTTGTCTTATCAGTACCTTAACTGTTAACTTACCTGTTCTTTAATGTTTCTGTTTAGATTAACAACAAAGCAGCAACCGGAGAAGAGGTTCCCAGAACAATCGTGGTGACCACCCGCTCGCAGTACGGCCTCCCTGAAGACTCGATTGTCTATTGCAACTTCAACCAGCTCTACAAGATTGACCCTCCCACCCTGCAGATGTGGGCCAATGTAAGAATATAATGGGCTTTTTTTTTATAAATCAGTTGTACATTACTAGAGAGAACTGATTTTGTGTATGGAAGCATATGGGTAGCATTATTCAATTTGGGATGTAATATGCAAAATGACAATGCAATATGTAAAATGGCAATGCATTTCTGTATTTACATTTACATTTCCCAATACATTTGTGCAACGTTTGGTGCAAAATGAAAATGAAAATTAAATTACATAATTTTCATTTGCCATTTACTACACCAGTTTTAAAATGTAAAATGAATATTAATTTTAACGCTTTATAAGTTGCAAAATTAAAATGAAAATGTATTACAGAAATGATTAGATATGTCTAACATGTTAAAGCAAAAACTGTGGCAAAATGATCATTTAAATGCTATTTTTCTTAATTGCATTAACACTCACAGTCAAGACACTTATGATTGCATTTTCATTCGGTGTCCCGCAATGAATGTAGCAAAACTCAATGTGCACATTGAAAATGCATTCCGAGCCGATCACGTGTCCCCGCCCTCGCGCCACGTCAATCATTGTGTGAACAAGGCGGGGCTTGCAGAAGGTCAGAGACTCAAGTCTCAAGAAGAGGATTCAATCAAGTGAGACAACATGGACAAGACAGTTGGTCCGTGTATGTTTTGATCATTTCGGTTTATGGCTTCAATATTTCATTCGGATTTGTGGGCGGAGCTGAAACGCTGCATTCATCTGATTGGTCGAATCGGATCGGTTTTCATCTGACAGCCTTCAGCTCGGTCTTGTCATTCTTTCAGGCAGAATAAGAGTCAGTGCGAGTGAAGCACTGAAATGTCTGAAACTACACTCACTGTTAATTAGCATAATATTTGAATCAGATGTAGCTGGGCAAATTCGTGCTGCTGAGACCTGCAAATTATTTCTAGGTTGTAGTATTGTATGAATATTGTCCCACTGATAAATACAGTGCAAATAGTTCTGTCCCTTTGGATAACAGTGAAGTGGAAATTAAAATCAATAATAGACTGAACACTTCCATGTCTGTAACATTTACCACTCTCATCTTTTAAGTCATAAGGCACTAGGTATGTGTGTGTGTGACATCAATAAATAATTGTAAAAATGAATATAGTTACATTTCTAAATAAAAATAGTAAAATTAGCTCCATGCTGCTCAGTGCTCCTGTAGCCTACCCCAGAGCGCCCTCTCGCGGCTGCAGACGGTAATGTTTTCTCTTGGTCTTGAATAAATGTGACATATAGTCCAGTGCGACTTATATATGTTTTTTTCCTCGTCATGACGTATTTTTGGACTGATGCAACTTATACCGAAAAATACAGTTAACATTATTATTATTATTTATAATGAGAGTAATTGACACAGACTAGAACTTTAATGTTTCACCCAATTCAGCTCATATCTTTAGACTCGTCCGACTCGTGTTGCTTGTATAACTGGCCAGACTTACCTTCCCAAAAAATCCTATTTAATTTTATTTAATAAATTTAACTATTTATTTCCACTTTACTGTTATCCAAAGAGACAGAACTATTTGCACTGTTTTTTATCAGTGGGACAATATTCATACAATACTACAACCTAGAAATAATTTGCAGGTCTCAGCAGCACGAATTTGCCCAGCTACATCTGATTCAAATATTATGCTAATTAACAGTGAGTGTAGTTTCAGACATTTCAGTGCTTCACTCGCACTGACTCTTATTCTGCCTGAAAGAATGACAAGACCGAGCTGAAGGCTGTCAGAGGAAAACCGATCCGATTCGACCAATCAGATGAAAGCAGCGTTTCAGCTCCGCCCACAAGTCCGAATGAAATATTGAAGCCATAAACCGAAATGATCAAAACATACACGGACCAACTGTCTTGTCCATGTTGTCTCACTTGATTGAATCCTCTTCTTGAGACTTGAGTCTCTGACCTTCTGCAAGCCCCGCCTTGTTCACACAATGATTGACGTGGCGCGAGGGCGGGGACACGTGATCGGCTCGGAATGCATTTTCAATGTGCACATTGAGTTTTGCTACATTCATTGCGGGACACCGAATGAAAATGCAATCATAAGTGTCTTGACTGTGAGTGTTAATGCAATTAAGAAAAATAGCATTTAAATGATCATTTTGCCACAGTTTTTGCTTTAACATGTTAGACATATCTAATCATTTCTGTAATACATTTTCATTTTAATTTTGCAACTTATAAAGCGTTAAAATTAATATTCATTTTACATATTAAAACTGGTGTAGTAAATGGCAAATGAAAATTATGTAATTTAATTTTCATTTTCATTTTGCACCAAACATTGCACAGATGTATTGTAAAATGTAAATGTAAATACAGAAATGCATTGCCATTTTACATATTGCATTGTCATTTTGCATATTACATCCCAAATTGAATAATGCTACCCATATGCTTCCATATTTGTGGACTTCAACACCCATAATGCACTTCTGATTTTGGTGATTTTACTCTTGTCATTCCCACTGTCTGTGGGACCATTGATCTGTCAAAAATTGTGCATTTTTCGTTATCCGGAAGAATTTTGCTGACAAACAAATGGTGATATCTGGTCCAGGTTACATGGAGAAAGAGTTAATATACATTTTCCATATACTACCAACATTATAACAATAAACAGCTGGTTAAAAATAAACTTGTGCTTTAAAGTGCCCCTGCTACGTGTTATGAAAGGTTCATATATTGGTTTTGGGAGTTCCCAACAACAGGTTGACATGTATGTAAGGTCACAAAACACATTAATTGTCTTATAATATGCATTTATTTTTTACCTTACTAACTCAACGACACTCAAACAATTCGCTCAACGATTAATTTTTCCAAACCCCTCCTTCGCGTGATGCTAGTCTGCAGTGATTGGTCTCATTTTCTATTCATCATGAGTCTGTGATATCTAATAAAGCAGTGTTTGTGAGCACAGTGCTGCTTTGTGTACAGCATTATTGAGAAAACCGCAAATTTACCGCTCCAAAAGCAGCACCTTGTGACAAAGAATCAATTTGAATGTTCATTCAGACCAACACAAAAATACCTAAAAGTGGGAGGGGAATATGCTAATGATTCATGAAGTAAAGTCAAGTCATCTATTTTTGGGTCGGTTCATTGAAAGCAACAGGATGTACTCATTGTGAAACTGAGCAGCTGTACTCACTGTGTTCTCGGTTCTGTAGATCCTGAAGCGTGTGCCCAACAGTGTGCTTTGGCTGCTGCGCTTCCCAGCTGTGGGTGAGCCCAATATCCAACAGTACGCTCAGAACCTGGGCCTGCCTGCCGCCCGCATCATCTTCTCCCCCGTGGCTCCTAAAGAGGAGCATGTGAGACGTGGACAGCTGGCTGATGTGTGCCTGGACACGCCGCTCTGTAACGGACACACCACAGGCATGGATGTGCTGTGGGCTGGTACCCCCATGGTTACTATGCCAGGTAATACAAGCCAGGAGCACACGATGATCATGGTCAAATTAATTTACAGACATCAACTAGCAGTGCTGGGAACGTTACTTACAAATTGTAGCCTGTTACTGATTCCAAATGACATGATGAAAATTGTAGTTAGTCAAGTCACCTTTATTTATATTGTGCTTTTAACAATACAGATTGTGGGTTTCCGATATGATTTTTTGATGGTGGATGTCTCCATGATCTGCTTTTGGAGAAAAACGGCACACATTTTATCCAATATACTGTACAACACCACATACATTCACATCAGTGTTACCTCAGCAGTAGAGTTACACTCACAGGACACTGCACATAGTCTTACTGCACAAAAGTCATTATTTGCATCTGCTTTAACATCTTGCCAGTTAAACATTTCATTTGCACACTGATCTGACGTGTGCTGTTTCTGAGAGCATACACCCGAAGTGCTCTCTAGCTGGTCAAACAGCCACTGACTACTGAATTAAGTTATCTTTTGCGCTACTACTGTCGAAACACACAATGTTTATATCTTTAAGTGAAGCATGATTTTGTGATCAGCAATAAATCTCAGCAAAACCTTTTTTTTTTTTTTTTATAAAAACGTTATTAAATGTGGTATTTTCACCTGCTTTCAGATGGAGCAGTATTTACTACACAGAGCATTAGTTCACTGCTCCATCTGAAAGCACCTGATGATGATGATTTACTGCTGATTACAGAACCATCTTTACAGACAAAATGCACATGAAAATCGCATTTGATTAATGTTGCAGCCCTAGTGTGGCTAACTCTAAACTTGTCGTTTTTTGGCTAAATGCTTGATGTGCATGCACTAGAGAATGTCATCATTATCCAGTGTTGGGTTGTTATCGTGACAGGCCTAGTGAGTCTGAGGATCTCTCAAAAGTGTTTGGCAGCAGTCTCTAGTTATAGTGATAATAAGTTAATTTTCTTCACAAACAGCGCCATTGTTACCTCGCTTAACGTCAGCAAAAACATAGAAATGATCCACTATATTGATTTGTTTGGCCAGAGTTCAATGTTGGTTTGGGTTCTTTTGCTGTTTTAGGCTGTAAGGACCTTTTGAAATAACTCAGATTGTATGGCGAAGTGATATGGACATGTAATGCGGTCAGAAGCTGCTTGGAACTATGTTCGTCGTTAGGGTTAATTGCACACCTTAAAAAGTTTGTATGCCAATCAGATTCAAGCATTCAGCAGTGAAGGAATAGCTTCAACTGAAATTGAATTGAAACACTTTTCCTTCCATGATTGCTATTTATCTTGCTTTTAAAGACCCTGACGTCTTGATGTTTTCTGTAGGAGAGACTCTGGCTTCTCGTGTCGCTGCCTCTCAGCTCACCTGTCTTGGCTGCCCTGAGCTCATCGCCCAAAGCCGTCAGGAGTACGAAGAAGTTGCTGTGAAGCTTGGCACCGATATGGAATTGTAAGTTCCTTTAGTCAATTTTCACTTTCAAAAGACATGTTTAAGATCCTTGAAACACGTTCTCCCTTGGTTGTGCTCAGCCTGAAGAAGGTCCGCGCCCGCGTGTGGAAGCAGCGCATCTGCAGCCCGCTCTTCAACACCAAACAGTACACCATGGACCTGGAGAGACTCTACCTGCAGATGTGGGAGCATTACGCCGCTGGAGGCAAACCTGACCACCTGGTCAAAATGCAGTCTCTGGAGAGCAGCGAGAGCGCCTAAGCGAAGCTTGTCCCTGCATGTGCCCCGTCCCCCAATATGTGACGTCACAGAGACTCATGGAGCCCACAGGTGACTACGATCCCAGCCAGCTTTTATTCCCATGAGCCCGAGTGGACAGCAGGATGCACAAAGCTGCTCCACTGAGACTCCTCCCTCTTCCCCATCGTCTGACTAGATTGATGTTGATTGGCTCCACTTTTCATTTGTTTGTTTCTCTGCTTCTGTAACTGAAGTGGACTTCATGGGAAAAAAAAAGTGGGGTCTGAAATGAGAAGGGGCAGTCTTACAATAATTCAGAAAATATAATCGTAAACATCACAGATAGGGGCTTTTTTTAGTTAGGTTTATGTGCTGCTTGACCTATTTTAGCTTTGTCATCATGACTTTAATCTGAGGGGCGGATGCATACCTCGGATCACCGATCTTTTTGCCAACATTTCCGTATGCTATCGATAGAGAATTTCCTCTTTATCAAAACATGCAATGTGAACGTGTCTTATTACACACTGACAGAAGGCCTGCAGACCGCTCAAGTACTGACTCCTGATTTTTCTTTCTTTTTTGTGATTTTACCGGGAAATGTCTAGGTAAGTATGTTCTAAGCTGTTTTGGTTTTGTACACTGTCTTCCTATTAACTCGTTTTATTTATGCACTGTCAGTGTCAATTCTGCAAGACTCTTTACATAAACTGAAATAAAGAGATGTGGCAAACCTTGAAGAGAGTTGCACATACTTGGCTGCGGTTTTGATTTGTTTTTCATTCATTCTTCCATTCCTTTTAGGAGCTAACACAGGTTATTGTGATTATACTGCTGTGACGTTGTGCAGGGTGTCTTGTTGCTGACTAAACTTTGATGTGCACCCACTGTAAATTTAATCTCTGTATTCGCTTCAATAAAGAAATGCTAAATAATCCATTTGTGCTATTTTTGAAAATGATGCATGTCATCCAGTGTGTACAGTATCACTTATCATAATGGGCTCTTATCTCATGTTTTTTTTATTCAATGTTATGTACGTGATTGAATGAGATCTAATAGGAGAGACCGGGACTAAAGATCACAGGGCTAGTTTTTACAGATGAGGTTATCTACTGAAGACTTTAGAGCCAAGGGTCCAATTAACTAAATATTATTTTCTTTAACGGTGGTTTTAGATGTTCACATCTAGTCTAAAAACACCAAAGATTAGTTTGATATTTGTGCATTCTTAGCTTCAAACTAAAATTCCAGTAACCTTGCATAAAGTGTAGCATTTTGCTGGAAAAGTGAAAAAGAATGGTTAAGTTCATTCAAAAATAAAAATGGTCACCTTTTCCTTCATGTCATTCCAAACCCATGTGACTTTCATTCATCTTCTGAACACAAATGAACAAAATCTTCAACATTAGGACCAACACTGCACTGTCTTACATTTCTGGCATACATCTTCAGGATCAATCATTAATGTTCTTTAGTGTGGTGTTTATGCTAAGAGCAAAGATGCATTGTGTTTACCGGAAAATATGAAATGTGCTGTATTGGTTTTCTTTCTCAATTATGGGAATTTGTCAGTAAGTGTACATACTTTACAATGCCACGTTGAGCCAATTAATGTTGACTTTATCTTTAATTACTGGTCTACAGAGAATAAGTAAAACATCCATTTTAATATTAAGCAGATGGCATTTTCTGAAACTAAATTTTGAATAAATACAGTTTGTATTTGAAAATGCAGTATTTATTAATTTTGTAAACAATTCTGTAAACCTTTGGTCTGAACATGCAGCTTTGATATTTAATAACTGTTAGCTGATAAATTACATCGTATATGAAAACTCCACAAGTGAAATTGAACTTTATTCTATTTTCTCTTCTCTTATTCTCTTAATTTCAAGCAGGCTCTTCACTGACACAGTTGAGTCTTTGGAAAAGAGGCAGCACCTTTGATTAAACTTCATTAGAAGCATTCAAAGCCAACAAAAGAGCAATATGCAAGTGCTCTGACAAGAAAAGAAAAACAATAGAGAAGATTTTTTTTTTCTAAGAAAAAAGAAGAAAACAATAAAAAAATTTACAGTGCAAATTTTTCAGGAATACCAGTCATGTTAGACCACTTCATAGCATTAAAACTGCATCAGAGTTGATGATTTGCCTGTATCAAGTTTGTTAATATAAAAATGATGTACTTTTCAAGCAAAACAACAGCCATGCTTTAAGTTCTTCCATCTGGTTTGTCAGATATTAAAGCATGATGTCCCTAACTTCTTAAATCTCAGTGACAGAAGAGAGGGATGAATATCAAGCTGTCCAACACTTGATCTCAGAAACACTAGAGGACCAAACACAACTGCCTCAGGCTTTATTCTCTGATTTCTTAGACTTTACATTCTTCTTTAACTTCTTTGTTGTTCGACTTTTTCAACATATCCTTCAACAACTTCTGTCTTCGACTTCTTCAGTGCCGTCTCCTTTCTCAACTTTGTCTTCTTCTACTCCATCAGTGACTTCAAATCCTTTGACTTCCCGGGCTCCTTGATTTTGACTTCAAGTTATTTTTCTTTGACTTAAATGTCATCAACTTCTCCATCTTTGACTTTTTGTTCTTTTTTCTTTTCCTTCAACTTCTTTGACATTTTCAACTTCTTCAGCTTATGGATATGGTTTCTCTTGACTTTGTCTTTTTATTCATATATATATGGAAGCGTATGGGTAGCAATATTCAATTTGGGATGTAATATGCAAAATGACAATGCAATATGTAAAATGACAATGCATTTCTGTATTTACATTTTCCAATACATTTGTGCAACGTTTGGTAAATTACATCATTTTCATTTGCCATTTCATACACCAGTTTTAATATGTAAAATTAATACTGATTTTAACGCTTTATAAGTTGCAAAATTAAAATGAAAATGTATTACAGAAATGATTAGATATGTCTAACATGTTCAAGCAAAAACTGTGGCAAAATGATCATTTAAATGCTATTTTTCTTAATTGCATTAACACTCACAGTCAAGACACTTACGATTGCATTTTCAATCAATGTCCCGCAATGAATGTAGCAAAATTCAATGTGCACATTGCAAATTTAATTTTCATTTTCATTTTGCACCAAACGTTGCACAAATGTATTGGAAAATGTAAATGTAAATGTAAATACAGAAATGCATTGTCATTTTACAGATTGCATTGTCATTTTGCATACTACATCCCAAATTGAATATTGCTACCCATATGATTCCATAGTAGGATATAATCCACCTGACAGAGAATGAATACAAACGAAGAAGACATTCAATCTGTGGAGATCTCAGCAGAGGATGATTAAACATCACAGACAGCATCACCAGCTTTGCTTATTATTAACGACCAGATTGACTTTATTTCATATATGAACCAAATACCGAATATATTACTGTAACACCGGAAGTTGTGTTTCTCTCTCAGATGACAAGTTCCGGTTGGGGAAATTTGAACGCTGTTAGCAGCAGTCAATCGCTGGTGGTTTAAAGTTCTGCTTATTTGACTGAAGGAGCTGTATATCAAATTCAGTGTTACCAGGTATGTTGAACAAGCAAAACATTTGGGCTAAAGCTAAACTTCCGGTTATTAGCAAGTGCGTTTGTCATGTGTTCGCTTGTTTAGTTAGACGCCAGATATATAACTGTTAACCAGTTTAGGTTAGATATTCATTTTATTGCATGATTTGATGATCTATCATCATCATCATTTTGATATGATGAGTTATGTACTCATTAACAGTCAGGTGTATAAAGGTTAGTAACGTTACTACTGAAGAGTTTCGCTTCTGTCTTAATTAAACACTCATTAACAAACTAATCTAGGTCTCCAGGATTACTAGAACCCTCCAGATCAGACAGGATTGAAGTCTGTAGATTTTACACGTTAAGAAATGTTGTCAGTTGCATATTTTTAAAAAAATCTTAATCCTATAGTAACTGTATTATCTATTATTGGATTTATATTTAATTTTCTGGCAGTATTGTATTACAAACAGTCGTGCAGTTGAAGCATAATCTGTGTAAACTATGCAAACTAGCTTGATTTATTGCATTGTGTCCAGTTGTAATGTTTAGTTATTATAGTATATTGTTTTATAGTACTATAGTTTTTATAGATCTAAAATAGATTTTATTCTTTTTAATATTTTATTAATTTTAATCTGTTCTGATGTAAACCGATGAGAAGTCTCATGTATAACACCGATTCAGAACAAAACAATCCGAGTTGCGTTGGTTCAGTATGGCATTGTTTTCATTTGTAAATGCATTTAATGTTGTGGTCAGGCTTTGTTTCAGTGCTCAGGTGCTGGTCAGTAGTTTCTGGACTTCACTCGGCGATGGATCCCGGCACTGTGTCCCTGTTTCAGAGTGTCTCAGAGAAGCTGGGCTGGGACAGAGATGGTGGTCTGGATGAAGCTGAAGAGAAGGTGTAATGCTTATATTATACATGTACATCATTTACATCACAGTCCTCTCGAGAGGTCTCATCAGAGCCTGTCTCCTGCCGGTGTTTCAGTTGCGTAAGAGCTTGAAGAAGACCAGACGTCCAGCGCGGGGCAGTTATGAGTCCTCAAGCACAGATCTGGCACACAGACGACTGCTGACCGACACTGACTCGGGGAAAGAGAGTCTGTCTCGACAAAAACATGTGCTGTTGACCTCAGATGATGAGGACTTTGATAAATGTAAGGGACAGTTTGTGCTTGCGTGTATTCTTTAATTATTAACGATCATTTTTGAGTTTTGGGATGTTTTTCCTCACTAGTTCTTGCTGCAAAGGCTACCCCCAAATCTACATTTAAACCGTCTGCATCAGCTGCCCAGAAACTAAGGTCAGAATAGAGATTTTTAATTTATAGTTATTATGACAAACTGCTCTGAATCTCAGGGATAACTCTTGAACTTTTAGTTGAGTTGTGTGTCTTTAATTTTATTATATATATTATATATTATACTGGTGGTGGATGAGGAGGTACCCCTAACTATGTAAAGCACTTTGCCTAGAAAAGCGCTGTATAAATGTAAAGAATTATTATCAATGAAATCTAGTCCCTACATTAACATCTGACATGAACTAAATTTCCTCGCCCCCAGGGAACCAATTCCAGTTCTGTCTTCAGATAGTGATGATGAATTTGAAACATGTAAGTCCTTCATCGACGGCTTTTAAATCAGAAAACTGATTTTGAGAGATGTCCTAGTTCTCAACGTTTGTGTTTTTTCTAGTTTTAAATCAAGTGAAAACCCCGAAGACTAAAGTCCAGTCGCGGGCTGTGAGTAGCAGTGATGACTGGTCAGTTCTGGATTAATCAAGTTCTTCTGTACATCTCTTATTACCATCCATCATCAGTTTTTATACCCCCCCCCCCCAGTTTGAAACGCTTCATAGTGGACAGCATGTCGTCTGATGATGATTTCGTCATTGAGAGGAAGCCCTCCGTTCATAAAGGTATGATTATCTTTGAGTGTATCGCCATGAAATAAAATTGAAAATTGATTCTTTTTTTTTCTCGAGAATAGCATTATTTATTAAAATTGATTGTTTAGCTCACAGACTAAAACATGAAACAAAGTTTTCACAGCAGAAGGCTTGATTGTGTACAACAGGTTCATCAGCAAAGTGTAGGTTATGTTGATTATTTATATGACTTATAAGGCTAATATATGCGTAAGTAGACACTATACACATTGTTTAACAGAATGTTGCAACAATTTTTTTGAATTTCAGAATGTTTAGAACATTCCGTTTTCAAACACTTTATGTCTCCTAAGACCCCTATGCATTAGTATAAATGCACTAAACACACTTGATTGCTCTGATAGATCAAGGTGTGTGTCTTTTTTTGATGGAAAAGGGGTATGCAGCAAGTGATGTTGTTTCTGCACAGGGAAAGCCAAGACTGCTAGGACTCCTAAATCAGTTCAGAAGACTCAGAAACCGCCTCCATCTCTGTGTGATTCTCCTGTGTTCCTGAGCGACAGTGATGAGGACCGAGACGCTGTTATCAAGAGCACCTGGAGGACCAGACTCAGCCGTCCACCTTCTGAGGAGCATCACCCCACGAGCGCAGGCAGAGAGGAGGATGTAAAGCCTTGTGTGCTCCCGCCAGCAGTCTCTGTGACGACACGCAGTGGTCCAGACGACTCGTGCAGCTCTGAGGAAGAGTTCCAGTCCTTACTGGACCGGGTCAGACAGAACCAGATCCTGGGAGGCAGAACACATGCAAGCCCGAAGCCTCCTCCAGGTACAGCTCGCATGCTCTCAGTCTTGTTTGGGGGCCTAGATGTGGCAAAAGTGGGCAACACTGGCCATCTCAGGATTCACAAGCACATTTTTACAGCAAGTTTGTGTGCTGTATAAACACAAACACAGTTTACAAGGTGTTTGTTACATCATTGACACACAATCATGCATTCATTGTTTTTAATTTAGTAAAAGCAAATAAAGAGTGACATTTGCCAAGTATGATGACCCATACTCTGACTTGATGCTCTGCATTTAACCCATACAAGTGAACACACACACTGTGAGCACACACCCGGAGCAGTGGGCAGATAATGTTCTCATTCAGAGATCGGACCTATTATTAATCATTATATATATTAAATAAGGGGCAAAAGGAGTGGGATGCATGTACAAATCAGGGGGTTCACCAGATGTCACACAGCTCATACAAGACCTCCTCATGCATTGGTGCTTTACTGAATGCATGTTCTACAAGATTCCCCTTTCTGTCAAACATCGTTTAAAGGACTGTCCAGCTTTTAATGTATGAAAGTGAACTCACTTCAAGAGTTAAGTATAATTTTGTTCAGAAACAGTTTTAGAATTTTTATCATTTGTTAATGTAAATGGTAACCTAACTAGTTACCTATTAGCATGCATATTATTAAAATATTAGCCATTTATTAGTACTAATTAATCTTAATAACTAAACTAGCTGAAACAGGAAGAAATGCATTGGTGATTAAAATGAAAATGAGATCCTTAAAGATGCAGTTGATTTGATTACATGTGTGGGTTTTCAGATTGTGAGAATGAGTTGTGATAATCTCAGACGTATCAGTTGTAAATGCTAAACAAATCATCATATGGCATCAGTAGCTAATGATTTGATCAGATTTGCTAATGGAAAATCCTAATTATCTGTTAGTTTTTTGATGCCTGTGTAATGTAGGGTACAACGGGGCCAAAGGTCCACCTTAAGAAAAAATGTGCCATTCACAGCACCTAAAATGTATAGTTGAAGAAAAATATATGTTGTATTGAACATTAATGGAGAAACAGATTTAGTGTGAAAATAAATAAAGTAGTTTATTTTGTTTAAAAATCAATATAATTGTCTGAGGTGGCACACACAGGGTGAAAGGCACACGGTAATTAATACAAATACTTCAGCTAAAATTATGTATATATATGTATATAAATATATTTTAATAATGTCTAAGTTAATACTTGTTCAAAACAATCATTTTAGCAAAGTTTGTACTAATTTGTGCTTATTTTAAAAAATATGTTTTTTTTAATACATAAACTGTCATTCAAAAATTTTAATATGAAAAATACAGAAACAAAATCATTATAATTGAAGATTTTGAAAGTATTGGAGATCTAATAACAATTGAATATATATTTACAGTGGTAAGATTTATTAGTAATCATGTAATTATCTTTAAACTGAAAATCATAAAGACCTTTGTCTCAAAATATATCCATTGATTTTAGCAATTCTTAATTGCTACTTAAATCTACAACATTAAAAAAAAAAAATCCAATATTAGATCAAGCTAGCACAGGATCATCTTTTTACTGCTGCGTGCGATCGCTCAAAGATCAGACAAATATACACGTGCATCTTGAAAATCAGATGCTTTGGAAAGTGCTAGGCCACGTTTTTGTGCCATCTACCTCGGGGCACCTTTAGCCACATTGAACCCTGTATGTAAGGGGTTAGGGTTTACAATGACCCTATTGTAATGCTGTTGTTATTTTGGGTGCTGGTGAAAATATTGTGCCCAAATCTGAACTACAGAAAGGAGAACAGCTGATTTTCTGTGCACTTTCTCTCTCCATGTAGAGTCCACCGGTCGTCCTCCCTGTTTGTCCACACCGTCTGCTGTGGGTAAGAGAGCTACGAACCCTGTACCGGTTAAAGGGGCGTCCACAAGCCACACCCCGGTGCAGCAGACGCCCGGCAGCAGACCAGTGAGCCAGACCGAGCCCAGAGCTGTGTCCAGCAGCAGGTACTGTCCCGTCACCCCTCCGCTCCTCTCTGAAGACCCCACACACCCTGTCCGTGTGGATTGTGACGTTCATGTCCCGCTGTTGATTTTGTCAGACTGGTGGTGTGTAAAACTCCCGGCTGCTTCCTGCAGTCTCTGTCTGTTCCTGGATCGTCGTACAGTCGCAGCTTCAAACAGAAGAAAGAGGAGCTCACTAACAAACTCTTCCAGCTCTACAACAGCAGCGTGTTTGACAATAAGGTACAAGATTTGCAGTAAACTTTAGTGGTGTTTGTTGCTCAGGCAAGCATCTCTATTACAATTGCTGATATTTAGGTTTAGGATTTGTTCTAATGTATGATTTTTTTTTTTTTTTTTTTTTTTTTGGTGAAAAAAATCTTCCATTTACTTCCATTTAAAGAGGTCATATGATGCGATTTAAAGTTTTTCTTTCTCTTTGGAGTGTTACAAGCTGATTGTGAATACATAAGATCCCTGAAGTCACAAAGACTAAAGTCTTCAAACCAAAGAGATGTTCTTTATCAAAGTTAAGACTCTGCTACACCCTCCTAAAACGTCTTGTTTAAACACACCCACACATGTCTACATCACGATGTGAGAAGATTTGTGTAATGCCGCCCAAATGTTCACACAAAGAAAGAAGGTGTGGTCTCAGTAGACAGAGTGTTGAAGCAGCCATGTCAGGGAGATGTGTGTGTATCTAGGAGAAAGCAAAAGCACTTTATTTGATCTTCTGAAAGTAGATGCATTTAGGAATCCTTAAGATTACTTAAAACAGAACAGCAATGCATTTTATGGATGATCGTTTCGTGAACCTAGGAGAGGTGCTAATTCTGACTTTGCTAAGACAATCTGAAGTATGTTTTATTATTAGTTTTTCTCTGTTCCTCTTTGAAGAGTAGCGGCCCTAGTACTGAGCCTTGAGGTACTCCATACTGCACTTGTGATCGATATGATACATCTTCATTCACTGCTACGAACTGATGGCAGTCATACAAGTACGATTTAAACCATGCTAATGCACTTCCACTGATGCCAACAAAGTGTTCAAGTCTATGCAAAAGAATGTTGTGGTCAATTGTGTCAAACGCAGCACTAAGATCCAATAAAACTAATAGAGAGATACAACCACGATCAGATGATAAAAGCTTGTAACGCTAAGGAGAGCAGTCTCAGTACTATGATACGGTCTAAATCCTGACTGGAAATCCATTTTTCTCTAAAAAGGAATATAATTGTGAGGATACCACCTTTTCTAGTATCTTGGACAGAAAGGGAGATTCGAGATTGGTCTATAATTAACTAGTTCTTTGGGGTCAAGTTGTGGTTTTTTGATGAGAGGCTTAATAACAGCCAGTTTGAAGGTTTTGGGGACATATCCTAATGAGAAATGAGGAATTAATAATAGTCAGAAGAGGATCTATGACTTCTGGAAGTACCTCTTTTAGGATCTTAGATGATATAGGGTCTAACATATATGTTGTTGGTTTACACAAAATACTGATCTTTAAAAAACATCATATGACCACTTTTAAAGGGTTAGTTCAAACCCAAGTCTTTTTATTTTTTTTTATTTTTTTTCAAAACAGGGAATTTGCCTTTTTTTTTTTTTCTTACAACTGTCTTTTTTCTTCTTCTCAGAAATGTGAGATATAAACATGCAATTTTTCGTTTTTATTCTAGCAATTGTGAGTTTATTGAGGGCAAGTAAATCATGGGCTAATATTCATTTTTGTGTGAACTAACCCTTTAAGCCCGTTTCTGCCTCTGGGAGAACAAACAAAATAAAAGTAATTCAATATATATTCCCCCCCTCAGCTCCCGGCTGACCTGTCTGTCACGTGGAACAAGAAGATGCGCAAGACCGCAGGATACTGCATCTCGGGTCAGGAGCGTGGCTCTGGGGAGCGATACGCCCGCATCGAGCTCTCGGTCAAAGTTTGTGACTCCGCAGGTGCTTGTCATTACAGTTTTACAATCCTCCTCAGCTCCCCACACCCAGCGATAAACTCTGAGTTTCCAATTACAGATCGGTTACGAGATACGTTAGTGCATGAAATGTGTCACGCTGCCACATGGCTAATAAACAGCGTTCGTGACGGGCACGGGCCGTTCTGGAGACTGTATGCTCGTAAAGCGATGCTGGCTCATCCCGAGCTACCGATGGTGTCCCGCTGCCACAGCTACGACATAAACTACAAGTTCAACTATCAGTGTAACCGCTGCAAGAACACGTGAGTGCAGGACTGGCCCGCTACTGCCGGGCCTCACACCTAACATACAGCCACATTTACCAGTGTCTGGCGAGCTTTTACAGCCACAATCCAGGAAATTAAATAGATATCCATGCTGTCTAGATTTTTTTAGAATGCAAAAATGTATCTGTCGGAAACGTTATCAACCCTATCAAAAACTGTAGCATTTAACACAAGTACACAGATCTGTAGAACAAGTAGGATAGAGAACGAAATGCACAAACACTAGCAATGAAGAAGTCAAGAATATTTACATCTTTACTAATCATGCTAAAAACATCCATAAGAGCAGTAGACAAATTTATTATCTAAATAGCAATGATAGTTAATGAAAACTATAACAGTGATATGTATTGTTGCATGATTAATAAAATGTAATTTTATTTATAAAATTATCCACCTCAAACCTGTAGAAAAAAAACACACATTTTGATGCAATAAATATGGTATAATTTAACAGCATTCATCCCTTGAAAACGGAAAAAACATCTTTCTCAATCATCTCCATCGGTCTCTTTTAAAGTGTTTTTAACGTGTGTGTGTATATGAGTTGTATTTGAAGGGGTTAATATAGTTCTAGCACAACAGAAATAACTATTAATGCACTCTGGTGGTGTGTGTATATTTTTGTGTTGTTGTATTTTGTATTGTGTGTTTATTTTTGTTTAAACTGGTCACTGATCTAAACTGGTGTAACTGTGTTGATCTGAATTAATGTGAGACACACTTTGGGATGCAAGACAAATTTTAAAGGAAATTCCAACAATAAAGTGTAATTGAATGATGTGACATTCTGTCTCTAACAGTCAGTGTTTCTGTCCCTCACAGGATCGGCCGTCACTCCAAGTCCCTGGACACCACAAAGTTTGTGTGTGCTCTGTGCACTGGGCAGCTGGTGTTGTTGACCCCCTCAAAGCCGCGGGCGCCCACAGCCTTCGCCTCCTTCGTGAAGGAGAACTACGGCTCCGTGAGACAGGACCTGGCAGGACAGAGTCACGCCGAAGTGATGCGCAAACTGAGCGCAGACTTCTCCAGCAAAACCCGTCTCAGTCAGAGCTGAGTCACAGAGACCTCAGACCATCTCCACGGCTGCTTCGCTTTCTGTTCAGAGGAACCATCAACTTACTGCACATGTTCTTATACTGTGATACGGTTTTATTTATGGTTAAAGGATATATGAGGCATTTTCACATGTTTGTTTACTAAAGATCAACCTCTTACAGGCATCGTGTGTTCTTTTTTAAAAATTATATTTGTGTTTGTTCGCCAAATCAGCTTGTGTGTTTTAATTGTTTTTTTCCTTCAAAATAAACAACTGGGTTATTAAATTCTTCATTTTGTTTTCAATTTATTTTGTGCATGCTACTGATTCTCAAAATACACTACAGAACTTGTATTATTATTATAAATGTTGGAAACTTGTGCTGCTTAATGTTTTTTGTGAAAGCATTTACATTTACGGAAGAACGTGGTTTTAATTTATAATAATGTATAGGTTTTACTGTGGCTATCATGTCAAACCTATCCGTAATAAATGAATACAAGTATTAATTTCCTTCTAATGATATATCAATATATCTCAAGCACATGTGATGAGCAGATTTATTGCAGTTCAATTCCACTCAAAATGTTTTATCTCACTCTGCGTAAGAAGAGAAGAATTGTTTGTTATGCATTAGTCAATTTAAACTTGGGGAACCGAGAAAGGCAATAAATCACCAATCATCTCAATAACAGCTGCTCGATACAGTTTATTTTATTTTTAATAATACTTCAATAGCATCTCAAGTGTACTTCAATCAATACAAAGACGGTGCATAAAGAGACACAAAGGATAAATACAAGCACAGGATCACAGTATGCATTCACTAAAACTGCAGAAATCTCCTTCAAAGAAGCTGAGGCACAGAGAAACATGGCTGTTCAGAACTGAAACATAAGGCAGAAACCTAAAGTGTATTTATATATATATGAGTGATTTTGGGAAAGAAAGCAGTCGGTTTTTACTTTAGTGTTTTTTATAAGTATGTTTATACATATAAGAGTTTTGGCAGTGTTTTTATATTTTTATCAGGGGTCCATAAAAAATTAGTTGTCACAATCTACATGAAGCTTTTTTTTTATTATTTATTTTGAAATCTGTCTCTTAATCATTTGCTTTCTAAGTGAGATTTACCCATGTTATGACAAAGTCACAAAATATTTCAGTGCATGCATAT
The DNA here is from genome assembly GCF_023724105.1 of Carassius gibelio. NCBI lineage: Eukaryota > Metazoa > Chordata > Actinopteri > Cypriniformes > Cyprinidae > Carassius > Carassius gibelio. Next base: position 5,116,693 of record NC_068409.1, read on the forward strand.
ATGACGCATTACCTACAAGCCTGTGCTACTGTTTATTTGGACTGATAAGTCTTGAGAATATAGAGTGTAAACAATCGACGGCAAAACCCACACGGATCTGAATCCACCGATGGGGCTGACAGGCATCACGGTTTTGGAATGGTGCGGTGCATAAAACATCCAAATCATAAAAAAATAAATAAAACAGAAATGAATATTTCACATGTGCTTCTGACAACATTCAGTACAAACTGGTTTTCTTCATGATGCGGAGAAACTCCTGCTGGTTAACTTCTCCATCACCGTCTCTGTCTGCTTCATCGATCATTTCCTAAACACATGAAAAATGGGGGTTTTCAAACTCAGGGGTTTTTGGAGAGAATCCATCTCCTCTCACAGATCACGAGCAGGTTTAGTGATTGCTCTTGTACCTGCAGCTCCTCGTCGGTCAGGTTTTCCCCCAGCTCTTTGGCCACTCGCTTTAGATTCCTGAAGGATATCTTTCCAGTCTCGTCATCGTCAAACAGCCGAAAGGCCTTAAGAATTTCTTCCTTGGAGTCCTTTTCAGCCTTAAGATTTCAAGACAGTAATACGACTGGAATAACTCCATTTTTCAATTCAATAAAAAAATACAATTTCGGAGTTCATTCTTACCATTTTTTGGGTCATCACTGTCATAAAATCACCAAAAGAGATCTTTCCAGTAGCATCCTTATCAACCTCTGCGATCATTTTCTTGATTTCCTCCTTTTTAGGCTCAAAGCCCAGCGCTCTCATGGCCACCTGGAGCAGAAATCTCACACAGTTTGACATTAGCACATCATAAACAGATCTGAAGATGCAGTCCAAAAGTCTGATTCGATTTTGCAGGTTATCCAACCATCATAAAGATTTGTATTGGGGTTTAGACCCCTCATGTAAACTGCTCAAGCTGTGTTCATGGTGTTACATCTCACCTTTAACTCCTTCACCTCAATAAAACCAGAAGCATCGGTGTCGAAGAGCTCAAACGCCTCTCGGATCTCCTGTTTTTGCTCTTCTGTCAGTTCAGACTTTAGATTGGCTTTCTTACGAGGAGCTACTGCCCCCAGAGAGGGTCTTTTGGGACTAGAGGCCTGTGTTATACAGAACAGAACAGAATAGAATAGAATAGAATAGAATAGAATAGAATAGAATAGAATAGAATAGAACAGAACAGAATGGAACCATAATAAAAACAAGAGCAGGTCAATGCAGTGCACATTACCATTTAAATGAAGAATACACGACATAACGCAAACATATATTAGACAGTCCGTGTAATCTATAAACTGAGCTGGGGTAATATTATTAGGCAGAATAGAGAATAAGCGGAAGATACATTTCTCTGCTTTTAAATACCACTAGCCTTTATTCAGCCGTGTTTGTAAATTCACTCCTAAATGCCCCGTTGACAGTTTTCTCTATTTGTATTTTTTCTATGAGGGAAAGACCGCTAGAAATAACGTGATTACGTAGATAACACCAACCTGGAAGAGAAATGTTCAGTGTAATGACAATTAAACGTTCGCTAAAAGAGAGTGACAGCATTTTAAATAAAATCACACGCAAAAAATGGAAACATAGCATAAATCGCGACATTGTGGCGTTCATCGTGACTTACCATCTTAACCTGGAGAAGAGTAGACCAGTGAAGCTCATGAATATTAATTACGTTCTGTGACGCTAGGTCAGTAGACCAAACCGATTGGATGAAAGGAAGACGTAGACCGAAAGCTTGGCTCATGAATAATAATTGAATCACGCTCCCAGACGCTACAGATAGCAGCTTCCGGGTAATCTAATTAATCAATAAGAATAAATAGGATTCGTAATGTCGTACAGAACGCTTCTTTAAACAACAAACTGCGATGATAAAGTAGTATCCAATTCATGTCTATTTTTATTCCAAAACTTGAGACTATATTATTTATTTTATTTTTAAACATAAACACGTATTACATCATAAACACTCATTTTTCGTCGCATCCATTTCTGATTGTATGGTATTTCTAGTTACACAGACAGTGGATAATAATAACAACTTCCCTTACTACCATGCTATCTTTATAGCCTTAGTCTTATATTTACCCATAGACATATATCCCAAGGCGACATCTAGCAGAAATAGCATAGCTGTCAACATTGAACATTGAAAATAAGGGACATTTCCCGGAATCCATCCCCAAAATAAGGGATTTTTTTTTTTTTACACGATTCTTATCCACAAACTTAAAAAAAAAAAAAAAAAAAAAAGCACTAATCATTAACAATCTAAAGAGTTTATAACTACACAATATATATTAAAGAATGACAGACCAATTGATATGTTAAAAGTGATTTATTTATGAACAAGGTAATATTAATAATAATTTAATATTAATAATAATTTCGTGCTGAGAAACGTCGTTTTTCCTGACAACGACTAATTTTGCAGTAGGCATAATTTGGACCTACATGGCTGCTTGTCAGGTAGTGGAAGGTGGACCCCCATTTACTCAAATATCGGCATAATTTTGGTTGGTGATTAATTCAGTGATTTTGGCATTCGGTGTCCTAATCCATCATCGCATATCACACTCATCTACTCTCTCGAAGTTCACTTCCCGCTACTTTTTCCCTCTTCCTCCCGCACGCTGGCGCCGCTGCAACATCTTCTTCTTCGATGGTAGCCTAAGCTACTGCCACCTGCTGTACTGGAGGTAAAGCAACCCAAGTGCAAGCCACTTCACAGACACAGATAGATGCGTGTTCTGAGTTAACACATAGTGTAAAATTACGGGATATTTTACGGGAAAATACTAAAACGGGAAGACAGCGGGAAAAGACCTAAAATACGTGAGAAACCCGGAAAAAACGGGAGGGTTGACAGCTATGGAAATAGAGTAGCATGGTTTTGGAATTCAGCCAATCATTTTGTTATTTACGTTTTGTTGTTTGCATATCTCATAAAGGTCTATCTTAAATTTTACTATAATATCCCAAATAAATAAACTCACCAAAAATTAAAATCACATAAAGGGGCGTACACATAAACTGTATAAAAAGCTTTTACTGTCTATGATAAAAAGGCGTACATATAGACATTGTGATGTCACGGTGATGTGAGTTCGTTTTACTGATTGGCTGGCGTAGTGGCGCTCTTTGACGTAGCCCTTCTCTCATTGGTTAGACTCACTTGTCAGGTTGATTCCTGATAGTTGGCTCGACCAATCAGAGCTCCCTCCGCTCTCTGCCCATGGCTCAGCGTCTTTCCTTCGTAATCAATTATCACTGCTGTAGCCCTAGTGTGAGATATACAGGTGAGTGCTGCTTAACTGAACTTTACAGTAAAAAAACAAAAACAAACTATTTATATATTGTGCTTCGAACGTAACTAGACCGAAAAAGTAAATTTGGTTTCAGTGAACAGTTCATTCAGATTAAAAGCTAACATTTTAGAAAATACTGTGCGGCAAATAGTTTATAGTCACATGGTTTTGAACTCTAGCTATTATTAATATTGTTTATTAATCTGTAGACTGCTGTCGGGAGCTGAGAGATCCACACATGGCGACTCGTATGAGAGCAGTGAGTAACGTTATAGTAGTTACACTTAAAACACCTGCATGGATTCGCGCATGCGCAGTATTGTGACAACATATTAATATCAATGCACTTTTGATTTCCATTTAAATTTCCACAGTTTCCATACTGTGCATTTATACATATGCAGTGCACACTGGTCACAACGCATCCCATTACCTTTTTTACATTTTTTTTTTGTCTTTTGTGCATGCTTGTATTTTCTGCCCCATGTTTATCAGTGTTAAAAGCTCTACATGGTTTGTAGATATGTTCTTCTGCCAGACAAGGGACAGTGAGCATAACTCCAGCTTGTTTTGATGTTGTTGAACACCTGTAGAGCAGCAAGCGCTGTGCTGTCATCGGAGGATCTGGGTTTTTGGGCAGGCACCTCGTGGAGCGTCTGGTGGACAGAGGATACACCGTGAATGTGTTTGATATCAGACAGGCCTATGATCTTCCAGGAGTGCTGTTTCACCGAGGGGACCTGTGTGACAGACAGGTGAGGACTGTTCGGTTTAGATCAGGCAGAATCAGTTACCCTTCCTTACTATCCTCCTGATGTCTTGTTCAGGCCGTGCTGGGGGCTTTGAGAGAAGTGTCTGTAGTGTTTCACTGTGCTTCACCTGCTCCAGCCAGCGATGACCGCGCTCTGTTTCACAGGGTTAATATCGATGGGACACGGACTGTCATACAGGCCTGTCTCGAGGCAGGAGTACAGGTACCAATCATGTGTGTCAGCCGATGGGACAATAAATACACACTACTATTCAAAACCTCAAAGTCATGGACATTAAATAAATAAAAGGACACTTATTCTACAAGGATGGGTTCAAATGATCGATCGTTTACGCAGCACAACTGTTTTCAACACTGATAATAATCAGAAATGTTACTTGAGCAGCAAATCAGCATTGAAGACTGGGAGTAATGGTAATAATAAAGTGTACTAATATCTCCGCAATATTACTGTATTTTTGATTAAATAAATGTAACCACAATAAACAAGTGACTACTTTTAACTGAATATATAAAATATATATAATGAAAAAAAAAAAGAAAAAACCTTCAACTTGTTATTCGTTAATGGTTTTGGAATGTAAGTTCCTTCATACTAAAGTATTTTCATGCATTTAATTGATACATTTAACACTGTTAAACTTTTAAACAATATTCATCAAGGGTTTTCTGCTTCATCTCTGTTCAGCGAGGGATTTATAATGATCTTCTGTGCTAATTGAGAATATTCCTTCATGGTGTTTTTGCAGAAGTTGATATTGACCAGCAGCGCTAGTGTGGTGTTTGAAGGAACTGACATCATGAACGGGAGCGAGGATCTGCCTTACGCAAAAAAGCCAATTGATTACTATACGGAGACTAAAATCCAGCAGGAAAAGGTGGGTGTGAATCATATCATGTCCCTCTCTTCTGCTATCTTCTCAGATGAATGTAAATGATGTGCATTACAATCATCGCTCTCCGTTCCAGCTGGTGTTGGAGGCCTGCAGTAAAGACAAGGGTTTCCTCACTGTCGCTATTCGACCCCATGGCATCTTTGGGCCCCGGGACCCTCAGTTAGTGCCCATCCTGGTTGACACAGCCCGCAGAGGAAAGATGAAGTTCATCATCGGGTGAGCGACCGTGCCATTCTGCTACAGAGGTCTAGAACAGAGCTGCAGAGACTCGTTTGATCCACAAGGTGACGCTCTGTTACAGGAAACACTGTCTGAAGTGCCATTTAGTCATTTAGCAGACGCTTTGGATGAAAGCTACTTACAAATGAAGCAATCAAAATCAACAAAAGAGCAATGATAAGCAAGCAAGGCTCAGTATGCAGTACACGTAACAAGACTTTTATAAAATGTTAATTATATAATAAAAAGAAAACAGATAGAATAGAAAAAAAAAGCACAAGCTAGTTTTAGAGGCCATTTTTTTTGCTTTTTGTTAATTATATAATAAATACAAGAAAACAAATAGAATACAAAAAGAATAGAGAAGCTAGTGTTATTTTAGTATTTTATTTTTTAAGAAAACAAGCAGTTAGTAAATGAATAGAGTGCAATTCTACGTTTATTTTTAGTAAAGAGATGTGTTTTTTGCTGGTTGGACAGGTCATTGCACCGGGAGGTAATATTAGTCAACACAGAAGGAGAAATAACTGACAATATCAATAAAGAATATTGTTCTCAGAGTCAAAAAACAACAAAAGGTTCCCAGAGTATTGCACCAGAACCCAACTGAACCGTTATTACCTACTGTAGATGTGTTTTCTTACCCAGTGACGTTATGAAGAAGAGCAGTAAGTGTTCAGAACAGTGACAGAGCTACCCTTGAGTCTGGTGGATGATTTCCAAATGGATGTAATCTATTCAATTATAATAATAATACATTTGTGACCCTAGCTGTGGAAACTCAGCTGAAGTTTACTGTTATCTGTCTACATGAAATCATACTTCATAAGATAAAGGACATTCTGTAAAAAATGTAGCCTTGATGTCTTTAAAGGGTTAAAAATGAAAATTAGGCAGTTTTTTATTCAGCCCCGAGGCATCCTATATTAAAAATAGTCTCTGATCTTTCAAGCTCTATCATTGCAGTCAGTGATTATTATTGCATGCATCGGTCCAAAAGAAGTTAAATAAAAAGCGCCCTTCCATAAAAAAGTGTCTCACATAAAAAATATTCATATTCAAAACATTGTTTTGTTTTGATCTCTGCGCTGTGTTTCCGTGTGCATCACTTCTGAGCAGCGCATGCACAAAGCTGACTCCATCAATATGCTCCCGGACCTGCTTCCTCACAACAGTGAGTGCAAGCTAGATTCAAGGGATTATTAAATTTGAAAGATGAAAGTCTTATACACTCAGGATGCATTTGAGGTGAGTAAAACACAGCATAATTTGCATTTTCAGGTGAACTAACCCTTTAATATAGACTGAGTAAGGCCATGTCAAAAATTTAAATCATAGTGAAATTAATGTTTGAAATTAAAACTTTAATGCTTGTTGTTATATCTCATCATTAGATTTAGAGACTTAAGCCTAGATTTCTTAGACAGGGTTAAAAATGATTAAATGCCTGTTTCCATGTTCAGCTTCTGTAGGTTTAAACCAGAAACTTGTCAGAATGATGATTCGTCTTCAGTTTCTGTTAGTCCCACACACACAGTGTTTGTGGAGTTAAATTTCAAAAAAAGTGTAACCTGATATCAATTATTTGATCCTTTAAAAAGTATTATTGAAACGAAGTGTTGATATAGAGCGGAAACATCTGAGCGAGGCGTGTTTGAAGCATCACGACAGCACAGGTACAGTGTTGGATCTGCTGAATTCATGTGTCTTTTGTGCAAAGAAAGAGGAGCACATAAAAGCTAACAGACATTGTCCAAAAAAGTCCAAACAGTAATTCATATGATGTTTATACTGTCATAATGCTTGACAGAAACTAGCACCTTTTAATGTTTGTTAATCAGAGTTGTTTAAGAGTTGTTTTGTTATGTTCTGTACTGAACCACAGTACGGTTGTGATTTGGAAAATGTGAATCTGGCAGTGCTCCGTGTCCGATCTCTTACTGTTATGGATATGTTGCTTTGAGACGTATGGGCTTCTCAGTGGTTGATCCTGATGCCAGTAGAGAAAGCTGGAGGCTTGTACAGGTGAATTAAAGTGTTATATAAACTGAAGTCATATTTTTTTATTTATTTTGTACTTTTTGCTAGAGACATAACTCAGATTATTCATTGATAATACTACTGTTGGTAAACTGTGTAGCTGACTCGAGGGAGAGCATCTCTGCTGATCCAAAAAGCTCAACAAGAGCGTACTTAACCAGAGTAGTCCAGGATTCGTTAATTTGCTCTTAACCCTCTGGGCCTCTTCGTTCAGGGGTCACACTGTGTTCCTGTGCTGGTCAAAAGTGACCGAAGCCTTGAAATGTAACTTTTTTTATTTCCAGGAAAATCAGTCTAATTTATTTTTGTTTAACAAATACATTTTTTATTATTATTTAGAATTTTGAGAGGATTTTATGATACTATGCAATATTTATACAATTATAATGAGCATTTTTTCCATTAGAATTACTATATTTCTATTGATTTAATTATGTATTTCTTCTTTTTAAATACTTTTTTCATGTTGGAACAGTAAATTGCTGTGCTCTTTTGTTCTGCACAGTGGCTGATTAGTAGTTTGTACAGCCAGAAGATTCTCTGAGATGTCATGTTTGTTAGTTTTGTTTTTTTTCATTGATTTCCTTTGTCTGTCATTTTTGACTGTGACTGTTTTTTTTTTAGCTTTTAACATATCTGAATCATGTTCATGATTTTTTTGGTGTGTGTTCACATAGCTAATGTGACAAAAGTCACCAAGTGTCATCTCATTCCAATGAATCCACAATTTAAAACATTTTGATATACAAATTTTTTTTTCGGTCAAAAATGACCAAAGAGGCCCATAGGGTTAAATGTGTTTTGACTAAAAGTACTTTTTTTTTTTTTTCTACCAATCCTTTTGCTTCAATGCACAGTTGTCCAGTCCTGCTCTTGGAAGGCGTCTTGGCTCTAGCCCCAGTGAAACACACCTCAATCAGCCAATCAAGGCCTTTAGGGTTCGAGTTAGAGCTGAGTTCTGCAGGACGTGGCCATCCAGGAGCAGGACTGGACTCCTCTGTTTTAATGGCAGCATTCAAGGTGGCATGAACAAAACCTGCTGATCATGTCCTGCAGCATGTTTTGAGAATGATCCAGAAAGCATCTTGATCAGTGACACAGTGCACCATCTAGAATCGGTTCATTGTTTGTTGGATGTCCTTGTTTTAAATTAGAAATTGAATCTGAAAATCAAGTGCTGTCTAATTCTTGATTTGCTCTTTAGAGATGGATCCAATCTGGTGGACTTCACCTTCGTGGAGAATGTAGTTCATGGGCATATTTTAGCAGCTGAACACCTCAAGGCTGATTCTCCGCTCTGCGGTCAGGTATGGAATGTGTGTGAAAGAGTTTGAGAGAAACTGAATGAGTGAGAGATGTTTCTAGACGTGCATTCGTAGATCCCACGTGTGTGTGTGTGTGTGTGTGTGTGTGTGATGTGTACACAATCCACTTGAATGATGCATCACGTTTTGGTTTCCCATTTCCAGGGAAATACATTAATATCAGAAACACTCAAATCTGTGATAGGAGTTTGCGGTCACATCCTTAGAGACCTTGAGTTTTGTCATCTAATTATTCAGTTTTGGAAAATTGAAAACTGCTTTAGAAAATGTGTTAAAAAGTCAAAAGCTGTTTTTTGTAAGATGTGAGATGGCCAATAGGAGCTTGGCACAGTTGGGTTAGTGTTTTTTCATCTAAGCCAGCCAAAACTGTCAGTATCCACAAACCTCAGGAGCTAAAGCCATTAAGTAATGGTTCATTGAACATTAGAGAGCAAAAATGCTGCCGCAAGCCTTGCCAGCAACCTTGACATAGCAGCACTTTCTCTGTTTGAAAATGTGTTCATTAAACTCCCAGATCCCCTGCAGTTGCTTCACACCCCCCAGTTTGAGATGCATTGACTTCATGCACTTCATGTTGTTAATAACAGTGAATGGAATATCTCTCTGTTTATATCAATATGGTACAAGATTATTATACTTAAATTAGTGCTGTCAAATGATTAATTGCATGCAAAATAAGTTTTTGTTCACATAATATATGTGTGTGCACTGTGTATATTTATTATGTTTATAGAAACACACATACAGTATATATTTAGAAAATATTTATAGGTGTATATTTATATTCATATAATTTCTATTATATAAAAATATATTTAATATATAAACAACACTTTTTTTCTTAAAAATATGCATGCATGTGTGTATTCATATATACATAATAAATCTAAACAGTCCACTCATATGTTATGTAAACAGACACTTTTGGATGCACTAATTTAAATCAATGTAATAAACGAGATGGGTCAAAAGTAGTCTGATTATATGACCTATAAATGTGTAATATACACTTTTTGTCATGTAATTTGGAATCAGTAATGGATTATAATTTGTGAGTAATTAGCCAGCTCTGCTCTGCCGATAAGATTTCACTTCAAGTTTAATTTGGCTTTTAAACCATTTAAACCAGTGTCTCAAACTCAGCTCCTGGAGGGCCCCAGCTCTACATCACACCTGCTGCTTGGACGTTACCTTGATTAGCTGGATCAGGTGTGTTTGATTGGGGTTGGAGCAAAACTCCTCCAGGAATTGAGTTTGAGACCAATGATTTAAACCAAGCTGAAGCAAACGTTTCACTTTCAGTGTTCTCATATTAACAGGCTTACCACATAACCAACGACGAGCCGGTGCGTTTCTGGGACTTCATGTCACAGATTCTGGAGGGTCTGGGCTACAGTGCTCCTCGATACCACCTGCCCTACACACTGGTGTATGGGATAGCCCTGCTGCTGTGGCTGATGACTGTGCTGCTGCGGCCGCTGATCCAGATCAAGCCCACCTTCACCCCTATGAGAGTCGCTCTGGCTGGCACCCACCACTACTACAGCTGCACTCGGGCCAAGAAAGACATGGGTTACCAGCCCCTGGTGCCTTTACAAGAGGCAATAGTGCGCACTGTGGAGAGCTACCCACATCTGCGGAAGGGAGCGTAACGCCAAAGTCAAGATGGAGAGTGATGGACAGATTACTGTTTGCTGAACTGCAATATGAGCCTTGCATGTATCTGTTGGATCACCATTGTTTACTAGGCACTATTAGCAATGCACTTAATCATTCCTATTCTAGATGCACCTTTTTATCAGGATGTAACGTCATGCACAGGGTTTATGGAACCGCTGTTCAGTTTTTCGAAACTTTGCAGTATACATTTCAAATAAATTTTTCTAACGGTGTCATGTTACTTTTTTTGGAGACTTTAAATGAAATGGAATTCACTTCCCGTTTTACTTATGTAATGTGACGTTTTGCACACACAGTCGAAGTCAAAAGTTCAGAATGCAGAATCTCTGCAGAATCTCCATAATGTTCATTGTTTTACCAAAATAGGAGGGATCATACAAACATTTTGAATTTGAAGATCAGGGTAAATTTTACTTTGGTCTCTTTGTATCATCTTTAGCTTCTGCAGTGCAGTACTAAATGAAAAAATATGATATTTAGACAGAATTAAAAAATAAAAATAAAATCTTCATTCTGTTCAAAAGTTTTCACACCCTTAATGCAGTGTTTATCCTTCTAGAGAATCAGTGAGTGTTTGAATTTTCTGTAATAGTTGCATATGAGTTCCCCGGTTGTCCTCCGTGTGAAAAGATGGATCTCAAAATCAAAGGGTCATTGTTGGAAAGAGTTTAAATACACACAAATGCTGGAAAACCAAAGAATTAGTGGGAGCTGAAGGATTTTTCTGAAGAACAGCAGGCAGTTTAACTGTTCAGGACATACAAGGGACTTACAAACAACTATCAAAAAAACAAAAAACAGCTGTGGATCATTTAGGCAACAGCACAGTATTAAGAATGAAGGGGATGAAAACTTTTGAACGGGGTCATTTTTGTAAAGTCAACTATTGTTTTTTCTTGTGTACTGTATGTAAACAACTTGTATGTGAAATATCTAATACAGGTTACTACCAAATAGCACGCATTTTGTGTGATCCCTCATTTTGGAAAAATAATTTCTTCAAAGTGTATGTAAACTTTTTACTTTATATTTATGTAATTTAAGATTTAATTTGCAAAAATTAAAAACAAATCTGCCTTCATTTACTCTCTGCCCTCATGTTTTCATCAAAAAACTATAAGAAACATTCCATTCCACCAAAGCACTGATGCCACAAAAAGACAGTGTAAACAATCCATATGAATTCATGGTTTATGAATATGGATTGACATGTTTATAAATAGGCATTGACCATGCCTTTAACACGGGGAAGTGTTGAAATTTTAGATGTGCAGATTTTCAATGAACAATGACCAAAAGTGAAGAGAGAATAAGTGAGAATATCATCAATTATGCTCTTAAGATGAACAAACGTTTTATGACTTTGGAATCACATGAGTGTGAGTAAATGGTGACAGAATTTTCACAGATTATTCTATTAGGGAAAAGGAAAGATTTTTATTTTTTTTTGCAGTACAATTAAATTTACCTTGCTATCAGTTACTGCATTAAGTATTTGTAATTAAAGGGGGGGTGAAATGCTATTTCATGCATACTGAGTTTTTTACACCGTTAAAGAGTTGGATTCCCATGCTAAACATGGACAAAGTTTCAAAAATTAAGTTGTACATTTGAAGGAGTATTTCTGTTCCCAAAATACTCCTTCCGGTTTGTCACAAGTTTCGGAAAGTTTTTTTCGAGTATGGCTCTGTGTGACGTTAGATGGAGCGGAATTTCCTTATATGGGTCCTGAGGCACTTCTCCCGGAAGAGCGCGCGCTCCCGTATAGCAGCGCACTGAGAGCAGAGGCATTCACCGATCAGAGCGAGAGCGTTGCGGTCACGATAGTGTGTTGGAACCACAGGCGGTGAGTAAAACTGCTTCAAATATCTCTGCCTCCTTGTTAGTGCGTCCGCCTCCCATTGGAGACCCGGGTTCGAGCCCCGCTCGGAGCGAGTCGTTGCTGCTGCTGCTCTCGTTCACTTTCAGCCTCGGGATCTGATTCTGGATCATAAATAAACGGCTGAATCTGACTGTAAGCCATGGTTTGTTTTGGATGATGGTTTTTCCCTCACGATAATGTCACAGCTTCCAAACGCTCTCAACGCAAAAGCCTACTGGCGCTCGTGATTCTTTAGCTCCGCCCACACGTCACGCCTCCAGGCGCTCGTGTTTTTCCGGGAAAAATCGGTACAGACTATCTTTCTCTTATGAATATAATAAAACTAAATACTTTTTGGAGTTATGAAGGATGCAGTACTACTCTATAGGTACTCAAGATTAACAGGGTATTGAGTGAAAACGAGCATTTCACCACCCCCCCCCCCCCCCCCCCCTTAACAAAATTCAAATTATAAAACAGATAGTTCCGGTCCTTGATTCTGATTGGCTGAGCCAAGTTCCAAGCTGTTGTAAATTATTCTACAAATACACCTTTGTTTACTCCTGTGTGTTGCTCGGCAACCACTTTGTTGTAACCACAACTGTTTCTAAAGAACTATATTGTTTAGCAAAAGAGTACTGTTTTTATTAATATCATTTCACGTTATTTGCTCTGTTTTATTCTGTGAAACCTTACTATGTATATGGAATAACCGTTTTATAAAAGCAACAATCCTCTTAAAGCCGCGATTTACAGTGAATACATTTTTTGGGGGCTGTGTGCACTTTGCTTCACGTCGTACTTAAAAATGTCTCTTAGCTGTTATAAATTCACTGTAAACCATGGCTTCTTGAGGTTTATTGCTTTATTTACAAATAATGTAATTAGAAATGTAATCACAATGACATATGATCCCTCTTGTATCTGTTAAGAGTAATTATTGGTAAGTATTTTTCTCTGCCCACTTCCACCTCCTCTACAAAATCTACTTCAGTCGCATATGAAGAGAACTATTATTATGTCAAGCCAGTCACCCATTAGTGATGCATTTTATCTTGCACAAAGGACATGACAGCAATGTTTCACTAATGTTGCATTTTTGGCATTCCTCCTGCAGGCGTTGGATGGGAGGTGGGGGTGTTGTTCAGATGGCTGAGATTCTCCTCTCACAGATATGAATCGCTATCGCTGTGACTCACAGTCGCCAAACCTGTTCCCGTCCCAGGTGTAGCCCCTGGTGAAACCACACCAGGCCTGTTAGCTCTTTCTCATGTTGACGGGGTGTGAGTGCGTCTGAGGGCAGCAGAGTATCCTAGAGACTGAACACACCCTGTATATACACACACACTGTACACACTTGAGACTGCGTGGTTTGGATGAGGCCCACAGTCTCCATTTAAAAAACCCTGACTCAGCCGTTCACCTCCAATGAACACTGAGTTATCATTGACAAGTTTATGTAAGCAGTTCGTAGACAGGCGTTGCTTTCGAAAGTCTACAGCGTGTGAGTTTTTGAATCGGTGTAAATCTGTCTTATCTATCAGCTCTATCGGAATGCACAGCTTTAACGAAAATAAAATCTGGGTCCATTCATAATGAAAGTGCATGTTCATAAACACAGTGACATGAATACACATTTTGTGACAAATGTCTGATTTAAAATGTGATTTTTTTACAAATAAGAAATTTGCTTTAAAAAATGTCAAGCTGGTAAAAACAAATATATAATATGTATTACAGCATTTTAATTTTAATTTTATTTTTTAAATATTCATGTTTGAAAAACCATTCTGTCCATCAAAATGATTTCCTCTAAAGTCAGGGTGGTGCAATCAAACTATTTTGTTGTCATGTGACAGGACCTGAAAAACCTCATGACTATGTCAAGGCCCATCAGACTCATATTTTTGAAATACTATTTCAGGATCTAATCAAATAGTACATCCTCAGAAAAAAAAAAGAAAAAAAATATATATTGTACATGCAGATATATATATGAAACCGTGAATACAAAGATAACAAATTTCAAATTTTGGCATGTGTTTTAAAGCAGATTTTTCAATTATTTTAGTTTTAATTTTATTCTTTCTTATTCCTCATTGACCTCGAGTCTGTCTTCAGTAAGTGGCACAAGCTGGTCTTCTTGGAAGCTTTTCTAGAATAGTCCCAGAGGAGCAGCTAATGAGCGCACACTGTCCCTCTGGACACCGATGTGTGTGTGTGTGGTCTTCTGTCTCTCAGTCATGCAGAAGGCAGCTTAACCCCATCTCAGTTCAACCAGTTCAGAGGACAGCGCTTCCACTAATTGTTTGGTGCAGATTTGTCTGAATTTGGGCTGTAAATGCAACAGAATTCAATGAATAAAGGTGGGAGAGTATCACACCTCCCATTGCTGCCAAAACATGAAGTGCATACACACACACACATACACACACACACACACAGAGGTACACACCTATAGGTTTGGTTGGTCTGGCCTACCTGACTGGCTGAGCGGGTCTGTGCCCACACCCTTCCCTGCTCGCTGGAGGAGAGAGCTGTCAGTGAACACCTCCCCTGGACGTGTGTGTGTGTGTGTGTGTGTGTTTATTGACTGAGCTCACAATCAGTCAGCTGAAATCACCAGCACTGCTCAGTGCACCTGCCACCATACTGCAGCTAAACTGACATTAATAAGGTAAGTCCCCTCTTCCACTGGTTTCTCACATGTCCTGGGACTGTGGTGTCATCTGTACCGGCTGATATATGACACAGTGAAAGTGTTTTTGCTTCATATCTGTGATTTGGCTTTCACTCTGGCGCTGTCACAATCGCTGTTCAAACTTGTTTCGTGCTGTGTTGACGCTTGAAGGTCTTTTTGTGTCACTATGGTGCAATGAGGACTGTCAGAGCGACTTTGGCCTCATGGACTTACAAAATGAATTTACTGCCAATACGTTTAAATGTCACTTGCAGTTGTGAGGCTGTAATTTGGACAGTATATATCATGGTTTCTCTTATGTTGATCAGTAGAAAGCATATTGTTCAGAAATATACTCAAATTATTACGAATAGTTAAATATAACAAAACAAACACACTGGGATTTTGAGTCTGACATCCAACAATTATGGAAACTAAGGGTGGTTGATCTTGAACTCTGTTTTACAGAAAGTGCTTATGGAAATAATTACAGTCGTTTAAAAAAACTAGGTAGGCAAAAATTCTGAACATAATGTAAGGGCCATAATGAAAATTGTTGCATATGATCAGCTGTTCAGACTCTTTCATTGTCTGTGTGTGTGTGTGTGTGTGTGTGTGTTGTGCCTGGATGGACAGGCTCTTCTACATGGTTTAGAAAAGAAACACTGATGTTTCAGTGTTACAGATCTCTACAGATGCATATCTTAGGATCTGTATCTCCGGTTCAAAACAACCTGATTAAATAAACATATATTCATGATTTTTGGGCTATTTCGTAAAGAAATGCATGAGTAATTTGACTTATGTAACTGAAACTATTTAAGCATGCCATCAACGTGACTGTCCAACTTCCCTGTTTTCTGTGTAGGACGAACGAATCTGTCAGTTACTTGGAGAATTTCCTGAATGGAATTTTTATTTTGAAAGATGTGTAACTTTTGTTTTGTTTTGTCAGTTTCATGATGAGAGATATATATTGTGGTAGTTTAGCCTGCTGACAATTCATCCTCTTTGTGTACCTACAATATATAACTTTGGGCATATAATTCACTGTATACTTGGTGATTTTTATAAAAAAAAAAAAATAGATATATATTGCATCCAGAAATAAAAAAAACAATAATAAATTAATGTAATCAACTAATTTATTAATGTACACTCACATTCAAAAGTCTGTGGTTGGTAGGATTGATTTATTTATTGATTGACTTATGATCACCAAGGGTGCATTATTTTTATTTTTTTTATCGAATGTACAGTAAAAACATTAAAGTGAAATATTATTACAATTTAAACATTTTCTATATTATTACATATACAGTACATTGTTAAAATAAGTTTACGGACATTTTCTTCACCCTAAAACACAACACAATGATTCAAAATATGTAAAGAACTGAACATTGTAAACGCTGAATCTTTATATTTTACTGCGCCTTTGTTGAATTGCCAGTACTTTCTATTTAAAAATATATATTGTACCATGTAAATTAAAAATGAAAAGCCAAAAATGAAATGAATACAAATATTTGCTTGTGGGGGTTTTAATGACTGACCTTTATTTATATTTTTTAAATCCAGGTGTCTTTCGAGGAAGTTTTTAGACCTTTTTGACTAGCGGGCCACTACGATGTCCAAAGGTAAGATCCAGTAACCAATGTTTCAATGTATCTTATCTTTAAATGAATCTTACATAAGCTAAACTCTCAGTGTTTGTGCATAAGTCAGAGCTAATTAATTTATGGCATTCCATTCTTACAACCAAAACAATGATGTCCTGCGTCACAGCATCAAATCCTGTCGTGCCACATGTCACACATTTCTTAACACACTTAACTTTCTGTTACACTTTTCTTTTTTTTTATTGTCTCATACCACTGTTGTAATGTACAGTGATGAACCAGTGATGTAATCAACTTAGCATCTTTTGGCTCAATGTCGTGATTTTGAAACATATCTTTATATGTTTGTGTATCATAAGTTCTGGACTGTCTTGATTTCAGAGGGGGACAGACAGTCAGTTTTGCGGACCACAAAGGTTCGCACTGCTCTGAAAGGAGACAACAGCTGGATACAGAGACAACAGCAAGAGAATCTTGAGAAAGATGAGGAGGAGAAACCATGGTGAGAAATAAAAATTATAACAAATCTTAAATTTCAAAGCTCACAGTACAATTTATCTAATGCATTCTCTCTTGTAGGGTCGCCGAAGTGCGAGCAAACCGTTCAAGTGGTGTGTTTGAAGAAACAAGTCCTGTTTCCTCACCCACAGTCAGTGTGCCACAGCCCATATCCGACACAGAGATGTATGCATTATTACTCTCCATGTTCTATATCTACATTTACTCATTTAGCAGGCCAAAGTAACCTAAAGATGTAGAAAATGTCAGTAGTGCACAGTAAAGACTTATTTGTGTATTGTGCAGTGTTCTTTTTGGGTTGATCGAAGACCTAACACACCATTGCATTTTGAATTATGTTCAGAGATTTGAGCTAGAGGAGCAATCCTGTACTCCAGTGCTTTGCAGCATCAAAAAAATGGCATGACTTGTTGTCTGTGGTGAGGTGGTCTGCTTAGATTAAGATGGTGCTCATACACTATCACCAAGTTATTGGCAACGTGAATGGTTTATTTGTGAACTTTGCTGAATGGTGTTGTCTTAAATTGCCGGCTGGCTTGGGAGAAAAGAAGCCTCCCATACAGTTAAGCTCGAGGTGGTGTTTTTCCCCTCAGACCGCAAACACTGATTTGGTTATGAATACAGACTATTGATAGCTGCTGATATATACAGTTAATTCCTTACATGCAGGAGCAGAGCGCACATGCTAGTTTGTAGACAGCTGTAGTCTGTGAGTGTGTTCACAGATTTTTGGTGCAGACCCAGCTGACAACACCGTCTGCTTTTGTCGCCGCTAGTTCTTTGAATTTGCTTTGTGTCCTTATCAGACCAACCAAGGTCTGTTCAGCTACTCTAAGAATGTCAAGTTGGAAGAAGAACTACATGTCATTGGCATAGCACTAGCAGGAAAATCAATGTTTCTGGATGATAGGTCACATCAATGTTGTGTATTTTAGAAACTAGAAGGGACCAATAACCGAACCCTGAGGCACACCAGCAGTTATTTGACACCAACACACCATGGATAATTTGTCTGTAAAGTAATACTGAAACTAGTGAAGTGCAGTTCTGTGAACAATAAGGTGGACAGGAGGATCTGGTGAATTACTGTGTTGATGGCTACAGAGTGGTACAGCAGACTGAGGATGAATGATTGACAGGATGCTTTCGACAACTGCAGGGCTTTGTTGACTTTATAACAAGGTTTCTATTGAATGTCTGCTTTTGAAGCTTGACTGATTGTTGTCTAGCTGGTTGTTCTATGAGAAGTTAAAAAAGTGCTTTTGGAATTGAAATTGGAAAGAAACTGATCTGAAATGTTCTGTTATTATAAGATGATGTACCTTTTTAAGCAGTGGAGATATCTGACATTGTAGGAGTGACAGAAGAAGTGTAGGAGATGTGGCTTGTAGAAAATAGAAGGGAATAGGGTTAATAAAAATGTAATATATACACTCCTAAAGATGAAGGAATCTTCACAGCGATGCCACAGAAGAGCCATTTTGGTTCCCTGAAGAAACTTTCAGTTGAAAGAACTACATGTTTACATGTTAAATGAGACAGTATTTTATTTTCAAATTCACAGACCAAAAGCACCTGCATCTGGATACTTAATCAGGTAATGAGAATGCTCGGGTCAATCAAAAGTTATCTTAGCACTGCCTTTGTATTACTTTCCTTCATATCTGACTATTTTCTTTTGCAGAGGGGTTTTCAAGAAAACCGATTCCAAGCCAACATCAAATTCATCCACCAATGGATATGCGTAAGAACATTCTGAAGGATCAGAAATAAATTCCATTAAATTAATATGGATGTATTTTTTACACTAAAACTACATTTCAAACTACATTATATAATTTGTAATTGCTAATAAAAGATAAATCAGTTTTAATAGAATTATATTTGTCTCTCCTCCTTTAGTGGAATAAATAGCTTCAAGAAAAAGCCATCTGAGACCTACAAGAAAATGTAAGTTAGCCGAAAACACTCAAGCATGTGGGGTTACGCACATGAAGCCTTTGAGCTCATTTTAGCACATCTTAATTATGTTTATTTCCATAAATGTTCTTATCCCAGAGCCCCCCACACAATTCGCTCCAGCAATGAAAAGACAGTGCAGTCTGAACCAACTCTGAGTCCAGAGGAAAAGGAAAAGAGGTGAGAGACCCCACTCTACAGGCTGATTTATCCAAGGTGACTTCTTTTTCTTCTTCATAAAATAACCTTTCCTTTGTATGTGTGTGTGTAGGACGGAAGCAGCCAGCAGTGTGCTGAAGGGATCGGCAGCAAACCGCCGCTCATACGTAATGTCAGCTGCAAAGAAATATGAGTAAGTATCTTGTTGAAATATGACTTCTGGAAATCTGGAAACTTCAAGATACTTTGGAAGTGTATCATGGTAATACCATGCACATTAGTTAATAATGTGTACCTTCAAGGTGCTAATATACATGTTTTAGGCCTAAATAAGGTAAAAAGGTGTATCCAGGGATTTATTTATGAGTGTATCACCACTGTGTATTTTTATAAGAAGGCCTCATAATTGTTTTATTTTTTATTGACGTGTTTCATGATAAATAAATAAATGTTTCTTACACCATCAACAAAACTACCAATACTATTCAAATTTTCCATTATTTATTAAAACAAACAATATTTATCATCAAAATGATTTATTCTAAAATACTGACTATAAGAACACAGTAACAATTTTCACATTTCATGTGCATTTTATTTGTTAACTGTTCTTGCATCCATGTGACTTTTCCCCATTCATTCTTAATTAATTTTCGTCTGTAACACTATTTGGTTAAAATATTAATATTAATCCATATCCTATTCCTCACTCAATGTTCACATCTAATATCTCCAGATCTACAGAGACGCCTGACAGCTCTGCAGATATTGGCATTTCCTTTGTTGCAAAAAGGTACGAGCCCAAACTGACAAAAGTAACCTGTTAAAGTTGCAGAGTTGATGATATAGCACAGTTTAATCTTACTAATCTATTATTATGTGCATCTGCTTCCATTAAAAAAACAGCAATAAGTTAAAGTGTCCCACTTTACTTGTTTAAACCCTATTTGTTATCACCTTTGTCCTCATCCTCTTACTTCTGCATGTGTGTGTGGTTTGTAGGGTAGATATCAGTGATGATGATGACACAACATCTGTTAAGTCTGTGCCTGTGCAAAGGTAAACTACACAATATCTCTCAGTTATACAGCTTTGAGCTCCTATATCTCGTTTAACACCATTTCAATTGTAAATTTCTTTTATTTTCAGTGTAAACTCAAACATTGAGCCAGTGGTGAAGGAGGTCAAGCCAGCAGCACCTGAAATTAAATCTGAACCTAAGCCAGTGACCGAAACTAAACCTACAACACTAACTAAAACAACAGCTGAAGCTATCGCCACATCCGAATCTAAACCAGTGCTAGCAAATACAACACAGCCTAAAACAGCATCTGAGCCTAAACCTACAACTGGAACTACAACAGTGGCTGAAACCAGGCCTACAGCACGAACTACAACAGCAACTGATCTTAAACCCACATCAGAACCTAAACCAGCTGAAACTAAACCTACAACAAAAACTGAGCCTAAACCAGCAACTGAAACTAAAACAGAAACCAAAACTACAATTCAAACTATAACAGCAACTGATCTTAAACCCACACCAGAACCTAAACCAGCTGAAACTAAACCTACAACAAAAACTGAGCCTAAACCAGCAACTGAAACTAAAACAGAAACCAAAACTACAATTCAAACTATAACAGCAACTGATCTTAAACCCACATCAGAACCTAAACCAGCTGAAACTAAACCTACAACAAAAATTGAACCTAAACCAGCAACTGAAACTAAAACAGAGACTAAAACTACAACCCAAACTATAACAGCAACTGATCTTAAACCCACATCAGAACCTAAACCAGCTGAAACTAAACCTACAACAAAAATTGAACCTAAACCAGCAACTGAAACTAAAACAGAGACTAAAACTACAACCCAAACTACCATTGCAACTGAACCCAAGCTAGTGGTTGAAACTAAACCTACCACACAAACTACAACAGCAACTGAACCTAAACCCACATCAGAGCCTAAACCAGTTGAAACTAAACCTACAACACAAATTGAACCTAAACCAGCAACTGAAACTAAATCAGAGACTAAATCTACAACACAAACAACAACAGCAACTGAATCTAAGCTAGTGGTTGAAACTAAATCTACAACACAGACTATAACAGCCACTGATCCTAAACCCACATCAGCGCTTAACCTGGCTGAAACTAAACCTACAACAACTGATCCCAAACCAGCAACTGAAACTAAAACTGAACCTAAAACTACAACACAAACTACAACAGCAACTGAATCTAAGATAGAAACTAAATCTACAACAAAGACTACAATAGCAAGTGATCCTAAACCCACATCAGAGCCTAAAGTGGTTGAACCTAAACCTACAAAAACAGCTGAACCTAAACCAGCAGCTGAAACTAAACCTACAACACAAACTACACCAGCAACCGATCCTAAACCCACATCAGAACCTAAACTAGTGACTGAAACTAAACCAAAACCTGAAGTGATATCTGCAACTCAGCTGAAACCAACTGAGCCTAAGCCTGAACCAGTTCCAGAGAAAAGGTTCGCTGTATTAACATTCGTATTACAGAAATGTAAATAATTGCATATCTGATGTTAATTACATATGGCATTTTACGCTTTGTGTCTGTAGACAGAAACCTTTATATTTCTCCATGTTTTTATCTTTTGCAGCCTGTCTGACACCCTGATATCCTTCAGCACAGAGCCTGCCAGGTACAAAGATGATCCCATTCACGCATAATAGCATCCATCATATAAAGATTATGTTCATTAATCTCAGTGCCATTCATGTGTACAGGGGTTTCATGCAGTATTAATGAGTTCAGAGCGGAGAGTGAGAACGCTGATATTGTTGCTGTTTATCTGCCCTCACTGTCATGTGAATTGATTGCGCTTATTTTAATGTGATAGTTCACTGCAGTCCAATATAAACTTGTCAGATTCACAGTCACGGTTCTGATCTATTAATTTTTAATTTTGAAGCACAAAGCAATTTGATTTTTATTCTAACGCAATTGACAGGGTTTGTCAAAAAATTTAGTAAAAATTTCTAAGTTGGTTGACTCTCTACTATGTGTCATTTCTCATTTTCATGAGAGTGCAGATGTTCACCAGATTTACTTTGACAGGGTTGAAGCAGTAACTCTCTGATCAAATATTAGGTGGATGACAGACACATCCCAAGTCTGCTGAATGACTTTAAAGATCAATTTTGAAACATGCTGTTTTGTAACAGACCACTAGAGGACAGGAGTGCTCTCTCTGAAATGATGATGTATTTCTTTGTCCTGCAGCTCTGGCCAAGCAGATTCAGGGGTAGATCTTCTCGGTCTGGGTCTGCTGACAGACAACAGGTGAGAGAGTGAGAGAGAGATAGAGTGAGTGAGAGAGTGAGACAGAGTGAGAGAGAGAGAGTGAGCGTGAGTGAGAGAGAGTGACAGAGAGAGAGAGAGTGAAAGTGAGTGAGAGAGAGTGAGAGAGAGTGAGAGTGAGAAAGAGTGTGTGTGAGAGAGTGAGAGTGAGAGAGCGAGTGTGAGAGAGAGAGGCTGAATGCACTTGTAGTTATTAGTGAAATTATTTTTGAGTCCCAGAGGAGTGTAATATGCAAGACAGAGGATGTGGTCGTTCTGTAAAATTGATGCCTCATATATATGTCTACAAAATGAGTTCAGTCAACCTTATTATCTTACTAAAGATTAAAATGTTATATTAGAGTACAAAACCGATTCCAAAAAAGTTGAGACACTGTATAAATTGTGAGTAAAAAAGGAATGGAATAATTTACAAATCTCATAAACTTATATTTTATTTATAATAGAATATAGATAACATATCAAATGTTGAAAGTGAGACATTTTGAAATGTCATGCCAAATATTGGCTAATTTTGGATTTCATGAGAGCTACACATTCCAAAAAAGTTGGGACAGGTAGCAATAAGAGGCTGGAAAAAGTTACATGTACATATAAGGAACAGCTGGAAGACCAATTTGCAACTTATTAGGTCAATTAGCAACATGATTGGGTATGAATAGAGCCTCTCAGAGTGGCAGTGTCTATCAGAAGTCAAGATGGGCAGAGGATCCCCAATTCCCTCAATGCTGCAGCGACAAATAGTGGAGCAATATCAGAAAGGAGTTTCTCAGAAAAACAATTGCAAAGAGTTTGAAGTTATCATCATCTACAGTGCATAATATCATCCAAAGATTCAGAGAATCTGGAACAATCTCTGTGTGTAAGGGTCAAGGACGGAAAACCATACTGGATGCCCGTGATCTTCAGACTCTTAGACAGCACTGCATCACATACAGGAATGATACTGTAATGGAAATCACAACATGGGCTCAGGAATACTTCCAGAAAACATTGTTGGTGAACACAATCCACCGTGCCATTCATCGTTGTCGGCTAAAACTCTAACTTTATACAGTGGGGCTCGAAAGTTTGGGCACCCCTTGCAGAATCTGTGAAAATATGAGTAATTTTCAAAAAATAAGAGAGATCATACTAAATGCATGTTATTTTTTATTTAGTACTGTCCTGAGTAAGATATTGTACATAAAAGATATTAACATTTAGTACACAAGACAAAAAAAATTGCTAAAAATTATTAAAATAACCCCACTCAAAAGTTTGGGAATCCTTGGTTCTTAGTACTGTGTTCTGTTACCTGATGATCCTCGGCTGTCTTTCTGTTTTGTGATGGTTGTGCATGAGTCCCTTGTTTGTTCTGAACAGTTAAACTGAGCAGCGTTCTTCAGAAAAATCTTTAAGGTCCTGCAGATTCTTCAGTTTTCCAGCATCTTTGCATATTTGAACCCTTTCCAGCAGTGACTTTATGATTTTGAGATTCATCTTTTCAGACTGAGGACATTTGAGGGACTCAAACACAACTATTTAAAAAGATTCAAACATTCACTGATGCTCCAGAAGGAAACAAGATGCATTAAGAGCTGGGGGGTGAAAACTTTTGGAATTTGAAGATCAAGGTAAATTGTACTTAATTTGTGTACCGGGAAACATACAAGTATCTTCTGTTGCTTAGGAAGGGCAGAACTAAATGGATTTTTTTTTAATTTCAACAAAATAAGACAAATTTGGCCATCTTCGTGTTCAAAAGTTCTTAATGCATCTTGTTTCCTTCTGGAGCATCAGTGAATGTTTGAATCTTTTTTAATAGTTTTCTGAAGAACGCTGCTCAGTTTAACTGTCCAGAACAAACAAGGGACTCATGCACAACCCTCACAAAACAGAAAGTGGATCATCAGGTGACCACACACACAGTACTAAGAACCAAGGGTTCCCAAACTTTTGAGTGGGTTTATTTTACTAATTTCAGCATTTTTTTTGTCTTGTGGACTAAATGTTAATATCTTTTATGTACAATATCTTACTCAGGACAGTACTAAATAAAATATAACATGCATTTAGTATGATCTCTCTTATTTTTTGAAAATTACTCGCATTTTCACAGATTCTGCAAGGGGTGCCCAAACTTTCGAGCCCCACTGTAGGTCAAAAAGAAGCCATATCTAAACATGATCCAGAAGCGTAGGCATTTTCTCTGGGCCAAGGCTCATTTAAAATGGAAAAAAAGTGGAAAACTGTCGAATCAAAATGTGTGTGTGTGGCTTTGGCAGCTTACAATATTCCTATTCCCAAACTTGAGCAACTTGTCCCCTCTGTCCCCAGACATTTACAGACTGTTATAAAAAGAAGAGGAGTTGCCACACAGTTGTAAACATGGCCTTTCCAAACTTTTTTGAGATGCGATGAAATTTAAAATCAACTTATTTTTCCCTTAAAATTATACATTTTCTCAGTTTAAACATTTGATATGTCATCTATGTTATATTCTGAATATAATATTGAAATGTGAAACTTCCACATCATTGCTTTCTGTTTTTATTCACAATTTGTACAGTGTCCCAACTTTTTTGGAATCGGGTTTGTATATTCATTTAGCTTGAGATGGCACAATGTAGTTTTTTAACACTTACAATCTTACACAAATGTTTCTGCGAATGATTTTTTTTACTTAAAACGCCAGGTGTATAGAAGCAGTTGTTAAATGATCTGGATATTTCCCGTCTAGTTCTCTGCCTCAGGCAAACAAGACACATAAAACTCTGGACCTGCTCGCAGATGATCTTATTCCCTTCAATACTTCTACCACCAGGTGATTGTTTTGTCCTCATTCGTTCTCTATTCATAGAACTTACATTTCTTAGTTTTGAAGAATATGCACAGCATGCAGTTTCCTAGACAGATTAGTAATATGATTAATAATGTAAAAATAACACATAAAAGAACTTGACTGGAGTATTGAAGTGTAACTAATAGTTTTGTTCCCCCTCTCTCAGAACCAGCACTGACTACACCTACAGCCGGAAAACCCTGATTGAAGATTTTAAGAGGTACAACAGCATCATTTCTTTCTTTCTTTCTTTCTTTCTATTGTTCAGTTAAAGCCGATGTGTCCGAACCTGTTCCTGAAGGGCCACTGTCCTGCTGGGTTCAGCTCCAGCTCTAATGAAACACACCTGAACCAGCTAGTCAAGGTCTTCAGACTCAGGCCCTGTCCCAAATCACACCCTTTATTGTCTGGTAGAAGTCTGCTGTGGAGCTCGGCAGAGGGGGCAAATGTCCGGGGAAACATACTATAGTAATTAGTGTTTAAGATGTCATGTAAACCACCCAAACATACTGTAAATGAATGCTTACGATCTTTTTACTTTGTTACGAGATGGTAAATGTGTTGCGGTGTACTTTGTCACAGCACAATGATCCTTTTTTAACCGTGGCATCACAGTTCCACTTACATATGACAGCACACACTTCTAAGTGCAGTGTCAAATTGTTTTTTTTTTTTTTCAGCTCAGATTATGATTTCGATCCAATACCAATATCGAGTGAGCCGACAAAGAGGTGATGATTCTGAATGTAATTCTCACTGTTTATCATTAATCTGTGTGCACATGGCAGCCAACAGCTCTTTCTCTGTCTGCTTGTGTCTTTCATAGTCCTCAGTGGTACAGTCCTCCCAAACCGGACTCAAGGTGACCGTGCAGATTCATTCATCAAACTCTGTTTGCTAAAATTGTGACAATAATGGTTATCGTGATACAGTTCATTTCTATTTCCAGTTCCTCAGAAACATACAATGACTTTCAGCATCCTGTGGATTTGGTTGCTGAGTGAGTATTTAAATCAGTTTACATTAAATTTTATAATATTAAAATTTCAAAATGTAATTTTACCCAGTGCTTTCGATTAAATAGCGATATTAATCAAGATATTTGTGTTTAATTGACAGTGTGCCAGCAGACGTGTTGGTTTCCTTGGCTGAAGATGTCATTCCAGTTGATACTAAGAGGTAATTGAGGAGTGCATAAGTGTTTATTACACACCTGGATTAGTCTGTGTCGATTCATATTGTTTGAATAGAGATCCTTGCTAAGAAAAGTCAATATCATAATGGGTTAAAGTCCCGCAGAAGGAAGCCCAACCCTAAAACTGCACCTGAGCTGCAGATAAACTCTCACACAGAATCAAACGCACTTTCATACGTGTGCACACGCTCTCTGGAAGTAAAACTAGCCTTCATCTCACCGGATCCCTTTTAAAAGCAACTCCCTTTTTCTTTTTCCACAGAGACTGGAGGACAGACATGGACAGGTGAGTGCTGCTCTTTCAGTCAAGTTCACTGTGCATACAGAAGCTGTAAAAGTTCAACAATATTTAAAGTAAATTCCACTATTCATATTTGAGGTTATGTGATTACAGAAGACGGGGATATCACTACTTTGTCAAAACTTCTTATTTAAATAAATTACTAATAACAGAATCGTGGAGTGTTGATATATGAAACTTTTTAAACATGATTCATTTTGTGATTCCACAAGATTTAAAATTCCGATTCTTATTTTTGTATATATTATTTTTCAATGAAAACATTGTAATAATAATAATTCTTAATATACATTATCATTTGACATCATCACATGGCTCCCTTTGGAAGTTTTCCCATTGGCTGAGACCAAACAAACAAGATATTTATATATTTTAATGCACATTATACATATGAAATATGTTTATAAAGATATAACACCATGATTTCATATTTGATTAATGATGGAGTAATGATTAATGTTTAATATTATCTTCCAGACACGATTTGTGAAAACATGGGAAGTCCTGATGTTCCCCAAAGAGGAAAAATAAATGTCTTTCTTATACAGAAATTTTTAAAATGGGGATATCAAGCATTTAACTGTCCGGTCTGACCAAATACTCATGTATCGGTCACAAGCGCCAAACGAGCTTTTCCTGTTTAGCATCTGATTTAATAAAGAAGCAGAGCACTGGAGCTGGTTTTCTAGGATAAATAAGGATAGCCCTGCTTTAAGTCTTGGGTTACTCATTGTTTCTTAAAAGATCTTTCCTGAAATAGTGCCTTGACAAATACATGTACTGCACAAAAAAATCCTATATGTCTCTACATTTTCACCTTTACTTATGTCCCTCACAGTCAAACAAAATAACTTATGATGAACATGGGCACATGAGACCCTTCGGCTGTGCTGTGCATCAGAGATTTGTTGTCTTAGACAAGATTTCTAACATAATGACTATTTTTGTCTTATAGTTACAAAACCAGCACCAAAACAGTGGAGAGTTCTGTCCGGGAGAACTTACCAGAATCTGAACCCAAGAAGTATGTGGGAAGATGTTATAGTTTATCCTGATTCATTTAACCAGAAAGTGTTGTCCTGTTGAACGCCTGATCTCTTTTGATTGGTCTTTTTAGGAGCTTTGTCTATGTTAAGGAGTATGTGGATAACTCACCTCTTGATGGCAGGTAACCTGAAGGCTTTATATTCTTAAAATCGTTCTCTACTGTTATAGTCATTCTGAGAGATTTGCTCCGTAACATAAGCGGTTCTCAGTTGGTTTGCTTTAGGACCCAGATTACATACTGTATAATACAAAAGTAATACAAATATTCCAAAAATAAGCACTGAAATGAATTAACATGACCATGAGCGGCATAGACTCTCTGATATGTGAAGCGGACCCTCCAGGGGCTAATAATGCACAAAACACAACTGTGTGATGAGGAACTGGAAAAACGTTTTATTTTTGTAACTGATGTGAGATAAGTGCAGTGCAGAGATACTGTGCTGAAGGTTGTGGAATAGTCGTCTGTGGATCAATACAATGACTTCAACCACAAAATGCTTTGTCTTCATTTTTACAGCAGCTCTGACTATGTGTCATCCACAACCTCCAACTACAGCTACAGCAGCCCCAGCTACTACTCCCGGTAACACCTTCAGATGTCTAAACTATCTAATCACAACACACTCATTTATCATCACACATGGCCATAGATACAATCATAAAGTCAAAACAGTAATTGTCAGGCAATTATTTGCAAAATATATGGTAGGCAAGCAAATGTTAGCATAATTATACAAAATATTAACTATGTAAAGCAATACACAAATTAAAAGGGAAAATAAGCATATATAACAATACATATAGAAATATATCCCATATAATATAATGTAACAATAATAATAATATACAAATATTAAATTACATTTTTAATGTTAATTCAAATTATTTATCCATTTTTGATAATCCGGGGATGCAATGGTCACGCAGGTTTGTTTACTTGTGGGCACGAGAACTGGATGTCGTTCCCTCAACATAAGCATCTGGAGGCATGCGTCGTCGTTACCTTGACAAAATGATCTCGTGGCCACAACATAATATCACATTTCCACGAGTTAATATCTCTTGGCCACGACATATTATCACGTTACCATGATTTATTATGACCATTTAACTGACCATGCCATCTCATAAAAACTACGTTATGGAATTACATCCCCAAAAGTGTGCTTAATTGCAAAAAAATAGGTGTTCGGTAGTGACATTCCTCAAATTTACACACAGATTTTTCGGACTTTTGAACACATTTACCACAAAATGATGATACGCATCTACTTGCACCTTGTAGCTATGAGAGAGGGGGACACAGGATTTTTTCCTGATTGTAAATGTAGGCGTGTAGTTAAAATCTGTTTCAGCCAATAGACTAAAACACAGACTGTTTCAGTAGTGAGATGAAACAGGACACATTTTTGTTTTGTTTCATAATTTACAAAGAAAATTAAAATTAATATTTTTTGAACTTCACTTTTTAAAAGAATGAAAAAGATACTTTTAAAAACAACAATGGGAATAAAAATTCAATTTAATTTTCATTAGTTAAAATTTAGGGGTTCAGTACAGCCACCTCCCAGTCCCAACTTAAAGTACCAAATAAATGAGGCCTTCATATATATTAAGCTTACAAATATTTTAAATATTATTGTGGGTTTCAATAGATAAGATAGATGGGATCTTAGTAAACATCTAAGATTTGAATACTTAAATGTGTTTTTTGGTTGTGGGACAGCAGTTTGCACCAATTATGTAGATGGCCCATCAACACTATATGGACAAAAGTATTGGACCCCCTTCTAATGAACTTATTTGACTACTTTAGTAATTCCCATGAGTACAAATCTTAACGTTTAAGCTTATAATGATGATATTGTAGGGAATTATGTGCTTCTACTTCTACAGCAACAGTTTGGACAGGACCCTTTCTCTTCGAACAGTTCAGTGCCTCTGTGTATGAGGCGAGGTTCAGAAAGAAATGACTGATTGAGTCCGTGTGGAAGAACTGGACAGGTCTGCAGAAAGCAGCTGAACGCCTCTGCTCTGACTTTAAATGCAGACTTGAGCCGAACACTCTTCACCAAACACCAATGATTTGTACATATGGGTACAGTCATTTTAGACACTTCCAAAACTGTTGCAACAGAAATTGAAATAAAAATTTTAAATACACAAATTATTTTAAAGTTCTAATATCTTAAACTTTCTACTCATGGAAATGACTGAAGTATTCAAACCTGTTCATTAGAAGGGGAATCCCAATACTTTTGTCCATATGGTGTATCATTTATAGATGTATAGACTCATCTAAGTGTGCTTAAGTATTGCAAAAGCAGTGATGAGTGTGAGGAAATGGGGATTTTAGTTTATTATCCGAACTCTAAACGATGTCCTCATTTGGTCATTTTAGAAGAGATATGACTCCCTGTACATACTGTGGAGAAATGGTGGGAAATGATGCCAAAATCACCATTGAGCACCTGAACATATCCTGTCACCCATCCTGCTTTAAGGTATGCAACAATATCCGCTCACACAAAGGACTCTTTTTTTTCCCAGACACCTCTCAATTTTGTATGGCACAATGTCCTTGATGCATTTTAGCTTGTTTGTGATATGCTACACTGCTGTACATAACATATGACAATATGCTTTAATGAAAATATGTATTGAATTTCTCCCCCCCCCCACCCCAGTGTGGTATTTGCAGTAAACCAATGGGAGATTTACTCTACAACATGTTTCTCCATCGTGGGACGGTGCATTGTGAGAGCTGCTATTCCAATGTGCTATAAGGAGATCTGCTTACATGCCTGAAATACCCCTCAACAGTATCGCTCACCTGCTGATTTGAAAAGGAATTAGACTTGTTACTGGCACAAAACATGTTCCTCTTTATTTTTCCTCACTGATCGTACCGCTGACATAGTGCCGCTGTGCACAATACCTTCTGGATATCATACAAAGGTTTTCTTGTGCTATGAATGCTTGTTGCAGTGCATTTTCCCCTCCAATTCTGTCCTTTAAATGTTTAGTCAAGACAATAAGAATGTACATCTTTGTTGTATTTAATCATCAGAAACCATTTTATAGAAATTATATCACTGTTTTAGTAGCACTGTTATGAAAAGACATATCCTGCATCGATATTCACAATTAAAGCAACATTCTCATTGAATTCAAGTCGAATTCTCCTTTTATTTTGTTACAAGAATGTGCAATAAAAAATGTAAATATATAAATATTGCATAAGAAATACTGAGGTGTACACACACATTTAAACAAGTCCCAGGAGTCTCATGGGAGAGAATCTCATGAACCACTCAAGAGAAATTACATAGTTTGGATGTATCATGTGCTTAACTCGAATGCAAAAGACACTATGATCCGAAATCTTAATGGTCCAAAGAGGGGGTTGCTTTACTTTATGCAGTGATTTTTCCTTTAGTTAAACTTGACCTTGATGTGTTTTCATGAGATCCCCTCTTCAGGACCCTCATGCACACAAACCATTATTCTTTGTTCATCATATCTGCAGTGATATCCATCTATGAGCAAGCCTGAGTGATTGTGAGCTGTGAATGTTCAACATCCACTGAAGCTTTCAGATTAACATACAGCTCAAGAACTTTCATTGTGAAAAAATGCAAAATACTGACGGGAAACATTTAAAAGTAACAAGATTATTGTGATTGTTTCTATTTGATTGGAAACTCCAATTACTTTCACAATGTAAAAATGGCTCATCAGCCTTGGGTGGACTGCCAGATTGTTTCCAGAACTATTTCAGTCTTGAGCTGTCAGAGGAAGTTTAGATCTGTGACGTCCCCTCCGGTGGCTCATCTCAGCGGCCTCTGGCTCTCCTCACAGCGATGCTCTGTATGTGATGCCACAGTAACGAGGGATCTGACACGTTGTGTCTGACGAGTGACTCCAAACCCTCGGCTTGATCCAGACTCTGCCAGTAGTCCTGCGGCCACATCTGGAGCCAGCTGAGAACAAACACACGTCACGGTTTCACTCTACTACACGTCTTGCTTTAAAACAACATTCACAAAACATTTAACTCAAAAAGCACTGCACATATAGTGTCCCCCGCTCACACTGGCACCCTTGGTAAATATGAGCAATGGTGGCTGCAAAAATAAATCGGCATCTTTGATCTTTTTTTCCATTCAAAAAAATTCAAATCTCATGATGAAATAAATGTTTTTCTCTAATGCATGTTGGCCACAAATATTGGCACCCCCTAGAAACTGTTATGAGTAAAACAGCTCTGAAAAATATTCCTATTCATATTTACATTTTTTAGCACACCAGGGTGACTAGGAGCATGAAATTGTCCAGCAATAACTTCCTGTTCCACAGGATTATAAATGAGGAACATAAAGGCCAAATTTCCTTAATCATCCATCACAAGGAGTAAAACTGAAGATTCTTGAGCTTTATAAAATAGAAAGTGACTGTAAGAAAAGAGATAATTAATCTTGTAATTAAGACGTTCCATTCAACTAAAGATGTTAAATCTGCCTGGAAGAGGATGTCTGTATCATCCTAATGCACGCTGAGGAAGAGTTTGAGTGGATAAAGACCCTCCAGGGATCACAGCTGGAAAACCGCAGAGATTAGTTGAGTTTTGGGGTCAGAAGACCTAAAAAAACATCAAACAGCCCCTACATCAGTTCGTTGTTCAGGAGCGTTTAAGGCAGAAGTATCTTCACTCCTTCAAAAACAAACTCAAGCATATTCAGTTGTCAGATGCGACTGAAACTTCAAATGGCATTGGCTTCTATGGTCAGATTAAACTAAAAAAAATTGGCTTTTTGGCAGCAAACCCACCAGATGGATTTACAAACAGGGATAAAGAGTAATCCATGTACCCCAGTTAAATATACTGCTGGATCTTTAATGTTGTTTTAATGGGTCACTGAACACAAAATGAAGTTTCTGCCATGACTGTCCCAGTCCTTTGACCTGAACCCTGTAAAAGATGAGTGAAGTGATCTGAAGAGAAGGAGCTGTGAATCTGAAGGATCTGGAGAGATTTGGGATGAAGGAAGGGTCTCTGATCTCTTGTCAGGTGTTCTCCAAACTCTTCAGGCATCATAGGACAAAACTTCCCCCAACTTTCAATTATTCTACTTCAATGATAGGTTACGATTTTTAAGATAAGGATAAACAATGCAGATTTATTTTCACAGACACTATTTAAACTGAACAGAGATGACATCACTGAATTCAATGATGAACTGACTTTAACTCTCATTTTGCATTATTGACACACTGTTTTCCAAATGAATGTTGTTCAGTTGCTTTGACGCAATGTATTTTGTTTAAAGCGCTATATAAATAAAGGTGACAGCTGCCTTTGCTCACTGTATTTATGAAATAGTGATATTTAAAATCTGTTTACCTATCATTTGGGTCAAGACCCTCCACAGGCCCATATCCAGGACTGGGCAGTGGGCAGCCCATGTGTGAGCTGTTGGCCATCTTTGGTTGGGGCGGCAGGTTTTGCTGTGGGTTCTTCCTGTGTGCTTTCACTGCCGCCAGACGCTCGTTCTCTCGGTCGCACACAAAGCACTCAAACCCGTTCAGGTAGTTTGGTTTACTCATGTCGTTGACGCCCCACTCTCTGCTCTCCAGTCCCTCCAGCAGACGCAGGTTTGTGATCTTGCTGGGTGTTTTGTACTCCAGATAGCGCGAGTACTCTGCGTCGTCTTGATCCAGAGTCTTTATGAACTCCGCCAGCTCCCGTGGAGAGGGGAAATCATCAATGAGGATAGCAGAATGATTGTTCGGGAGCCAGTCGGCCACCGACGACGAGCCCCTGTAGATGGGCACACAGCCCTGGTGCATGGGGCGCCACAGCTTCTCCGTCATGTAGTCGGGACACAGGCCGTTCTCCAGGGCCAGGTGGAACTTATAACGGCCGACAAAACTCATGAAGCGCCTGTCTTCACCAGTGGCTGTGCTGGTGTCCTCCAGATAGTCAGGCAGGGGTTTGTTATTAAGGCACTTACCATACGAGTCAATCTGAGGAGAAGACATGATGATAATTTGGATTTTAAGACCAAAATATTCTTTGATTTTTTTGTATCTGTGCATAGCTGAACACATAACCTTTCAAAATAAACTCTTGATAGCATGCATAAACACAGGCACTTGACACATGCAACACTAGAAAGTGTCCTTATCCAGTGTCTGCACTATTTCTCTATGGAGCGATTAAAAATGTCTTTCTTTTAAAACACTAGGTATCATACATTTGAAAATGGTTTCAGAGAAAAACTAGGTATTATACACTAAATGACTCAGAAACACATATTACCAGACTTTCAAATTTCTTTTTTTTTTTTTTTTTTAAATGCACACACACACAAAGAGAGAGAGAGCCATAGACAGACAGAGACAGAGACAGAGAGAGACAGAGACAGAGAGAGACCGAGAGAGAGATTACTTACAAATTGTAGTCTGTTACTGAATACAGATTACATGATGAAAACTACTTCGTAATGTAATATAGGGTTCGAAAATTTAGCTAATGTAATTAAACTACTTTTATAGATTACTCTTTGTATATCAAACTTGTTTTAAACTTTAATTAACTGTACCACAAAGAAAACATTCTATTTTCATAAAATGCATTAACGTCAGGACTGCAGTAGGTTTATGAGTTGATAAAAAGCTATTAGTTATTTAGATTACAAAAAATGTACAATACAAATAATTTACAGGCTTGAACACCAAAAATATAAATATTCAGTTTACCCTGTATGTCAATGTTCCCATTTTTGAATCCATTCAGACGATCTCTGGGTCTGGAGGTAGCACTTTTAGTTTAGCGTAGATAATTGAATCAGATTAGACCGTTAGCATCTCGCTCAAAAACGACCAAAGAGTTTTTATATTTTTCCTATTTAAAACTTGACTCTTCTGTAGCTACATCGTGTACTAAGACCGACAGAAAATGAAAAGTTGTGATTTTCTAGGCCGATATGGCTAGGACTTATTCTCTCATTCTGGCGTAGTAATCAAGGAACAGTGATATTACGCAGCGCCTGAAAATAGTCCCCAGCTAGTTTGTGTAGCTGCAGCTTTAACAGAGTTCCTGGGGTCTATTTTCAGGTTCAGAAATAAACTTTTCGAATAAAAATTGGAAATCTGTTATAACAGTATCACCTCTATATATTTCATCAGCTCTTGAACGTAGCGATCGCGGTCTGAAGGCACATCACAGTGGGACTGCATGTAGAGCACAGGGGCCAGACCGGCCCGTCTCCAGCGGTTCTTCTCCTGCAGAGGGACTGCCGCTGCCTCCAGAAGATAGTCCAGAGAGGGCAGCCACTGCAGCGTCAGCGGATAGTCCGACTCCCTCCTGAACGTGGCTGTGTAGTTAAACAGCCTGATCCCAACACTGTGCGAGAGCAGGTAGTTGTTCATGGGCGACTCTTCGTGGAAAAGCGCCCAGGTCTGATGGGCCAAGCGTGGCAGAGGAGCCTCGTACGCCCGGAAGTCTGTGCCGTAGAAAATGATGGATGCCGTGCGGCGATACAGCTGGACTTTACGGTTGCTTGTGACCAGACAGGACGAGTGGGCACAGTCCACACGCTCGGTGTCTCCTGGGAAGTGTGGGAACAGATTGGAGCTCCACCACAGAAGGATGGGCAGCTTATTATTTGGGCGAAAATCTGTGTTTCCAGGGCCACGGTACGAGCTCACACTAGCAAACTCCATGTCACTGAGGGCACTCTGGGGCTGGAAAACCTCGCTGTCCCCTGTGTCCACTGGGCCCTGGCCCCAGCAGCATACTGGGGCCACCGCAATAAACCACAGCCAAAGCCTCATAGTCAACCTGAGGAAATAAAAGACAAAACACTGAATCATTCTTCTGCTCTTAAAGGGATAGCTCACTCAAAAATTCTGTCAATAATTACTCGCCCTCATGAACCCAAAAAGTATTCTCATGGCTTCATAAAGTTAGGGTTGAACCCCTGATGTCTGGTGGACTCTTATGTTCTTGGTACCCTGATCGATGTAGTATCCATGCTGTATATAGAGGGCCAGAGAGCTCTCGGATTCAATCCGAATATCTTCATTTGTGTTTTACGGGTTTGGGACTTCATGAGTTTTTAATTTTGGGGTGAACTATCTCTTTAAACTGTTGAAAAAAAAAAAAATTCAAGTATCTGCATAGGACTGTAAATATTATTAAGGGTAAAAATAAACCTGGGCTCGATGATAAAGGCCTGCACGATGTGAAGGCATAAAGGATGCTCAAAACAGTTCTGCATCATCAAGAAAAATCACTCATACGCTGTCTAAAGTGTGGTTTATAAGCAATTACTTAGCGACCATTAAAAGTATGTTGTGGTTAGTATGAATGCGAGTAGTATGAATGTAATCCGGATGTACTACATTCATCACCTAGATGGTGACAGACAGTGATCAACCTCATAAGAAGACACATGCACTGATGGACAAAAATAATTGCCTGATTTTATAAATGTGGGAAATTACATTTGAATAAGACATATACAATCTGTGCTCGTGTTAATCGCTTGCACTTACAAAATGAGCAGACAATATCAGAAAGAAGCCTGTTTAATCAAAGTAAAGACCCATGTTTATTAAAATGTTAATGAAATGAAAATGTTTAATAGATATTTAAGAGAATGTAGCCATATTTGCATATTTTGTTAGAGTTAGGTTCAGGGTCTTAACACACACACAATTATGTAAGACTTCAGTCTTTGCGAGTAGTCACTTAAAGATACATGTTGATTCATGTCAAACAATAAAAAAACAAAGAGAAAAATCACTGACTGAATCCCTTTAGTAGCATTAATAAAGATTAATTTAAATTTAGTGAAGTGAATTTATACAAACTGCCTGAAATTTTTATTTTATTTTATTTGTATCTTTTGTATTTACTTTTGCTACTTGTTGTAATTGGTTTATTATTGATCGTTTACTTTTTCGTTAATAATGCTTGTATTTTATTAGTTAGTAGTCTATTGGTTTTTGGTTCTGTGGTATCAAAAATGATTGATATTGTCTACACAACAACATAGGGTTACATGAACCAAAAACAAAAATTTATTTATTTTTAATTACATTTTATTTATTTTTGTTTTAATTTTATTTACTTATCTCTCTCTCTCTCTCTCATACATACATACATACATACATGCATACATAGATATACATATATATATATATATATATATATATATATATATATATATATATATATATATATATATATATATATACACATACGCAAACACAGACACACACAATTTATTTACTTTTATTACTCATTTTTTTTATGATTCATTCATTCATTTTTGCAGGGTCAGGGTCAAACATTTTAACAAGGCAAGAAAAATCTTAAACTCAAGCCAGACCACAGGCAGGAAAATAACAATGCCCTGTAAACTACATGTACATGTACAGTAACAAATATGAAGAAAACGAAAATAAATGGCTGTATTTCAAAACATAATAAGCTTTTTGGTCATTGTGGTTTCAAAACGTACTAAGAAGCTTACTAGGTCTAACTTAGAGATCAATTTTGGCAAAACCTAGTTATCAGCCTTGTTAAACAGCATTTTTGGGCAATATGTGCACATATTGTATCCAGAAATGCACGTATGGAGCACACTATGTTTGAAGCACAGCCAAAGAAGAATTTAAAAACACATTTCCGACAAAACCCAAACACATACGATTATATTCCATACAACATGACGTGAAAGCTTACTTTCTTACTTCAGTTCAGGACAGACGCATGTTTTCTTGTCGCATCTTCACTGCTCTTCCTCGCCACTCTCCAGGAGAGCAGGATGGACACAACACAAGACGCTGCTGGGCTCTGAGGAATCACAGTGGGAAAACTGAGCATTACTGCCACCTAGAGTTCTGGATGAGAACTGCAAACTGAAGAGTTATATTTTTATCATTATAATTATTCAATTTCATTTGTCCTTTTAATATTAAATAATACTAATTGAATTTGTGTAACTAAACAATAACATAAAATTAGTCATTAAAAATTAATTGCGGTTAAACACACATTCTCTCTCTCTCTCGCTCGCTCAATCACTGTCACACACGCAGCGCGTGAGAGCTCAGCGTCCAGCGGCACAATATGAGGTAATTCAGAGAGGATTTTTACATGATTCAACACATATAAGAGCAAAGTGGGTATATTCCTCCTGTATGTGTGTTCACGTATGCGTAACAGTGCTGCAGTTTATTTAATAAATCATCTAAAACTGTGCTGGTCATGTAGCTAAAGTGAGCTAACAGCGCTGAGAATACATATATGATAAATGACACCAAACGCGATCATAAAAACATCAGCCATGTTTATTAGTAATAGTACGAGCTAAGTTATAATGAGCAATAACGTTGAGAGTACTAAAGATAAACCTTGAGCTTGAGCACTCGGGTGCTAAAAACACTGTTGTCATGCACTTGTGCGCATGCGCAGACATCGATCATCTGTTTCCTGCTCGAGATGTGTTCAGAATCAATAAATACGCAAGTAACGCTTAAAGTTATTAAATAACGCAGAATATTGCACTGTATTCTGCCAGTATCGTGTAGTGTGTTTATGCACTACTTTAGGATTTCTGAAACGGACCTTTTTATTTTTAGTGTTGGGATAAGAAAATTAGTTTGAACAATGAAATATGAACTATGAAAATTAGTTTGAACAAAAATTGTGACATACAAATGAGGATTAGCATTGCATTAGAAATGACTTCGTTCGCTTTATTTTGCTATTATCACTTATTTTTATCAATTATAGTGTCCTGCACACACTAGTAAAAAATATAAAAATTATATCTGGTGTCTGAATAACTTTTGTTTTGACTGTAGACATATTGGAATTTTTATTTTTGTAAAAACATGTTTATTATTAACATGTTTATTATTATTATTATTATTATTATGCTATCATGCTTTATTGTGTTAGCTGTATTTTTTATTTACAATTTTTAACCTATTCAAAATAAAAAAAACTGCAGTTTGGTTGAGATTAACTGGAATGCACAATGAAAAAAAAAACATGACTTGTGAAAATTGATAAACATTATTTGTTTTTGCAAATGAGCTTTTCATATATATATATATATATATATATATATATATATATATATATATATATATATATATATATATATATGGTTATAAGTATATTCATATATAATATAACTTATATAAATATAAATATGTAAAATAATATTTCCAACACTCATAATAAATCAGAATATTAGAATGATTTCTAAATGATCATGTGATCGACTGGATGTTACATGTGACACTGAAGCTGGAGGAATGATGCTGAAAATTCAGCTTTGCATCACAGGAATAAATTATTATTATTTTTTAAGTATATTCAAATAGAAAACTATTATTTTAAGTTGTAATAATATATCACAATATTACATTTTTTTCTGTATTTTTGATCAAATAAATGCAGGCTTGATGAGCAGAAGAAACTTCTTTCAAAAACATTAAAAATAGTAATGTTTCCAAACTTTTGGTCTGTACTGTATATATATACTGTATTTGTGTCACAGTACACACGCACATATTATGTACACAAAATTGTATTTTGGATGCGATTAATCACGATTAATTGTCCAGTAATTATATAAATATATATGTATAGCCTATATTTGTCAATTTTGATTGCTTCTACTGTCCTCATTTGTTAGTCTGTTTGTGTGAAGTGTTGATGTCTGTGTTGGTCAGGCTGCAGTGAAGACGTGTGGGCCGTTATGAGCGGGAAGAGCCTCTTGCTGAAGGTCATTCTTCTGGGGGACGGCGGCGTGGGCAAGAGCTCCCTCATGAACCGCTACGTGACGGACCGCTTCGACACGCAGTCCTTCCACACCATCGGTGTGGAGTTCCTCAACCGCGACCTGGAGATGGACGGGCGGCTGGTGACCCTCCAGATCTGGGACACGGCGGGCCAGGAGCGTTTCAAGAGCCTGCGCACACCCTTCTACCGCGGCGCGGACTGCTGCCTGCTCACCTTCGCCGTGGATGACCTGCAGAGCTTCCAGAACCTGGGCTGCTGGAAGAAGGAGTTCATGTATTACTCAGACGTACGAGACCCCGAGCGCTTCCCCTTCGTGGTGCTGGGAAACAAGGTGGACAAGGAGGAGCGGGAGGTGGGCGAGGATGAGGCCCGGGCCTGGTGTGAGGAGAACGGCTGCTGTCCGTACTTCGAGACCAGTGCCAAGGATGACAGGAACGTGGGGGCCGCTTTCGAGGCTGCTGTCCGGGAGGTTCTGGCCAGCGAGGACCCCATCGACCACACCCTGCTGAGCAGCTCCATCGACCTCCACGGGAACCGAAAAGGGGCTCGCTCGTCCTGCTGTTGAGGTGCCTCTAATGGTGCGTCGGATATATCGTATTTACGAGTTGAACGTCGCTACAAAGTCGTTATTATATGATAGCCAGTTTTGCCACTGAATAAATAAAATGTAAAAAGTAATTGCGACCTTTATTTCAGAATTGTGACTTTTTTTCTTATAATTGTGAGCTTGCATCTTGCAAATGTGACTTTATTTTTCTCAGAATTGTGAGATGCAAACTCGCAATTGCTAAATATATCGTCCAGTTCTGAGGAGAGAATAGACTACGTTCTCACAATTGCAAGTTAATGTCTGTTAATGTTCTGACTTTATAATTTTGCAATTGCGTGTTTATATCACGAAAAAAAAAGTCTGAATTGGCAGTTTGCATCTCGCAGTTCACACTTTGTTTCTCACAATTGCTAGTTTAGGTTATATCTGACAATTCTGAGAAAAAAAAGTGAAAACTGCGAGATGTAAAATTGCAATCGTGAGGAAAAAAAGTCAGAATTGCGAGGTAAGTTGCACTAATTGTTTTTTTTCTTTATTCAGTGGCAGAAATGGGTTTCCATATTTTTACGAGTGGAACTAAAAATGTTCTTTAATTCCCGATTTTCGGGGTTGGGGGCGTGTCAGTGAAAAACATGCGGGGTGCAGTGGATGCAGTCAAAGACTGTAGATACGCAGCGTCTGTACAGCTTGTTTGCAAACACGTGATTCTGATGACGCACTAAATACAGCTGTAGGACAGGAAGTGATGTTTCTCCACAGGAAGCAGGAACTTAAGATGCCTGTGTTTTGCATCGTTTATGAATGCTCAAATTGGTCAAACCCAGAAAACACAAGGAGCTTCTTCAGATGTTAAAGGTTCTTTATGGAACCATTTAGACCAAAAATGGGAGTGGCCCCCCATAACGCAACACCGCTTCAATTATATTAATAATCCATTTTGTAGATGTAGAGTCTAAAAAATAGTTGAAGTTTGTTGTCGAATAGTTAAATCTCCATCTTTTTCCGACCAAAGTCCGAATGTCCCAGGACTTGAACGCCTCATAAATCGCTTCATAGCCGTGGTCTTACAGTCTCTCTCTGGCTGATACTGTTAGCTTGAGACGCCAGACGTGTCTCGTGGGATACAGAGTTACCAAACAGAAAAGTCATTTCACACACGTTCATGTCTCTGAAGTCTGGCACACTGACGCTTTCCCAGTCGAAGACTTGTGTGCCGCTGACGTGGTGTTTAATGATAGCTTCGTGTCCTGGACCATAGATCTGGCCTCCCTTTAGTATTCAACGGTTGAGCTTACTGTTTAAACTTACATTTGAGCTATTATGTTGTGGTACTATCTGGCTTTAGGGACGTGGAATGTCACCTCGTTGGCGGGGAAGGAGCCTGAGCTTGTGCGGGAGGTCGAGAGGTACCGACTAGAGATAGTCGGGCTCACCTCAACGCACAGCTTGGGCTCTGGAACCACACTTCTTGAGAGAGGCTGGACTCTCTACCACTCTGGAGTTGCCCATGGTGAGAGGCGGAGGGCAGGAGTGGGTTTGCTAATAGCCCCCCAGCTCAGCCGCCATGTGTTGGAGTTTACCCCGGTGAACGAGAGGGTCGCTTCCCTGCGCCTTCGAGTCGGGGATAGGTCTCTCACTGTCGTTTGTGCCTACGGGCCGAACGGCAGTGCGGACTACCCGGCCTTCTTGGAGTCTCTGGGAGGGGTGCTGGAAAGTGCTCCAACTGGAGTCTCCGTAGTTCTACTGGGGGACTTCAACGCTCACGTGGGCAGTGACAGTGACACCTGGAGGGGCGTGATTGGGAGGAACGGCCCCCCTGACCTGAATCCGAGCGGTGTTCTGTTATTGGATTTCTGTGCTAACCACGGTTTGTCCATAACGAACACCATGTTCAAGCATAAGGGTGTCCACCAGTGCACGTGGCACCAGGACACCCTTGGCCGGAGGTCGATGATCGACTTTGTGGTCGTGTCATCAGACCTTCGGTCATATGTCTTGGACACTCGGGTGAAGAGAGGGGCGGAGCTGTCAACTGATCACCACCTGGTGGTGAGTTGGATCCGATGGCGGGGGAGGAAGCTGGACAGACTCGGCAGACCCAAACGTACTGTGAGGGTCTGTTGGGAACGTTTGGCCGAGCCCCCTGTCAGAGAGATCTTCAACTCCCACCTCCGGCAGAGCTTCGACCGGATCCCGAGGGAGTCTGGAGATATTGAGTCCGAGTGGACCATGTTCTCCACCTCCATTGTCGCTGCGGCTGCTCGGAGCTGTGGCCGTAAGGTCTCCGGTGCCTGTCGAGGCGGCAATCCCCGAACCCGGTGGTGGACACCGGAAGTAAGGGATGCTGTCAAGCTGAAGAAGGAGTCCTATCGGGCCTGGATGGCTTGTGGGACTCCGGAGGCAGCTGACGGGTACCGGCAGGCCAAGCGGACTGCAGCCCGGGTAGTCGTGGAGGCAAAAACTCGGGCCTGGGAGGAGTTCGGTGAGGCCATGGAGAAGGACTATCGGTTGGCCTCGAAGAGATTCTGGCAAACTGTTCGACGCCTCAGGAGGGGGAAGCAGTGCCCTACCAACACTGTTTACAGTAGAGATGGGCACCTGTTGACCTCAACTGGGGATATCGTCGGGCGGTGGAAGGAATACTTCGAGGATCTTCTCAATCCCACCGACTTGTGTTCCGTTGAGGAAGCAGTGGCTGGGGACTCGGGGGGGCACTCGTCCATCACCCGGGCTGAAGTCATCGAGGTAGTTAAAAAGCTCCTCGGTGGCAAGGCACCGGGGGTGGACGAGATCCGCCCCGAGTACCTCAAGTCTCTGGATGTTGTGGGGCTGTCTTGGCTGGCACGCCTCTGCAACATCGCATGGCGGTTGGGGACAGTACCTCTGGACTGGCAGACCGGGGTGGTGGTCCCTCTTTTCAAGAAGGGGGACCGGAGAGTGTGTTCCAACTATAGGGGGATCACACTTCTCAGC
The DNA here is from genome assembly GCF_023724105.1 of Carassius gibelio. NCBI lineage: Eukaryota > Metazoa > Chordata > Actinopteri > Cypriniformes > Cyprinidae > Carassius > Carassius gibelio. The sequence continues at coordinate 5,159,815 of NC_068409.1, forward strand.
CTCCCTGGAAAAGTCTATGCCAGGGTACTGGAGAGGAGAATTCGGCCGATAGTGGAACCTCGGATCCAGGAGGAACAGTGTGGTTTTCGTCCCGGTCGTGGAACACTGGACCAGCTCTATACCCTTTCCAGGGTGCTGGAGGGTTCATGGGAGTTTGCCCAACCAGTCCACATGTGTTTTGTGGACTTGGAGAAGGCATTCGACCGTGTTCCTCGCGACATCCTGTGGAGGGTGCTCCGGGAGTATGGGGTCGGCGGCTCCCTACTTAGGGCTGTTCGGTCCCTGTACGACCGGAGCAAGAGCTTGGTTCGCATTGCCGGCAGTAAGTCAGACCTGTTCCCGGTGCATGTTGGACTCCGGCAGGGCTGCCCTTTGTCACCGGTTCTGTTCATAATTTTTATGGACAGAATTTCTAGGCGCAGCCAAGGGCCGGAGAGTGTCCGGTTTGGGGACCATACGATTTCGTCGCTGCTTTTTGCGGATGATGTTGTTGTGTTGGCCTCCTCAGACCAGGACCTTCAGTGTGCATTGGGACGGTTTGCAGCCGAGTGTGAATCGGCTGGGATGAGAATCAGCACCTCCAAGTCCGAGGCCATGGTTCTCAGTCGGAAAAGGGTGGATTGCCCACTCCAGGTTGGTGGAGAGTTCCTGCCTCAAGTGGAGGAGTTCAGGTATCTTGGAGTCTTGTTCACGAGTGAGGGAAGGATGGAACGTGAGATTGACAGACGGATCGGTGCAGCTTCTGCAGTAATGCGGTCGCTGTACCGGTCTGTCGTGGTGAAGAAGGAGCTGAGCTGTAAGGCAAAGCTCTCGATTTACCGGTCAATCTACGTTCCTACTCTCACCTATGGTCATGAGCTGTGGGTCATGACCGAAAGGACAAGATCCCGGATACAGGCGGCCGAAATGAGCTTTCTCCGTCGGGTGGCTGGGCGCTCCCTTAGAGATAGGGTGAGAAGCTCGGTCACTCGGGAGGAGCTCAGAGTAGAGCCGTTGCTCCTCCACATCGAGAGGAGCCAGCTGAGGTGGCTCGGGCATCTATTTCGGATGCCTCCTGGACGCCTTCCCAGGGAGGTGTTCCAGGCACGTCTCACCGGGAGGAGGCCCCGGGGAAGACCTAGGACACGCTGGAGGGACTATGTCTCCCGGCTGGCCTGGGAACGCCTCGGGGTCCCCCCGGAAGAGCTGGAGGAAGTGGCTAGGGAGAGGGAAGTCTGGGCGTCTCTGCTTAGACTGTTGCCCCCGCGACCCGGCCCCGGATAAGCGGAAGATGATGGATGGATGGATGGATGTTGTGGTACTCACTTCTCTAGATATTTCCAAACACATAACCCGTGTCACATACTGCGGACACTGTTATCGGTAATGACATATTGTGTGAGAGAAATTTTTCATTTTTCATTTTTACTAAGTTATTCTTTGGGTGAAGAACACGTTTGGGTCATATTTCACCTAAAATATTAGTAAAGAATAAATATATATAAGATATTACAATTAAAAAAAAAAAATTTTTTGACAATGACATTATTTTTGTGATTTATAAGCATGTAACATTAAAACAACAAATAAATGTAACTTTCCTCATTATTACTTAAACTGTAGGCCTAAATGATTTATCTGTTATTGTAGCGTTTGTTATCTTAGCTTCGATTCATGCTGGTTTGAATAACTATGAAACATAATTGTGTCCACACATGATGAAGAAACCTTTGCACTCTTTAAATGATTTATTATTTTATTTTGGGTTGAAATATGACTTTCTGAAATTGATTCACCTTATTATGGTACATGTAGTAAAACACATAACCTCAAATTGTCTGAGATGCATCAGCACAGCACTGCTTTTACACAGAAAGGGAATTTCTTTTACCATCGCATCGAAAGATTACACTTTTTTTTAACAGTTTATTTAGATTTTATTTCGATTTGAGTTAACCTTTTTCAGTTGTTCTGTACGGTACAGTGAGTTTGTTTTAGATGTGTAATATGTATAGTTTGATTTAGTTCTCTAGTGTGTATTTGAGCAGTTTTACACACCTAATGCACGATGAATCTGGGCAGCAATGCTGTAGTGTTTAATGAAGGATGAAGTCTCTTGCATGAAGAGCATGTTTGTGTGTCGTGGTCAGTTTGAGGGTTTAGACCACATCTGATTCACTAAATGACTCAGGAATGTGGCTTAGACAAATGCACAGATCATTTTCTGAAAGCATGTGGGAATTTAAAGCTGGAGCCTCTCTGGACGTCTGCGGCCGACTTGAAGAGTCTCAGAGTCACAGCTGATGAATGAGTTCACAGTCGTGGTTTCCTCCATGTCAGACCAATGCTGATATCAAACCAAAGCACCTGGTTCCCAGTGTCTTGCATTGACCTCTGATCGTTTAGAGTGCACTTGTGAAGGACTTTGATTTAGTGCATTTATAGGTACTTCTATCTTTTATAATATTGACTTATTTCCTAGTGCTTTTAACCAGATTTTGAATGTTTTCTCAGCCTTTTCTCTGCATACTGCTGTAAGTCTTGTGGATTGGGAGCTGATGTTCTCCAACGCTTCTGTACATGTTTGTGTTACAGACCTTTGCTTGCCTGCTGTCATACGTTTGTGATGCATGTAAAACACATTATATGTTGTTATAGTTTCTGCTGATGGACATGCTCACTCAACATTGGTACACTGTGACACGGAGATGGATGCAACACTGCGTTTCTCCAACTCAACCTGCTGAACATATATTAACTGCTAATATTGGAAAATCAGTATCTGTCTATTTACTGATAGTGATTTCCAGAGAAACAAGGTACTGGTGAAGAATTGTTACACTATAATCTGATCTGTATGACATAATGGAAAGATTGTGTGTGTGAAACCGCAGCTGGATGCAGAAGTGCAACTGTTCTGACGCGTGTTATCATGTTTCAGATGTCTTTTAATGAGTCAAAATGTCAACTTGATAAGCAAACTAAAGCTTTTCAATAAGCAGGTGAATCCCATGAAGAAATGTCAATAGTTACATTTTATTTGTAAGGAAATTAAACCCTATATTTAGGATTGTTCATGTTTTTTTTTGCCTTTAACACGGATGTTTTATTGTGAGATTCAGCCAAGCTGTTTGCGCTCGAGCTAATGTTGTAGCATTCCTGCCACAGTATTTATGATGTTACAAATCACAGGAGTATTGTGTTTCGTTAATAAAACCATATTTTATGATGTTCATTTGTCAGTGTGACCAGTCACGACCACGCTAGAGAACTGTGGGGGATGAACTGTGGTCAATTAAGGGCATTACTGCAATGAATGTACTGACTATTTGTCACTTTTTACAGTTTGATTTGTGTAAGGCTTGTGTGCTTTGCTCTGGGTAATCCAGTATTCATGCTAACAGACATCTTTAAATGGACTACATGTGGAGCTGTGTTACCCGTCTGTTTCACCAGTGTCATCTCCAGTCCAATATTTATGGACGTGGAGACTTCCTTCGCTTGCAAATTTACTTTGCGAGAATCCAATGCGATGAATAAACAAACTGCAACAGCGATCATATTGTGTGGTTTATGAGTCAGATTTGGTTTAACTTGTATTACCGTCATAGTTTTCAACATGTTAAACAAAATGCTCTTTCCTGTTTAGCCAGGTAATGTAACATAAACGTCATAACTGAAATATAGTGTTTATTTCATAACATCAAATCAATGGTTCCGGTATTCTCCAAACCACTCTGAGTGGTCAGAAAGCGTGCACACGTCACACGTCAGCTGTGTGAAGCACATACGGAGAACAGAGACTTCCTCTGTGCTCGCTGAACGCTCGGCCGAAGAGCGTGTGCAGCCTCCTCTCCTCCTCCTCTCTGCGATGACGCTCTCTGAAAACAAGCTGCCATGCGGCTAGATGCAGTGGACAGTGGATCTATGAATAACAAAACACATGAGTCACCGGTGAAAGACACTGACCTTTATTTCCTGCTAAACTTCAGCTTTTACACCAACAAACTGTGCAGCCGAGCAGCAGGTTAAAATAACAGACCTGAGCTGGAACAAATCTAAGAAATACTGTTAGTGCTAATAACAAACCAATGGAATAAGCCATCTGATGAATCAAACATTATTAATTGGAAATTTAGCAAAAGAAAAAAAGTGTTATACAATAACTACAACAATCTCCTGATAATTAAGAGTTACAATCAATGAAAACTCATTTCACATTGCTCCAAACCTCCAAATTCCAGCCGTGTAAGAAAAAGAAGATATTTTAAAAAATGTTCATGCTGCTCTTCAATGATAGAAAATGCTCTATACGAAGAGAAAAGCATCATATTTGCAGTCTTTGTGCGCCACATCTAAAGTCTTCTATGGTGTATTGTAAAAGGTTTAATACAAATGAGTTAAATTTGAATACGAGGAAGAACAAACGATGAAAGGCTTGTTTTTCAAGGGACGGCAAATTCAATTTCAGTCGCGTGTCTTCAGAAGACTCTGAATGTCGTGCACTAGTCACACGTGTTACCTTTAGTGAAGCGATTCGGGTTTGGAACGACGTACGTGCGAGTAAAAAAGTTATGCTTTCATTCGTGAACTATTCAGGTCAACTACTGCTCTCAGTCTACACTAATAACTTGCTTTCACCAAACGCATCCGACATGCATTATTCATAAGAAATGCTCAGGATGAAATAATCCAATTAAAACATCCTGAATTAGTTACTTTTTGTAGAAAAAAAATAATCTATAGAAAACAAGCAAAATTAAGCTACGGCTGCCTTTTTCCATCATTGTTTTCTACCGAAATGTCTTTTGCTCTTCATTTTTAGTGAAAGATCCCAGCCACGAAACTATGTGCACCAGTCACAGAAAGCCTTTTATTCAAGCAGCTGGAAAGTCCCAGAAGCCTCTTTGTCATTGGGCGATATCTTGAGGCGTACACTGACCCCTAGCATGGGTTTGTGCCGGGACTGTCCTCTAAACAAAGAGGGGCTCATCCATTGTTCGGGCTTTTCTCAGTCCTTTTAAGAGGCGGTGAGAAAAAAAGTTCTGGGGTCACAAGAACACAGCACAAGTGGCTGTCTCTCTCCATGGCAACCAGATGTGAGGGATGGTCACCAAGGAAACCAGCCATCACCCCCTTCAGATTCTTTTAAGCATCTAATGATCTGATTGAATTGGTAGTTCTACCCAGTTATTATTTGTACTTTTATTTTCTGAAACCAGAATATATTTGGTCCAATCTGCAAGTCATTACACTTACGGATAGACCAGATGGTTTTAATGGACTCGTATAATAGCTGTAAACAAATATATGATTAGGTATTTGAAAGCAGATACAGAAAGTAAAACTCAAACTATACTATCAGATTTCTAAAAACAAAAATGAATGCATTCTCAAATCTAATTAAAGATTTATAGCTGCCTTCAAGTGTTGTTGGCACTAGAACCTCACCTCAATATTGTAACTTATAAGAAAAAAAAAAGGTTTTTCTTTGAGTCAATTAAATAATCGTGGCAGAAGAAGCTTGCTATTGGTCGTAATTGAAGTTTTCATTGTGAACGCTATCTGTACAGGTTGTGTACTGCTGAATTATAGTCATTTTACTCTGTTTTCTAGTACAAATATCTAAACATTCTTGAATAATCAACATATTAAGATATTGGTAATTCATATTTTTGATGAAATCCGAGAGCTCTGTGACTCTGCATAGACATCAGTGCAACTGAAATGTTCCCAGACACAGAAACGTATTAAAGACATCAGAAAAACAGTCCATGTGACATCGGTGGCTCAACTGTAATTTTACAAAGTTACAACAATACTTTTTGTGTGCAAAGGAAACAAAAATAATGACTTTATTTGACAATTCTTCTCCAAATAATAATGTCTTCCTCTATTATGGATGCATGTTTGCATTGTTTTCATGCAGAGGTGCTCTCGATAATGATGGAAGACATGATTTAGAGGAGAAGAAATGTTGCACACTTTTTCTTTTTTGCACACAAAAAGTACTTTTGTAGCTCTGTAAATATACAGTTTAACCACTAATGTCACATTGACTATTTTACTGATGTCTTTACTACATTTCTGGGTCTGGGAACATTTCAGTTGCACTGCTGTCTATGCAGAGTCAGAAAGCTCTCGGACTTCATCAAAAATATCTTAATGTGTGTTCTGAAGATGAACGAAGGTCTTAAGGCTTTAGAAAAACATAAGGGTGAGTAATTAAAGACCAAATTTTTTTTCTGGGTGAACTATCCCCTTTCAGTCATTCTGCTTCTTGAGTAATTGTACAGTATTGACAAAAAAACAAGGCAAAAATACTGAGAAAGAAAATCTGTTTTTGCAGCGTAGGAAATAAGCTGTCTAGAAATCGCAACTCATTTAAGTTGCAACAGGCTTTTGTGACCAAACTACAAGATAAAATATACAAAGAATCTGTTACACACCCAATGCTGTTACATAATGCTTTGTTACATTAGCACAGTTATAACATCCCAGAGGACTTGAAGAAAGAATATTTCCAGGAGCAATGTAAAGGTAGAAAAATCAGATGAAAGACAGTCTGGAGCAAGGATTGCAAACACTGTTTGGAAATCCCCAAAAAATCCAAAATAATGTCAGGAAATTGTGTTTGGTGAAAAGAAGAGGATGAGAATATCTAAAGTGCTCCAATATGGTGCTGTTATTGAAGGACATCCATTAACAGCGCGGACTGATGCCTTTCCTTCCCAGATACCGCAGAACCGCAAAGTTATAGGTGGTTGACACGGTGTATGTGAGCTGAAGAGAGAAAGACAGAAACACAAAATAATACATGTGACCCAGTGACCAGAGACTAATCAGAAAGCTGTGGTGTTTTCCCTGTGAAGACCAAACCCACAGTGCTAGGGTGTTGTAGGTGGTTGTCAAGGCATTACTATGCTTTTACTTTAACTGCTTTTTAACATTATTATAATGTCGCTACTAGGGTTTTGCTATAATGTTGTGAGTGGTTTTTAACCCATAAAAAAAAAAACATCAGACATTGCTATGTAGTTGGTGCACCGATTCTACATCACTACCTGTTTAGCCCCGCCCACCGGTTCTACATAACTACCTGTTTAGCCCCGCCCACAGATTCAACACCACTACATGTTTAGCCCCGCCCACCGATTCTACATCACTACCTGTTAAGCCCCGCCCACCGATTCTACATAACTACCTGTTTAGCCCCGCCCACTAATTCGCGCAGGTGGTGTTTATGAGAGCGCAAATGGAGGTTTACGCAGAAACCAAACGATAAAGATGGTTCAGAAGATAACAAGATGCTTTACAGTGCCAAGTCCTTTGTTCACTTAATTTTTTACAGCAGATTCGTTTACAAACAAGACACAATTTGATGCTGGATTTTCAGAAAGATTGAAACTAAAAGACGATGCTGTGCGACTATACTGGGTTCGTTTTCAAAGATCATTTGACATGAGTATTTAAGCGTTTTAGTCTGTCAAACTTTAAATATCTGGGTAGGAATACTGAATCTGTTTCTGTGCAAGCGAGATGAATAAATGCATGTTCACATTTAGTCTAGAACTACAGTAAGCATCATGTTCTTACCCCCAACACAGGTTTTCATCTCACTGTGTGATTATTCAAGTGTTACAATATAGTTGTAATTTACCACATTGCTATGCACTAAGTACAAATGGTTTGCAAGAAATTGCTAAGATATTCTGACTGCTTTTTTATTTTACTCCATTACTACACAATTTCTAGGTTGTTCTGTGTGATTATAAAGTTGTTGTTAAGATGTCAACAGCACTGATTTGACATTGCTAAGTTATTCACAGTCTTGCTAGGATCTTTCGCGCTGTTGTTAGGGAGCTACAGTGAGGTTGAGGGAGTCTAGCTTAATGAAAATTGTTGAATTGCTGAAAAATACAGTTCTCATAATTTTCTAACCACAACTGACAGCAATAAATCCCAAGAAGAGGTTAACAAATGCAGCAACAGAATTCCTTGACACCTACGGGAATGGCGTCATGAGAACACAGTGTGATGGTCTTCTGTTCTGGACACTCACCAGAGCCAAGACCGTCATCCCCGCTCCAGCGAAGGCAGCGATGTAGAGATCATAGGTCAGGAAAAACTGAAAAACAAGTCAGGAACGTGACATCCTAAACACTCACTGTGCAGCGTGAATGGCTGGTCTTGGCTTTGGATTTGACAAGGCTTTGAGGAAGGTTTTCTAAAGAATTATATGAAGACATTGAATCGTACGTCGCCCAGGGCCACGTCTTACCTCTCTTGTCTTGCAGACGTTAGACAGGGTCATCCCACAAGCCTTTCCTGGTACTGCACTCCATGGAAGTAAACCTTAGGGATGCACAGACATAAAACACAATGTAACCGCATGACAAAGATCAAGGCACAATGATTTAAAAAAAAAAAATTGTGTCAGTTTAAATGACACCAAATTAAGAGAACAGAGAGTTTAACATCGTAAGGCCAGAAACGTATGCAGACATATCCAAAATTAATTTAAAGTGTGCCTTGTATTGTGATCTCACCCATTTCAGAATGCAAAAAAATACACGAAATCAAACTTGCCAAAGTATAAGTGTGCGTACTCATGTACCTCTTTCCTGAAAATATCTGAACATCGGGACACTTCAAAAGACATCAGACTTTAATAAATGTTACAGAGCAGTGATATCAAATCTCTGAGCTGTCAAGAGACAGAAAAGATGTGATGAATGTATTACCATACTGTCTGGCATCAATGCACAGCTGGTTGATGCTGGAGGGTGTCTCAGAGAGGATGTTGATAGTGTGACAGGTGTTTGCCATGTTGTAGAAAAAGTAGACAGGAAGGGCAGAGAGGGAGAACACCAGTAACCAGACCACAACCAGGAAATACGTGATCACGATGAACTGATGAAAACATAATGCATTTATCGGTTTGATGCATTTTATTTTAAATGAATAGTCCACACAAAAGAAAAAAAAAAAAATTTATGCAGTCAAAAGATGAATTTCACGATGTTAACCAAATGGAACAACATTAAATTAGCTTATATAAGAGGTCATTGTGCTATAAAAACTTTTCTATTCTGTTACAGGTTTCAGAACTCAAATACCTTCCCGTTAGTCTAAAAACAGCGTATATTGAAAGCAGTCTGCTGAAAGGACAGCTTGTGGAATGTGTCAATTTATGATTTAATAGTGTGGATAAGCACCGCCTCCGCAGATGATGATCAACGCCTGCTTCTACATCGCTGCCTGTATAGCCCCACCCACCAATTCTACATCACTGTCTGTAGCCCCACCCACTGATCCTACAGCACTACCTTTTTAGCCCCGCCCACTGATTCAGGCAAGTAGTTTACGAGAGAGGCGATGCGCAGGTCTACGTAGAAACCAAACGATAAAGATGGCTCTGAAGACAACAAGATGCTGTGAAGTGCCAAGTTGTAGAAAACATTGACCCACGTAACTCATTGAATCTGTATAGTAGTATAACAATCAAAAAGGCAGTTCATGTTTCCTTTAAACCGAATACAATGCACCAATTTTGAATATATGTGGAAGTGCAAATGAGGTATGAATGCTGCATCAGAGGCAAAAATATTAAGTGAACGTTACCAGAGGCTGCCAAGATTTGAAATCTTGACAATTACGTTCAACTTATGGAAATGAGCAACATTCATATTCCTTCAGATTTCCATTTTTGGTTAAAGGAAGAGAGGAATACATATGTGTTTGTAAAAACATGAGGGTACAACATTTTGCAAAGTAGCCAATGCAAAGTGAAACTTGCACTCACCGTTGTGCTGAGACAGCGACCACAAACTGTGCTACGAAATTCTCCGAATGACTGCCGTGCTGCACTGGTGGTGTAAAAGCCTTCAGCCAGCAGGATTACACAGTACAGGAAGAAGAAGGAGGCCAGGCCATAGATGATGTACTGAAAATACTCAATACTACAGGAAAGAGAGAAAGACATATTTGTAATAAAAAGATACCTGATCGTTCAAAGCACAAATTCCCTTTCGGCACCTTAAAAAGCTTTATTCAAACATGCCATTTCATATTATTTTTTCTTGTGAAGCTTAAGATTTTGGGTAAATAAAAAAATTGAAGTAGATTCATCTGGATTGAACATCAGTGATGTGTGAGTTGCTACTGGCACACACAGGTACGCTAGGGTGATGTAGTCCTGATGGTCACGGGCGAAGTAAGTCTCGATAATTCTTTCGCTTTCTGTCAGAGCCTGATGTCCACAGCCGCAGAACAGAGCAATGCCAGAGAAACACAGCAGAGTGGCCACCAGAGAGATGTACGGCACTCCTCCCAGACAACGCATACAGCATTCATAACAACCTGAGATTCATAACAAAAGCATATGAAGGATTAGTTTCTCTCATTTTCTGATGATTTACCATATCAGACATTTAGAAAATGCATATAAGACATGCCACAAGGCTCTATATTAGTCCCTCTGCTGTTTTCCTTATACATGCAGCCAAATATTATTTTAATTAAACACGATTAACTTACACTTATGCTGATCAGAGTACTTAGCTCTACATCTCCTCTACACAAGATGACATTTTTAAATTATCAAAGTTAACAGTTTATTCCTTTAAGTCTTGCATGTTGTATTGAACAGCAACTCTCCTCTCCAGTCACCAAATACCAACATCTTACCCATTTCAGATGCTGAAACACTCATGCATTCCTGGTCTTAAGACTCAATTATTAAAATGCATTACCTGTTGGCTGTAAAAACAGATCAAAATGCAGCTGGCAAGACTTCTTACCAGGTCCAGAAAATGTGATCATATCAAAAGTGGTTTCTTAAAGTCCAGCATCAAGTATTCTATGCTATTCTATATTCGATGTCAAAATACAGCATCTAGTACTATCTATTGCTATAGATCCCAAAAAAGGAGGATTACATGTATTTTTTTTTTGCATTTGGCATCTCAACTTTGGACAAACCTTCCTGAAAATGTTTTTAGATTAAGTACAGATCTCTTCAGCCAAGCTTTCACACAACACTTTCATAACCCAGTACTGCAGCCATGTCTGATAAAATCTCAACAAATGCACATGATCATCTTTGCCTGACAGAATATGAACAGCATCTTAGAATACTTTTACTTTACTTCTTTAATAATGCATTGAAAGATGTTCCCTGTTTAACTGAACATGACTATTTATTATTGCTACAGCTGTATATTATTGTCATATGACATTATTTTGTTGCCAGAGTTAGAGGAGTCTGGTTCTTTCGACCCACTGACGCACTACTGACGCAGGCTTTTTTTTTTCCCAATATTTGTCGCTGCTCACTGGGGCTCAAAAAATAAAAATGAAAAAATTTCTTGATGTCATGCTCAATCGAGCATAACACTGGGGCCAAATTACATAAATAAAACATGGTTTGTCATAAGTACTATAAAATAAAACTCAACTGGATAAAATGCAGCAAGAGCAATGTTACCAAATGCATTCAATAAAAAGTAGCTTAAAGCCTCATCACGTCACATCAGCCTTTCAAATTTGTTTCCTGTTTATACAGCCTTTTCATATTTTAATAAAATCAAATTAAACTGTTCTCATTTACATATAAAATATACGTGTGTGTCTCAGCAACAATGAGAAAGTCACTAAATTTGATGTAAAAATTCCCAAGAGTGTAAAAGTTTCTGAGCACTGGTGCCATAGACTCCCCAAGATAGTTAGGCTAGTATAATTAGTAGTGTCTGCTAAGGGAAGCATTTATACGGTTGCTCATAGTTAGTAATTTAAACAAACCAATGACCATAAGAATTCAGCTTTGGTGTAGGAAATAACCACTTTGAAAGTGCAACCTGGCAACCACTTCTCACTTCTCACATTTTCAACAGAAAAACATAAATCTAGTTTATTTATACGGTTGTTGACTAAGGAGAAGGTTCTCAAAACTTTTGCCGCTGGGAACCAGATTCATGCACACCGTGAAATACATCACGTGCACACCATTTTTGTAACAATATACACTGCAAACAGTGCTTATTCAAATCCAAAACAATATAACAAGCTCATACTGTCATAGACGTCTATTCACAATCCATTCACATGTGCCAAATCCGAAACACTGCAATGAGCCACTGCAACAAAGCGGCAGCTGCAGCTAAGTGTGTGAGTCTGGGTGGACATTCTTCTCCATCCGTATCATGTGCTGCTGAGGGGGATGGCCACGGAGCGTCTCGGTACCACGGCATGAAGAGTGTGAGAAAATAAGGAGGACCAAGAGCCAGAGTGTCTTTTTGTGGCTGCACTGACAATAGCCTTTGTCTGGATGCAATACGAGGGCCAGCAAAGACAAGCAAACAAAGAGCCGGTGCCACCTCAGCCCCCTACAGACCGACTGAAATGAGCACGGGGAGGAACAACTGTGAATAAAGGGGGAAGATTTGGGATGGAGTGCATCGACGGAATGCTGATGGTTAAAATCCCCTTGGGATCAAACTGTTTGATTTATATCTGGTTTATTTACGATGTTTTGTTTACATCTTTTATTTTTTACTAATGATAGTTTTTAATGTACTGCATGTCAGCAGTAGCATGTTATATAAAGTTAAGTGCATCACAACTGCAGTAATGGCAGCTGAAAATTCATTTTCAAATAAATTATTTACACTTTAAGAAATGTTAAAATAGTTAACATATTTAACTCTAATAATATTTCACAACATTACAATTTCAGTTGCAGTTTTGATCGAATGAATGCAGATTTGATACAAATAATACACTTCTATCAAAAATTGCATGTTTGCATGAACTGCATGTAATCCTAAAAAGGGAATGAGTCATAGTTGGTTAAAAAAAAGTCTTAAATATAAACTAGGACAAAAAGTACTGAGACACTGTGGAGGTGAGACGATCTACACCTGTGGCTTCTCTGAAAGGACACATGGCTTCTCTAAAAATCCTCCGAACACTAGATGATTAAAAGACACTGAGCTAAAACAATGACTAGAAGCAAAGTTAGTTTTCATTTCACTGCAGACACACTTTCTGGGATGTTAAGTATCAACTGCAGTGATTCACTGTCTCTTCATATGCCAAGCTCAGCTTTCTTTGCACTAGTTTATCAAGCTACAGGTCAAATTAAACACATTTTTCAAATGATATACAGAATTGCTGAAAACTCAGTAAAAGTGCTGTACTTACCCATGTCTGTAGGCAGCAGATGTGCTTCAGTGTCCTGCTCTCTCTCCGTCTCCTACACAGTGAACACAGCTGAAGACTCCAGCCCAGCCTTAAGAGACAATGTGTCTTTTCAATGCCTGCTCGAACGCCTCAGGAGCAGACCGACGGGGTCACGATGCAGAAACAGACCCAAATGTTCACTCCAAATAAGTGTCACTGATTAAAGAGTCTGTTAAAGAGTTACAGGCCACTTTCATTTATAAACAAGTGAGAAATAATCCCATTCTGTGACCATGTGGATGGCTTTTAAAGGAAATTAAAATGAGTTTGTAGTTTTAGTTACTGAAACTGTAGTTTGATACAAGTTTGTCTAAGGTGAAACTAAAAACTATGTAAGTTAGATATGGCTAATGAGTTAAAATCTTGCTCTTTATTGATCCATACGACCTATGACTCACTGCTGACCTCTAGTGTTCACACACACACACACACATACACACACACACACACACACACACACACACACACACACACACACACGCACGCACGCACACACACACACACGCACACACACACACGCACACACACCTTGCAACATGAAATAATTTATGATTCTGTTGTTATTACTGAAACTTTTTAAGTACGTGTAACTCTACGATCTTAGAAAATAAAAGCTTGGGACGTATTTGAACTATTACTATTACTGGAACAGATCAAAAGTGTACAAACATACAACTACTTTATCACACTATTCAGTATGTAGCTTTCATTGGCTGTAAAAAAGTTGAAGGATCAAAAACCTGTATAACCTGTAACCTTTTATTTATTTTTGTAAACTGCATAGAAACATACCAGTGTTTTCTCAAAAGATGACAGTTTTTCTCATTTTTGAAGACACTGTTAGTGAAACTGGGATCCACTTGATGATCTTCATCGCATTCTTAACACAGCAGAAGTCTTCTGAACACTTTTTTATTTTATTTCACACATTTTTCACACCTTTGACAAAACACATCTCATTGGAAGACCCCAAACTCGATTGGGTTCACTGTGTTGAACAAAAGGAACACATCTGTTCACAGCTGACAGATAGAGATGCATAATGATGAATCTCTAAAGCCCCTTTCACACTGCCATTCCGGCAAATACAGGGGGTAAGCGTTCCTGTAATTGTTCCCTGGTCGCTAGATTTGGCACTTTCACACTGCCAGTGATGACCCGGTATATGTGCGTGCTTTCACACACAACCCCTGAAGATCCCGTAACGACACGTGACATCAGCGCGTGACGTGTAATGTACGAGTCGACAACGCTAGGCACGTTATACTTTAACTGAAGCAAGCAAACAATCTCTGCGTCAGCGCGGAAAGTGAGGAACTAACTGATCTCTGCTTCATTACAGTTTGCACATATGTTTTCGTCGCGAATGTTGATCTTCCTTCAAAACAGCCGGTAAAAGAGTCGCGCGATAACGCGCGTCATCACTTCGATACCGAATTAGATCTGGCTTTTGTTCACACAGCGCTCGTTCCGGATCGATTACCGCAATGTTACTATGTCCCCGACCCGGGTTCGATTCGGTAATCAATTCCGGGACGTGGTTGCTTTCACACAGAGGGCGACCAGGCAATGTTACGGGAATATTGCGGGTCCGACGTGCAGTGTGAAAGGGGCTTAATGGACCTGTGTGAAACTCATTTGCACGACTCTTCAATCAGCAATCAGTCCTCATCCCAGATTTCACCTCTGTCTTGCTATTCGCAAGCATGGAGCAAAAAGGCAGGGAAGGAAGAGAGAGCGTGGCAGATGGCCAGAGAAAGAGCAGTTACTGTAAAGGAGAAAATACAGCTCAAGTTTCAAATGAAATTCAGGGAACAATTGCGCCAATATCACCATGTGTGCTGCCATCTCCAGTGATGGTGTCCTTTGCCAAATACACAATATCAGTTCAATACAGAATGCCTCATCACATTTTTTGATGTATTACATGAAAGACGTAGTAAAGAGAGAGGGCTTTTGATGGATTTACAATGTAAGGAGGTCTTTCCACTGGTGCACTGCAACACTGCAAGAGAAAACATTCAATGGGAAGTTCATTGTTATATATATATTCACACCCATACATTTCCTTTGTTTTTTAAAAAAAAACTTCATATTGATAGCTGTGTTTTGTATTTTGTTGTCCATTGTGTAGTCACTGATTGAAAGAATAAATATATTTGGCCATAAGTTGTGGTGTTTGATGGAAGTATTTGCATATGGTGCATGTTTTGTGAGTGTTGGAGCATTTTGCGAACAAAGTGCGTGATTTTTGTCGTTGAACTTCAGTTTCAGCTTGTGTGTTAACTGTTGAAAAAGTGATTTCAGAGTGGACAATTGTGTTGAAGCAATTGAGTTCTTTGTTTTTCAGGTAGTGCATTCGAGTTCCACCTGTGCTCAGCAGACCTGCCTAAACATGCTTTTTCCTTTGTATCATTTACAAAACCCCGATCAAGTCTGCTTCTTTTGTTCTTTTTGTTCCAGAGCATAGTCAAACCAGTACAGTGGGCGGCACAGGCCCCGAAGTGGCAGGGTTTTCTCTCTAAACTTAACTTACGTCCACATTGAGTCCAGATCACCCGCTTTCAACAGAGAATCATTTACAGTTTCCTCATTCCTTGAGTACACCTGACTCTCTGAACCTCCCAAATGTGGTGAGAAAGGGACTATTGGATGACAGGAAACTTGCTGGTACGAGATGTGTGATATCTCCCATCTGTCTGCCAACCTTTACTACACATCCTTGAGATATTTCTCACACTTCTCAGGAGAGTTTTCACAGCATCAGCTATCAAAAGGGGTTTAAACTCCATACACTGTTAGTCACCATGAAAATCTGTTGACTTACTTAACCATTAACCACAAAGAGGGCATTAGAGTTTATTTGACCTTGAAGTCAACATGAAACAGCATTTACAATGACATTATTTGAGTGAAACATAATATTCACAGGGAAAGACCAAGAGTCGAAACTGATTAATTGGAAAAGTGGCTGCTCTATACTTTATAACATTATGCATAGAAAAAAAAAAAAAAAAAAAAAAAAAAAATATATATATATATATATACATATATATATATATATATATATATTATAATTATTTATATTATAATAATAATTATTAATTATTATATATATATATATATATATATATATATATATATATATATATATATATATAAAACAATCAATACATTTATCTAATGTACCTATGAAATATACAGAATAATATATTTATTCACTATATCACAACATACTGAATAATATATAAGGAATTACATATGGAATTTTTCACATACAGGTATATGTGAATGTAGTATACTTATCATAATGTACGTAATACATTATATTATTTGATACACTTCATATGCACATGTAAATATTCACATGTATATGTGCAATGCATGTACACAATCATGATTATATATTATTTATTTATTTTTTGTAAGGGTAAGATATGGATGAAGGTTCAAGTTCATCCTCAAGAGCATCTCAGTGGTACACTTATTTATAATCTATATATATCTTATAGAATTTATAATCTATTCTTTATTTGTTATAAGCTATTTGGCTTTATTTTGTTTAGGATTAACTAATAGTTTAATCAATTGTGCACAATGAAAATCAAATAGGCTTGATGCCATTCTTCTTGAACTCTACTGTATATAAAAGAGAGATTGTTGCACGATCTAGATGACAGTACTGACTGTGTGCATCGGTCTAATCCATGAAAGCCTGTAAAACCAACACAACAACAGCTCACTAGAGGAGAAACATGAGAACAAAACAAGTGTACTTTTCTTTCTGCAAGACTGCACCTGTATAAACATTTTCATTCCTTTTCACTGAACGTCACACCGTTGCTGGCAGAAAATCAAACATGCATTGTCCTTAAGTGCATTCATCTCTTTAAATATTATATATTTTAAAGATTTTAAGAGTTTATTTGTTTTAACTTTATCTAAGATGAAAGCACATGATCATAGGAAAAGAAAGCAGGTGTGTTACACATTAGGCCAGACTAACATTACTACAATATATTACTATTAAAATGCTAACAAAAAAGTACTAACCAAAGCAGGTTATAAAAAAACTTTTGTAATATTCACACAAACATTTTCCTGGTGTGTCTGCTGAGCCTTCGCTTTAGTTCAAATGTTTCAGTTCACAGAGATTTCCAGTTTCCCAAACGTTCTTTTGTTCGACTTTCCTTTTAATCGTTCTGTGCTTCATGAACACCACTACGACCGCCAGGAGAACACAGACTGAGATGACCATCAGACACAGGCCACAATATAAAACAAGCCATGCATTTGATTCACACCTGCGGTCTATGACAGGCATCGGAGGAGGCAGTCGTGGTGGTGTGTACTCTGGAACGGCATTCACGTGACATGTTTCCAACGTCTCGTTGACCTGCAGGTTGACCCACACGGTGGTCTGCAGGGGGTCTGGCTTTCCTCCATCACGGACGACTATGAAGAGGTGGTGCATGCCGTAGTCCTCGCCGCGCAGGTGCTGGACCAGAGTGATGTTTCCTGAGTGCTGGTCAATCTGGAAGGGACTGTGGAGAGCCGGCTTGGATGCAATAATTTGGTAAGTGATATCCGAATTCATTCCTGAGTCCTCATCGATGGCGTAAATCTTTGTTATCATGCTTCCTGCTCGAGTAGCCGGGGATATGGTCAAACAGGAGAGGTTGCTGCTAGGACGAAGGACCTGGGGTTGATTATCATTGACATCCTCAATAAAAATGGTCATTTTTGCTGTAGCGGAAAGGACCGGACTGCCGCCGTCTACAGCTACAACCAGAAGCTCAAAGCGGTCTTGCTTCTCGCGGTCGACTTCAGCAATACTGCGGAGCGATCCCTGCGCCATGTCTATGGCAAAAGGGACACTGTCGTTTAAAATACGCACATCCACTATCCGGCCATTTTCTCCTTCATCGCTATCACTTGCTGTGACTTTCCCAACTTGGGAAAGTTGTGGAATGTTCTCAGACACAAAGAAATAGAAATGTGGGGTAGGAAAGGCTGGTGGATTATCATTCAGATCCAGTATGTTTACAGACACAATAGCAGCACCCTCCTGAGACGGATCTCCTCCGTCTCGTGCCACAACGGTCAGGACGTACGTCTCCTGCTGTTCTCTATCCAAAGTCTCCACCACCGATATCACACCCGACTCTTCGTCAATTCTGAAAGGTCCTCCATTTGTAAGCCTATACCTTACTTTGCCGAACTGCTGGCTGTCTGCGTCGCTAGCCTGGACTCTCAGCAGAAACACTCCAGGCTCGTTGTTCTCCTTGATGTCCTTTTCATAACGTGTTTGTTCAAACTTTGGGGCATTATCATTCACATCTTCAACCAGCACTTTGATCACTTCCCTTCTGTGCAGGCGTGTGCCATGAGGATCAGAAATAATAAGTGTAACCTCATACTCGCCGCGCATCTCAAAATTGAGGGGTTCTGATGTTGAAAGCAAATAGCTGCCTGCTTGCGGCTTCAAAGAAAACGGCATGCTGTCTTTATCTAAGGACAGAGTACCTTTGGCAGTAGAGGTGTCTTCCAGCTCCAAGAGCGCCAAGACGGTGGGGGGCTCGTTTTCTCGTAACATGATCACTTGGTTTTTATGCTCGGCGACAAACTTGATCTTTACGGTCAGCTCTTGGCTCATCGCTGGCTGCATGTATACGGTTACCTGAGTTTGCACAGGGGGGCAGAGTGGGCTATTCGCAAAGACTTTCAATGCATGCTCTTCAGGACTGTCAACCTGCATGTCAACAGCTAAGCTGATCAGGCCTGTGTGTCCATCCAAGTGAAAGAGCGCTTTGGCCCTGTCTGACATCAGACGGCTGAATGAAAATGCAATCTGGGCATTTAGGCCCAGGTCTTTGTCTGTGGCTTTAAGCTGGCCCACCGCAGTGCCCTTGACTCCTAACGCTGGCACAATGGCTGTGATGGGACTGTCGGCGTCAAACTCCGGGCAATTGTCATCAACATCGGTTACAGTTACATTGAGATTAACTGTAGAGCTGAGTGGTACTGTACCTCCATCTACAGCTACAAGAACCAAGAGGTGGTTTTCCTGAGTTTCCCGGTCTAGTTCCCTTTGTACCACCAGCTCCAGTTCATGCCCGTCTTGTCTGATGCTAAAAAAGCCACCAGGGTCTTCCAAATAGTAACGTATCACGCCATTATCGCCCGTATCCTTATCCTGGGCTTGGTCATCCAGTGGGAAAGCGGTCCCGTTTGACGCATCTTCAGGTATGTGTAGAGGAATCTCATTCCTCTCGAAAATAGGAGCGTTGTCATTAATATCATCCACAGTGATGATCATTGGCACGACTTCAAAATTAAGACTAACGACTGCGGTATTTGAAAAGGTACAGTCTCCATCCTGATGTGATGGACACAAGGTCTCTCTGTCTATGCGCTCTGTAGTGAACAGATCCCCTGTGCTCTCATCCACCCGGATGTATGTTTCCTCGAGGAGCCGGTATGGAGGTGAGTAGTTTGTGCTTAGACTTCCGATCTTAACGCCTGCTTCTTGCTCCTCCACGGCGGTGAAACGGAGAGCACGGCTATGGGTTTGCCAAGCAGATGCCAGGAGAAGCACCCACTACAAAACAACAGAAGAGACTTACTGCTTGGAAGAAAGCAACACCCTTCTTTCCATATGAAAGTTTAACCACTCTGACTTGTTGGTTAAGGATTACACACACACAACTCCCAAGTCAGTCTTTTTTTCTTCTTCAGCTGAATATGTTGTTGCACAGGCTGTATTATTGACTTTTATGTTCCAGCAGCCAGAGATTTAACATTAAAATATATAATCCCAACTAAGCTTGCAAATGCATGTGCACATTTCATGAATAAACTGGCCTTGAATTCCTAAAATATTTGTTTTGCTTTTCCCAACAATGCATCAGTTAAGTTAACTGCTTAAAATCTCATAGTTTAATTATTATACTAAATTAAATATTAGATTTATTTTGTATACATGTTATGTAATGTTTGTCATTTTGCAACCATGTTTAGCTATATCATTTGCATTTATATTTTATATACAATTGTATGATTTCTTCAAACTGTAACTGTTACACATGAATAGAATCCAAGGTTAAGGCTTCTAATAAAATGGAAATACACCATTAGCTATAACATGGCAGCAGATTTACAGCTTGCTAACAGGATTGGAAGCAAATATAGGACAGTGAATACTAATAAAATTATGATTTAATGCTTAAATACAGGCTTGAATAGTTATGCTTGAAAATTACATCATAATAAAATTATATCTAGCTTATCTAAAATAAAACATAAAATGTATTCGTTGATTGTTGTAAAGTATTATTAGTAATGGGACATTTATTTGTGTCCTATTCACTGGTGCCTTTTGGGTATTTGATTTTTTTTCTTTAAACTTTTAGACATTTCTGTTATGTTTATCCAGCTGTCTGCCTATTCCTTTGAATCACGAACAGCGCCTGACACGCAGGATATGAATTAAACACAGACTGACTAAAGTGGACTTTACCTGCGTTCAACGTCAACATAAGAAAAGTGAAACATTTTCTTTCTGCATATATAAATAATGCAGGATCACTGACCTGTAGTGTAGTCCACTTCATTATGTGCTGGTTTTGAGCTGTCCATTCTTCAAGAACATGCTGAGCTCTGAGAGCATGAGAAGCACTCTGGCGCAATGTGTTGTGGGCGGAGCCTAATCTACCTGCGCTACAGGTGAACAGCTCAGGATTACTCACGATATTCAACCGTTGGTTAAAAGGGAAAATACTGGTCTGACAGGGCGTTTTTTTTTCCGGGTAATTGCTTTATAATGATAGATGGGACGCAGTGAAGTATTTTCCCACTTTAAAAGCACTTAATGAGTTGATAATTTACACACGCTAAACCATAATAAAAGCAATTATAGAGTCGTTATAGCCTTTCTGTGGTCTTATGGTTCACTTTGGCTTTTCTGAACCGTACTGAATTGTAACTGTGGATTTTAAACCAAACTGAACAGTTATATTTATATTAATGCTGTTTTGATCAGCGTCTCTTTTGGCTCACATTACATCACATGACTCTTGTACAGACTTATATATCTATATAATTTACTGCTCTATTATTATTTCCTAGCATCAGAGGGGTTTATGGTATTTTATGGTATGTAATACGGAAATAAAGAAAAAAGAAAAAGAAAGAATGGATGGATGAATGAATGAATGAAAAGTACCATTTAACCACAGTTACCTCTGAAATACCATTAATATATGTTTTATTTAACATGTTGTTACTGAATTAAGTTAACTGCGGAAGCTTAAAATGGTAACTTTTATGGAGTTAGAAATGTGTCTTTATTACATGCGAGAAAATAAAAGATCTGAGAGAAAAAAAAAAAGTTTGAGAGAAAAAGTTATCACACTGATAGCAAAAAAACATTTCATGAGAGAAAAAAGAATATTTGAGAGAAAAAGTTTTCATGCCAATAGCAAAAAATAATAATATTTGAGACTAAAAAAAGTTTTGAGAGAAAGTATTTTCTCATAGAACATAAAAAATATACATTTGAAATTTTAAAAATTATTTCTGAGAAAAAAAATCTCTCTCAAAATACTTTGAAAAAAACTCTCAAATATATATTTTTTGCTATCAGTGTGAAAATATTTTCTCAAAAAAAAAAAAGTGTTTCTCTCGAAACGCTTTTCTTTGCTCTTGATGCAATTTCTTGCTCTCCTGTCAGGATTTTGCTTTCACTGTGAGAATTGTGTCATGGGCGGGGCCACGTTCCTATTGGCCAGTCGGGTGAGCATCGTCTTGTCTTGGGAGTCGAACTGAATCATTACACCATTGTTCGGTTCACCTGCATAGAGGCCGCCTCTGCCTTATGGATAGTTAAGTTGAGCAGTGAGCACGGACACTCCAATGTTTGGGTAAGATGATGACACACAGCTGGCTGAGCAAGTTCAGTATCACTGAAGATTAAACATTAAAAAATAGCACTAATTTTCATGAATGAATGTGTATTATATTATGTGCTTGCTAATTGCTAGTAAAGCTAACCAGCCATCATGCTAGGTAAACTTGCAAACTCACCTGGTTTATACTATGTTTAAATCAAATGCCAAATTAATGTTTTGATTTAGATAGTTTCACGCCTTATTTAGTGAGTAGTGAGCAGTGATTTATATACCGTTTGAAAGTGTCCCACCTAGTTTTGTTTAAAATAGTCTTTGTATGGTTGTTGCACATGTTTAGCTACACTGCATGTATAGCTCGCAAACTCAGCTACACGGGGCTTATTCTAAATATTTTTTACCATCTAGCTGAGGTCTAGAGCTGACAAGGTAAATTGCAGGTCTAGGACTAACTCTTACATTAGCAACCCACAAATATGTTTGTGCCTGTACTGTCATGGTAATTATTTTTTCTTTTAAATCTTTCAAACGGTATGTCAATCACTGTCTAACGTTAGCTAGTAGTAGGGTTGCCACCTTCCATGCATACTAACGTTAGTTGAAAGTTGTGCGGGAGGTTGTAAGAACAAGCAGTTACTCTTCAGGTGCTTTGAGGCTAGCAAGTGCAAAGGTAGAATAATAATAATTAATAATTTGTTACATTTATATAGCGCTTTTCTAGACACTCAAAGCGCTTTACATTGTCAGGGGGTATCTCCTCATCCACCACCAGTGTGCAGCATCCACCTGGATGATGCGACGGCAGCCATAGTGCGCCAGAACGCCCACCACACACCAGCTTACTGGTGGAGAGGAGACGGAGTGATGAAGCCAATCAGCAGATATGGGGATTGTTAGGAGGCCATGATGGTCGGAGGCCAATGGGCGAATTGAGCCAGGATGCCGAGGTCACACCTCTACTCTTTTCGAAAGACATCCTGGGATTTTTAATGACCACAGAGAGTCAGGACCTCGGTTTAACGTCTCATCCGAAGGACGGTGCTTGTTGACAGTATAGCGTCCCCATCACTACACTGGGGCGCTAGGACCCACACAGACCACAGGGTGAGCACCCCCTGCTGGCCTCACTAGCACCTCTTCCAGAAACTAGCTCACTACTCACTAAATAAGGCGTGAAACTATCTAAATCAAAACATTAATTTGGCATTTGATTTAAACATAGTATAAACCAGGTGAGTTTGCAAGTTTACCTAGCATGATGGCTGGTTAGCTTTACTAGCGATTAGCAAGCAAATAATATAATACACGTTCATTCATGAATATGAGTGCTATTTTTTAATGTTTAATCTTCAGTGATACTGAACTTGCTCAGCCAGCTGTGTGTCATCATCTTACCCAAACATTGGAGTGTCCGTGCTCACTGCTCAACTTAACTATCCATAAGGCAGAGGCGGCCTCTATGCAGGTGAACCGAACAATGGTGTAATGATTCAGTTCGACTCCCAAGACAAGACGATGCTCACCCGACTGGCCAATAGGAACGTGGCCCCGCCCATGACACAATTCTCACAGTGAAAGCAAAATCCTGACACGAGAGCAAGAAATTGCATCAAGAGCAAAGAAAAGCGTTTCGAGAGAAACACTTTTTTTTTTAGAGAAAATATTTTCACACTGATAGCAAAACATATATATTTGAGAGTTTTTTTCAAAGTATTTTGAGAGAGATTTTTTTTCTCAGAAATAATTTTAAAAATTTAAAATGTATATTTTTTTATGTTCTATGAGAAAATACTTTCTGTCAAAACTTTTTTTAGTCTCAAATATTATTATTTTTTGCTATTGGCATGAAAACTTTTTCTCTCAAATATTCTTTTTTCTCTCATGAAATGTTTTTTTGCTATCAGTGTGATAACTTTTTCTCTCAAACTTTTTTTTTTTCTCTCAGATCTTTTATTTTCTCGCATGTAATAAAGAACCAAAACTCACTCCATAACTTTACCCTTACTCTCATAAAAACTAGAGATAAACTATGTATCTGTCGCTTAAACAGCCACTAGAGATGCAAAACTGTGACGTCACCGAAGCGGTCGGAAACGTGCTTTCTCTAGTTCCACATGTGACGTCACGTATGGGCGTCAGGGGGAATTTTACACCTCAGACTTTAGAGTAACCACGGAGACCACACCGTGCTCTGATTGGTCGGCGCATTGTGTGCTGGGCGGAGTTAATATACATCGGATGGGAACCCATCGTATTAATTTGAGAATCAGTTTCCAGCACTCTTCACAGAGAACCTCAGGATGTCTACAACAAACTGTTCAGGTAAACTTTTCTTTGAAAAAAATTCACATGCCACATTATTTCAAATGTGTTTTTTTCTCTTCTTTGTAACAGGAGTTAAGCTTACTGAAGTTTCTTCATTTTATTAATCTATTTTATACAGCCATTCATGTAGACATCAGGCATGAATAGTTACGAATGTGTTTGAGTGTAATAGAGGATGTGACTTGTCTTAGAGCTGGACCTGGAGCTGGGAGAGCTGCTGCAGGAGTTTAATGATGTTGTGAAGGAGCTGAGCACACCTCACGCCTCTGAACATGTGCTGAGAGACGTACAGAGACACACAGCACTGAGGGACGCAGACGACTCAGACTACTGTGAGTACACATCTAAACCTTTAACATTTAAACACTTGATGCCAAACCATTGAGAATAGCCTACTCAATATTAAAGTGCCTCTTGATAATGTATACATATATGTATAAAGAGGAATACTGTTTCTTGTTACCTCTAGGAGATAACTTCCTCATATTTCCAGATTTGTTCCTTGGTCCAATTTTTAAAAGTATTTAGCTCACTTCTTTGAACAACTTTTTCAAGCTATCAAAGGCTTGACTTATGTGATTCACATCTCTCTTTGTTTTGATCCTCTTAAATAGATTATGTGGAAGAATGAATGTATTAGTGAGCCTTTGATATTCTTGTGATATACAGTACCTCGTGGACCTCAACCACCCTGTAGTTCCTTTGCATTCAGATGTAAGAGGCAGGCATTAATCCTATTGTGTCTTCTCAGGCAGCGAAGCTTCGCTGGTAAACAGCTTGAATGCCAGTCAAGAGGAGCTCAACATCCCAAGCATGACTACAGCCCCAAAAGGTATTAACATAACATAACAGATAGCCATCGCATTTACTAAACAAGTTAATGGCTTTTCCTATCTGCTCCGTGCGTGGCTCTAACCCCTGTGTGCTGCTTCTGCTCATCTTATTGTAGTCTTTGTTTGTGGATTGCATGATAAGCACGAATGCTGGCACGATGGAAATTGAATATGATAATGTTGTAAGACATCAAAGATATAAAGTGAGGATCTATATTTGTGTGCCTTACTACTAATTTAGTCATATTATGATTTTAATATCATTTAAATATGTTTACCAAAGGCATACAATTTGGTAAATTTGGTTTTGTAAATCTGAAAATACATTTCATTTAATTTCGGTGGTTTTGGCCGCACCTGAAGGTGTCACACTACACCCCCTGCTCATTCAAGGATGTGTGTTTATTTCCTGGATGGAGCAAGGACAAAATGTGTCTAAAATGCATGTACACAGTTCGGCTTTATGATAACGTTTACCTTTTTAATTTAACGCAAATTAGTAAAAACCTTGAATCTTGAATGTTAATCTGAATGTAAAAAGCAAACAGTTTACTGATCAAAGTAACTGTCCCCAGTGTCAAAATCAAAACTACGCCCTTGGTTTATTATTATTTTTAATAAAGATTTTGCTATAGCCAGTTGAAAATATAGCATTTTATTGTGCGTAGGGAATGCAGAGGGTCGCATTTCTTTCAGGGTGGAATGTTCCACAGGAAATGCCTCTGCAGTTAGCTGCGCGTCCACAGAGTCTGGAGCATTCCTGTGCGCTAACGTCTTCTCCATCTCTGCTCTTTACAGCCAGGCTCGGGGACACCAGTGACCTACAGAGCTTCATTGAAAACCTGGACAGAGAGCTTGCAGGTATAAACGGCAGATTTTGCAACTCTATCTTTTGAAAGCATGGTGATGCATAATAATATGTGTAGAATCAGTGCTATGAGAATATTTTATTAATCTAGATAAAAAAAAAGACGACCAAAAGCATGCCCTATACAAGGACATAAATGCAGAATGCTTGACCAACCACAAATGTTTGTTTTCGTAGATCTATATCGGTAACAAACCTCAGAACCAGAGTGAGCTATCAACTTAGTCTCTCTATATATAATTTAATATGCTATTTATTAGTTCATAATGTAACATAAAACAATTTGCATTACCGATCAACACCAGTCATAGTGTTTTGTCAACTTTGCTCAGCATTGTTGGTGAAAGTTACTTAAAAAAATTATGCATTACAATATCGCATTTTCTCAGAATTGCTAGTTTATATATCACAACTATGATTTTCTAACTTGATATTGTGACTTTATATCACGCAATTTTGAGAAAAAGTCAGAATTGTGAGAAATAGTTGCAATTACCTTTCTTGTTTTATATTCAGTGACGCAAACGGGCTTCCATATGTTACTCCGTAAAAGCTTTTGCATTATTTTTTTAATCTGTTTCTTGGCTTACTTGTTGGTTTTAAATATTACAAGTTATATTTTTGACAAGTGTTAAATGCCCTTTCACACCAAAAGTGAAAGACTCAGGCTGAAGGAAATGTAGATTCACGCCTGTACAGTAGCAAATGTTACAGAAACAAAGGTTATGTATATCTAAAGTCATTTTTGCCATTCGTATGGCTGTACTGGATCAGCAGCAAATACATTGGTTAATAAAATGGGATTCATACAGTACATAAAATATATTTATGTTAACATATTTAATAATCGCAGTTTTGCATCATATCATGCGTTTGCATTGCACTGTTTTTATCAATTTTAGGGAATACTGAGTCTGTATTTATGAGAGTGAGATGAGTAAATGCATGTTTGCATTCAGTCTAGACAACGCCTCTGCACTTACTCTTGATTTCTCTCAAAACGTGGACAGGAGAACTGTCAGTCAATAAATGCCATTAATTATTTTATATAGAAATGTTATTGTAAATGAATGCATTACTTTACTAGTAACTTGAAAAAAGCAATCAAATTACATACTGTGACATGCATTGCTTGTAATGCTCTACCCCCAACACTGGTGTTCAGTTATAGTTTATTATGATGTTATTCTTGACAAAAACAAGTAAAACATCCATCAGAGCGATAATGTTAATAATGTTAACACAGCTCACTCCCAGCATGCTCCGTTATCAGCGGAGTGACGGTCATGAATCATAACTGCACATGCATAATACCTCACTCCCCTGACCTGAGCTGTCACAATCTTATCTGTCTTACAGAGATGTGAGATGACGGGACACACGTGATCACCTGAAGAGCTGGCATTTAGCAAAGCGTGATCTCTGCTTCCACACACAGAAATTAGGCTGAAGAAAAACAGCTTGAAGGATTCACTTTTCCCCCTTCACTAAGAATCAAGAGCTCATGGAGTCTTTTAAATTTGTCAAGACCCTTTGGAAGAATTACCAAGTTTCTCAGAAGTTGTTTTATTTAATACATTTATATGAAAAGCACAATGCCTTGTAAATTATGATGATTAATGTTAATACATAATGTTCACTTTTTTTAAGACTGTAAAAATATTTTTACCAGGTTCAGGGTAATGTGTAATTTTAATTTAACCTTGTAAAGAAGTTTTAATAATAAAAGTTTTTGCATTAATCGTGTACTGTATTGCTTGTTTTTTTTTTTTTGTATGAATATTTTTCTTGCTAATAATATTTTTTAATACCTATATAACTTTTCCCCTTCACGTTTCCCCCCTTTATTTGATTTTACAGTGAAACATGACCTGAGGTTTTATGAGATTCTCCTAATTAAACTCCCAACATTAAATTCCTTGCAAATGCAGTAGTTGCACTAGGTTAAGTTTACGGTCCTGGTAAAACCATATATGTACAGAAAAGGAAATGCAGCTAGACATTCTGCAGCTGATGGAAAAGGAAGTTGACAGTTGCATTGCAATCGAAAGCAGCCGTTTTATTCTTGTTTGTGGTATTGTCACAAGCCACACCTTCAAGAAGTTGTTATACTGTGCATGCAGTACTTGATTCCCAAAAAGTAGCCTATTTGAAAATTAAAGTCTTACTTAAAGATGCACATCATTACATTGGGCAGAACTTATCAAACAAGTTGCATATTATTCTTTCTTTCTTATCTAATGCGATGATATCTAAGCATTTTAAAGTGTGATTTACTTCACACACAAAAACATTTTTTCATTGTTTTGTCACCCTCATCCCATTCCAAACCTGTATGTGACCCTGGACCTCAAAACATAAGGGTTTGAATTATAAACATGAATTATATGTCCTCTGCAAGCTGAATAAATAAGCTTTCCATTGATGTATGGTTTGTTAGGATACGACAATATTTCGCAGAGATACATTTATTTTAATATCTAGAATCCAAGAATCCAAAAATTGTCCAAATTAAGTTCTTAGCAGTGCATATTGCTGAATAAAGTTGAAATAAATTTAGGGTAGGAAATATACAAAATATTGAACATAATTTTTACTTAATATCCTAATGATTTTTGGCATAAAAGAAAAATCGGTCATTTTGACCCATTGACCCTCAATGTATTTTTTGGCTATTGTTCAAATATACCCCAGCAACTTAAGACTGGTTTTGTGCTCCAAGGACACATATGATTATCCTTCCTTGGTTAGCACTGACTTCCAATAAAAAGAAAGAAAGAACACATCACATAGGTTTCACAAGAATATGATTGCGCATAAATGATAGAGTTTTAATTTCTGGATGAACTTTCTCAGTCTAAATATTTTTTGTCTAAACTAAAATTTGCCCCTTCCTCTTTTCCATAGAGTCCATTTCTGTAATTATTTTTACATTTTAGCAGATTGTACTCTCATAAGTTATATAATGGAACAGATGTTAGACATTATGCAACATCACGAGTAAACGCAGTACTTCTGGGCAGCAGTGTTTATGGAAAGAGGAAGTTCAGAGTCTCTGCATTCTGACACAAAGGAAGAAAGCTGACATCATCACTGCTCCAGACTCTCATGAGAACACTTATTCTTACAATAAATACCCCAGTCATGTGATTGTGTGGTCACCAGTGAATGGGAATTCAATTTGAAGCAGCAGTTTGGAAACTACATTGTACATAGTTCTGATCAGACTAAAATATGTAATTTCATGTTTCCCAGTGTACTGGAACGGTTTGCTTTCAGACTGTTCAAGAAAGTTAAATACTCTTCTGAAGACATTGTGTTCCGTTCAGTTTGTGTCCTCTTGGGTCATTCCTTGAGGGACCTATAATGCACTTGGTAATAGACTCTGGTCCAAACTGACCTGAATGTCAAAACATGCAGTGTGAATGGATGGCACATGAGAAACCGCCGCTTTGGCATCTCTCTCTCTCTTTTTTGTCAATATTGTTTACATCCTCCTGTGTTGAGTGTGGGAGCTGTGCAAATGATAAATCTTACTTTTGTCAGTGAAAAAGAAAAGTGATAGCCAAAAGACCATGTGATAACCATATTGGATCTTGAAGCAAAATTTGAAACCAATTTCTTTTCATACCACTTTCACAAACTGGCTAATGTGTATATGTGATACACTTATGGTGCATTTATATAGTTTTAAAAGGCATTAATTATTAAGGCATTATGTGTGCATTATAATGCATTTAAAATGCCCTTATGCTGCATTAGAAAATTCAGGCTTCATCTGGTGTTACCAAAAAAGACTGCTTTGTAAGACAGAGCTTCCTGATATATCCCAATTCCTTAGCATATCCAAATCCTCAGAACAAATTGATGATGTAACAAAAACTATGGACTCTCTCTTTTCTAGCATTTTCTCTTTTCTAGCATTACAGTTGCTCGTTTACACTTAAGGAAGATTAAGGAAAACAGTTTGACACCATGGTATAATGAGCATACTCGCACCCTAAAGAGAGCAGCCCGGAAAATGGAGCTCAGCTGGAGGAAAACAAAACTAGAGGTATTTTGTATTGTTTGCCGCAAAAGTAACCTATCCTACAGAAAAGCATTAAAACTGCTAGATCTGATTATTTTTCATCTCTTTTTAAAAGAAAACAAACATTACCCCAGGTATTTATTCAATACAGTGGCCAAATTAATGAAAAATAAAACAATTGTTGACATTTCCCAACAGCACAGCAGTAATGACATTATTAAAACTAGAGAATTAGAGAAAGAATTGTAACCATGCAGCCGTCAGCTATAGTATCACATCTGATAGCGTGTAATGGATTACCCGAAGAACAATTCCACTCATTCTCTACTATAGGAGATTAATAATTTTATAAACTTGTTAAATCATCTAAACCAACAGCATGTATGTTAGACCCTATACCATCTAAGCCTTTAAAAGCGGTGCTTCCAGAAGTCATCCTTTTCTGACTAGTATTAATTCCTCATTGTCATTAGGATATGTCCCCAAAACCTTCAAACTGGTTGTTATTAAGACTCTCATCAAAAAACCACAACTAGACCCCAAAGAACTAGTTAATTACAGACAATCTCGAATCTCCCTTTTCTGTCAAATATACTAGAAAAGGTAGTATCATATTCCTTCTTAGAGAAAAATGGCATCTATGAGGTTTTCACAGTATGAAGTCCCTCAAGGCTCAGTGCTAGGGCCATTACTCTTCACGCTTTACATGTTACCCTTGGGAGATATCATAAAGAAAAACTGTGTTAACTTTCACTGTTATTCTAAGGTATTTCTTTGTGGCCACGCAAAACATACCAACTTGAAAAACTAACTGAATGCACATTCGATGTAAAAAACTGGATGACGAGTAATTTCTTACTGCTAAATTCTGAAAAAACAGACGTGTTAATTATAGGGACTAAAAACTCTGCATGTATTAACATAGAACACTGTCTAAGACTTGATGGTTGCTCTGTCAATTCTTCATCATCAGTTAGGAACCTAGGTGTGCTATTTGATCGCAATCTTTCATTAGAAAGCCACGTTTCTAGCATTTGTAAAACTGCATTTTTCCATCTCAAAAATATATCCAAATTACAAACTATGCTGTTAATGTTAAATTCAGAAATGTTAATCCATGTAATGCTTTATTGGTTGGTTGTTCTGCACGCCTAATAAACAAACTCCAGCTGGTTCAAAATGCAGCAGCAAGAGTTCTTACTAGAACCAGGAAGTATGACCATATTAACCCGGCCCTGGCAACACAGCACTGACTCCCTATTAAACATTGTATAGATTTTAAAATCTTGCTTATTACTTATAAAGCCCTGAATGGTTTAGCACCTCAGTATTTGAACAAGCTCTTGTTACATTATAGTCCTCCATGTCTTCTGCGTTCTCAAAACTTAGGCAATTTGATAATACCTAGAATATCAAAATCAACTGCGGGCGGCAGATCCTTTTCCTATTTGGCGCCTAAACTCTGGAATAACCTACCTAACATTGTTTGGGAGGCAGACACACTCTTGCAGTTTAAATCTAGATTAAAGACCCATCTCTTTAACCTGGCTTACACATAACATACTAATATGCGTTTAATATCCAAATCCGTTAAAGGATGTTTAGGCTGCATTAATTAGGTAAACTGGAACCGGGAACACTTCCTATAACACCCGATGTACTTGCTACGTCACTAGAAGAATGGCATCTATGCTAATATTTGTCTGTTTCTCTCCTATTCTGAGGTCACCGTAGCCACCAGATCCAGTCTGTGTCCAGATCAGAGGGTCACTGCAGTCACCCGGATCCAGTACGTATCCAGACCAGATGGTGGATCAGCACCTAGAAAGGACCTCTACAGCCCTGAAAGACTGCGGAGATCAGGACAACTAGAGCCCCAGATACAGATCCCCTGTAAAGACCTTGTCTCAGAGGACCACCAGGACAAGACCACAGGAAACAGATGATTCTTCTGCACAATCTGACTTTGCTGCAGCCTGGAATTGAACTACTGGTTTCATCTGGCCAGAGGAGAACTGGCCACCAAACTGAGCCTGGTTTCTCCCAAGGTTTTTTCTCCATTCTGTCACCGAGTTTTGGTTCCCTATGGCTTGCTTAGTTGTGAACACTTTACAGTGATATCCTTGACTTGATCGCAAATGATTGCACAGATATAATGAGGATTTTTCACATAACAGTGAAAGCTAACACAGTTTTTCTTTATGATATCTCCCAAGGGTAACATGTTAAGTGTGAAGAGTAATGGCCCTAGTACTGAGCCTTGAGGGACTTCATACTGTGAAATCCTCACCTTTATAAATAAAGGTGACTTGACTTGTTATAATGCATCATACTCTTAAAAGTTTCAACCACAATCAGGTAAGTATTATAATGTATTCTAAGCTTTATGGCTCAAAAACACCCTTATAATGCATTATAAATATAGGACTCATATAGAAAGTGTTACATTAGATAGAAAGTGCTCATGCAAAACTTGCCACCAAAATACTCATTTTTGCCATTTCTGTGGTTGCAAACTAGCCCAAGTCCAAAAAAAAAAAAAAAAAAAAAAAAAATAAAACACATTGATTTAATTTTCTAGCGCGTCCCTAGATTTGGCTTCTTTACATGGAGCATTTTGACCTCTTTGTTTTGTTTTGCTTTTTGTAAGTCAGATCAATTATATACAAAATAGCACATGAGCAAACATTACTAAATATAAGAATGGTTACTGGTTAATAGTTACACATTCCAAATGCAATAAACTACTATACTACGTTGTAATCAGATTCTTAGAAAAACAGTTTGACAGCTGACAGTCCCAGCTGAATCTCTGGGTCTCTGCTGCACTTCTATTGATATAAAAACAGACAAATTGGCCCACTCCTGTTTTGCATTTCAAATAGACACCGATGGGAAGCGGTTCTTTAAGTAGATGGCATTTTGTACAAAAGAAAACAGGTGCTTTAAAGCATTCTTCTGCTGATTGCCTAATTAGAATGTAGGCAAGAAAATGTGCCTGTTTTGTGCATCTTGGAAGCCCCCCAGCAAGATAGACCCAGGCATCTTTGTTTACAGAGGCTTGTCATCTGTTTGATGCAACGCTTTACTGAAGTACACCCTAGAGAGCCGCACTGTGCAGAGAGCAATGATTGCATTAAGACAGGGCAACACTACGCAACATGCTTCTTATGCAACAAAAAGAAGAAGAAAAAAAAAAAAAGGTAAACACAAGTAAACTGTAGACCAGGAAACAAGCTTCTAATCTCTGTTTATGCCAACCAAACCCATTAAGAAGACCGGATAATTATATTCTAAGACAAACAGTACAAACTAATTTTTTTTTCCTGGAATGGAGTGCAGGCAAAGTTCATGAACTGATAGACAGTTGAGCAAGTTATCTGTTTTTATTCATATCAAAGTAACATCAGGTGTTTTATGATGCTCAGATGTGACACAAGATTTATAGGGAATAGATGTGAAATAACAGCGTTACCTTGAGATGCAGGCATCTCTATAATGAAGTGCACTGCAATGTGTGACACAGTGTGAAAATAATGGCTTGAGCAGCAGAAGGTCTGGATGACTTTGACTCTGACTGTATTTTTCAGCTGCATGCTTGAGGGCCACAAAATAAATAAAGAAATGCATTTCCAGATTAGGGGACATATTTTTGGAAGGGGGGCTAGTTTTCAGCTGTGAGGTCAGAGGCTAGCTTGCCCTTTTCCTTCATTATATGCCATATTACTGGAGGTACAATGCAAGAGGATATCATATATAATTTACTAGACCTTATGAATTGCTGGTGGTCATATATTTGAGACAGCAGCTGTTCTGAGTTCTTTCAAAAAGGACAAATTGTAAGCATGAATTTAAACCTAAATAACAATGGCATTCCTGCAATCAGCCATTATGCTTTTATAGAATATACTACATTTCTGTTAATTGGTGCTCAATAATGTTATTAAATGCTTTATACAGTATCTGGGAGCAAATTTCTACCTCTGTGTTCTGTAGCAAATTATTATTGAGGAATTAAAAGCACAGGGGTGTTATTTTTGCATGCTAACCTCGCTCTGATTCCAAATTTAGATGCATCCAAAAAGCAACAGTGAGCTAGTTTTAGCTTTTAAGATGCCTAAGCTGATCTTGAAACCTCTGAAAGCCTGCAATAAAGTCAGTGAGGTATGTTGTGAGATTGTATACCATAAAACTACACAATCAAACCATATCTAATCATGTGAATCTGAACAACGGATGTGCAGACAGGACCTCAGCAGATACAGCATTTTTTTTCTTCTGTTAACTACAAACATATGTTAGTTCAAAACACAAAGGATATTAAAACCACTTGTTACTATTTAGCAAAAATGTAATGAATCAAGAGAGCACCACTTGAGGAAGCTTTGCTTAAGGCCAAATTCATTTCTTTTCAGTGTGCCCTCTATAGATCTCATTTAGGGTTTAGACTTTAGTTGCTCTAATCAGCTCTAAAGCAGTTGGAACTAGAGATAATGGCATGAAGATAATGATATTTGTTCTTTAGCATAATAGGACTGAGGTCAGGATAGTCTATTCAGGGTATTAAATCTCACTCCGTTTATTCTGAAGAAGAAGAAGAAGGCAGCACATCATCTGAAGGTAATGAAAGAAAGAGCAGGCGATTGCTGAAGAGGCCTGGTCATGATGAGATGTGCAGCTGATATAAAGCAACTAATGAAAACAATTTAAAATGAAAAGCTGCTATTCATTCCTTCTGAACGCCTCAGAAAATAGCTAAATTGAATTCAAAACAAACTGGTGCTTTTTGGAAATAGTGTTGACAAGAATACGCAGGCCATATTCAAATATACCTGACTTTTAGACTTTAGTATTTAGCCTTAAGCTTTAAGGCTCAAAATTCACCTGATCAAATCTATTTTCTATATGCTAGTTATAGGTTGTATTGTAAAATATCTATTTGTGCAATTTCTCAATTATTAAAAAATGTCTTGACTGTAGAGTTTAATCCATTTTTTTATTTCCTCTAATGGTGTATGCAGTGCTTCATTGATTTTATTATTATTATAATTTGTATTTTTATGATTTATTTCATTTTAAAATTGGTAACAATAATGGGTAAAACGCTTTAACCGAATACAGAAACTGGTGATTAATCTGAAAATCCTACTCTTGGGTGCTGTTTTCAATAAAAGCTAAGATTCAAACCAAAGCCTGTGTCTCATGGGAAGTCGTTCACTATTATTACATCCACACATCACTCAACACGCGTTAGTTCCATATGACCGCTTCACTGTCTTCAATTAATCTGCAACATTCAAACGAGCAATTATTTTCCTTCCTTTGCATGCAATTACCTGCAAGATCATTTTATTGTTTGTGTGCAGCCGTTGCAGTCACACAGCACATAATGTTAATAAGATTAAACTGCATCGTTAGCTTGTCATGGTTGGGATCGCCTCTTAACACCTCAGAGCATGTGCTATTAGCTCTGTTTAATGTGTAATACCTTGTGAGTGCAATTAGTGCGTATCTCCTGCTCTTCCTTAATAGTCTGTCCATTTGATACCATATAGCCCTCAATGCAATACTGCAGCTAATCATCTCTAAAACTATTTTATGAGGTATAGTTTTTATGAGTGAGAGGGAAGGAGGGAAAGCGAAAGAGTAATGCTCTCATCCTTCCAGTCCAAAAGTGCTGGCAAACCATCCATTCTCCCTAGTCCAACTTTGCTCTCATTTCTAAAAGCAGTTTTATTCACCTAGTTATTCACAGCTAAACCTTTTCAGCTACAAGAAAATAACACATCTCTGACCGTTCAGCTCACAGAAGAAAGTCCAATCATCAAGAGTAAAGTACTTCAGCCTTTAAAAACAGCAGAATCTATTTGTCTGCTCAGCAGGAATACGTCTTTGCAGTTTTTACCTTTTATAGTGGTGCTTTCTAAGGTAACTATGACTATTATTATTGCTCGTTGTCAGAGTTAGGGATTTGAACAAACCCCTAAACCCAAATGAATGCAATCACATGGATTGCTGCGGAGAGGTGCAATATTATGGTGTTCACCTTGTTTATGGATGAAAAAATAATTCCTAATTTGAAGGAAGGACCCAAGGCAGAGACCAGTGTTGGGAAGGTTACTTAAAAGGTTACAGGTAACTCTATTTAAAATGTAATTAGTAGTGTAACTATTTCAGTTACTTTCTTAAATTAAAGTGTCCAACTGATTACATTAGAGTACTTTTTGAATACTTTTCTAAATTAATGAAGGCTTTCAATTGTTAATCATTTTGAAACATTTAAAGCATGCACGCTTAATACTGATTACTTAAGAATATTAAGAATATAATCATTTCATTTTAAAGCACTGCCAGCACAAAATCAGACTTTAGCAGCTCTTTTGACTTTGAGATCAATCTGAGTTTAAATACAGATTTAAAATCATAGCAAGAAACCGTTTAATAGCTATGATACTGTTTTATGAAATCTTTGACAGCAAACACCGTCATCTAAAAAAAGTTAATCTTAAAAAAGAAAGCATATAACCCAAATAGGAAATAAAAGCATGTCTTATAAACTCCTGAAACGTTGGTGTCTCATATCTTAAAGAAGCCAATGCAATTTGGGAAAGAATTAATCAAATCTATATGTGTGTGAAAATATTCATTTGTAACCCCCTTTGTTATCGTTAACATTTTCAAAGGTAACTGTAACTTAATCACACATTTTTCAATCACACAGTTACATTTATTTTGTAATTAAATTATGCAATGACTACTTACTCCCGATACTGTCAAAAGACTAGCAACAATTTTGACATGAGGAAACCATGTAGATCATTATCAAGCCGTAACATTCTGAAACATGGCATTAGATAAACACAGTAATATATGTAAATGTCACTACAAGAATGATCCATTTAATCAGAAATTGGTCCATGGTCATATTAATTTCTACTGTGCATTAGCTCCTTTCAGAGCTACAGTAAGAGGACCGGAGCAGCAGAGGAGAGCATGAAAAATCATTTGATTTATGAGAGCAGCACTTAAGACACAGAAGAGAAGATGTTATGCACCGTGGCTTGCAGCCTAGCAGCTAAAGTCATTTCCTCAACGGCAGGTACACGCTCGAGCAGAACAAAGCTACAATCAAATTGCTCCACTGCACAGCCTAAAAACTCATTTAATGTCATACTTATGCCTATTCTTTGGCTTTAGCGTGACACCCGAGTACTTTAGTCAGTAGATATTGTAGCAGGTGTCTGTCATGTGGCCCCAAGGGTCTCAGAGTTTCTATCTGCTCACATCCGTGCCGTCTGTAATGTAACCCTGTCAGCAGCACGCTCATCCGAGGAGACCCTCCTGCGAGACTTCATGTGTGTCGTGACATCCCTTCAGTCAATCAGGGATCAGAAGCTGAATATGACTGATGAATCAGCAGCCATCAAAACATCCTTAAACACCCACATGAGTAATAAATACTCTCATATGCTGATGACTCAGGTTCTGCGAGTCGAATTCAGACCTGGTTTCAAGAGCTTTTCAACCAGCCACGGTATTTATTCTTCATTACAGAGTTTGTTGTCCTTTTAAAGTTTGCATTCACATTGTTGCTTCATGTTTCAATCCTAATAACACCCATATGCTCAACATCAGTGAACCAGGCTGAACATGTTTGGAGAATCCGATGAGACATTGAATTAAAGCTGAAGTAGGGAACTTTTGTAAAAATATATTTTTTACATATTTGTTAAACCTGTCATCATGTCCTGACAGTAGAATATGAGACAGATAATCTGTGAAAAAAATCAAGCTCCTCTGGCTCCTCCCAGTGTCCTATTGCCATTTGCAGAAAGTCATCCACTCCTGGTAAGCAAACAACCAATCAGAGCTGCGGTCCGTAACTTTGTTTGTGTTCAAAATGTAGAAAAATGTATATAATAAGCGAGTACACCATGAATCCATTTTCCAAACCGTGCTTTTAGCTTGTCCTGAATCACTAGGGTGCACCTATAATAAGTGTTTATATTCGGACTATTTTAGATATCTCCGGGGGTACCGCGGCGGAGTAACCCAGTACCTTTGTGATTCTTCATAGACATAAACAGAGAGAAGTAGTTCCGGCTACGATGTTCTTCCGCAAGATGCAAGCAGTTCTGTTTATTAACCGCTAGAGCATCAAAAGTTCCCTACTGCAGCTTTAAAAGAAGATTTTATGTGACTTTTAAGGTCAGAATTATAGATAAATGTGCATGCCGTGAGAAATACAAATTGAATTTGTATACTGTATATATATATATATATATATATATATATATATGTATATTGTCACTGCAATCCGTGTTGAATGTGGGGATATTCATACTTGATCATAATTCCAGTTTCCAACCATAAAGTCTTTCCAATGCCTGAAATGACGCTATGCAGTGCTAGGTGTGTAATTATAAAGATATTTTACACACCTGTCTCTTCTCATAACGCTTTGCTGAACAGTATTACTCTTTATGAAATGTTGGATATTTGAGTCACTTAAGCCGTTTTTTGTTTTTTTGTTTTTGCTTAAAAAGTGACTCTTCATCATTAAGTGTGCACATTAACTTTGTACATGTTTGTTAAATGGAGTTTCAAGGGGTATTTTAGCATTTTTTGTGCTAATCATACAACAACATATGTACTGGAATCTGAGGGTTTCAAAAATTGAAGTACTGAGAGAACAGAAATACGTATTTAATGGTGATAGAGTTGTGCAAAAATGTATAAACGTAGAAATGAAATAAAGTTTTTGGAAACCAATTTCTTCTCCAGTTTTATGGTTTAATTTGGCACATGGCACAATCAGCATGTATACATCTGGTATACATAAATAAATATTAAATATATTTATACATAAATATACATATAGAGCTATTAAAAAGACAGTTGTTGTGGCCTCAGGTTATGGTGTAGAGGATAACACTAGTACAGACACTAACTGCTCTGCCCTCAGAATATTGCTGCTTTCAGCCTAATAATTGATAATAATGGTCATTTACACTTTCAGGTCAAAGGGAGCAAAATCTTCATAAAAGCCCTATACATATATGTATGTATGCCCATATTTATATATATATTTAAAGAAACACAGGTCTACACCGAAGTCAGGTTATTCAGTGTAAAGAGGCCACTGTCTCCAGTCGAGAGAAACGCTTACAAAGTCAATGGAATCATGTCAGTTAGTTCGGTTCAATCTTTAGCTATTGTTTTCTCTTGCATGTAAAATAATAGATTTATTTTGTAATTCTTAAGCAAAATTAGACATATGTAACTTTTTAAAATAACAAAAAGTTCTGTTTCGCAAAGACAGACGACAATAGACGCAGCTGAAACACTACTTGTGGTGAACAAAATCAATGCAGAAGCCCCCCCCCCCAGCCAACCCCCCCATCACACAAATATATAGAAACAGAAAACATGGCAAAGGCAATCACACACACACACACACACACAGACAACTCAAATATTCCCATTCACACCCAGAATCTCTCTCTCTCTCTCACACACACACACACACACACACACACCAGTCAAACAGTGCTCTGAGCGTTGTGTGTAAGTGTGCATTTAAATGGGAATTTGACACAGGAGCCGATAGATAATTTTGTTGTAAAATATGCACTTTTCTTTAAACAAAACACTTACAGTAACTTTAAAAGTCTTTATCTCCAGTCTCTGTCCATTGGAAAAGTTTTAAACAAAAGACTTTCAGTGGAACCAAGAAAAAAAGTGAAAACGCCACGTGAGCTTATGCAACTGGAAAATGAGTCGCAGTTACCATTTCTATCCACCGCTTTCCGTATTTGTCGTTTGTCTCATGCATTCTGGGATCCAACTGCTCGAGTCAGATCGCTATGTTCCACACAGACACATTTCAGGGAAAGATCGTCAAATTAAGTGAAAAAACAGCTGTTTATAAGGCATTGAAAAGAAATCGCAAAGTAAAGCAAACAATATTATGCAGATGTCACCTTAGGAGGCCATTGTTCTGAAACATGTTTCCCACAAAAGACTGTGATGGGAAATAAAATGCACTTTCAATTTTTTTTTTATTTTTTATATATATATATATATTCAAGAAAAAAAGTGATCGCCCCATTCGCCCGATTCTGCTCAAAAAGGCGTTTCTTTCTTTTCTTTTAAAACGATGATTAGAAAAAATACTGCTTGAAACGCTCGTCCCTTTTCAGAGGAAAGAGAGCAGTTCTGTTTTGGCAGGTTTGCACAACTTGACATCTGGAAAGAACTTGTCACTGCTTTATGCAAAAGTCTATTGAAATCTTTTAGTTTCCGCCATCGTCCTGAACCCCCTTCTCTCGCCTCAGTGTTTTCATTGAAGCCAGAGACTCTTCCCGCATCCCTCCCTCTTGTCGGATGGCCATAAAGCTATACACGGGTGGTGGAGTGGGAGTGTGGCAGGCCGGTGGAGTTGAAGCCCGCTGTGAAGGTGTTGTAGGGATGTAGGTTGGGCATGCCCACCAGCGAGTTGGGGATCATGGTTATGGTGTTGGGCGTCATGAGTGGGATATCATCAGGCGAGCGCCGCAGAGTCAGCGTGTAGTCGGGAAGCGAAGCGAGCCGTAAGGGGTCTCCCGGTGGCCCTGCGTCACACTCATGGTGCGTCTGGTTGACCTGCAGTGACATAATTTTTTTTAAAGAAATATCAGCATGTTTCCAGCGGAAAATGGATTTTGTACAGAAAATGCATTTGAATGAAATTTACTTGTTTTGATAGATTATGCTACACAAGGCCCGATCAGACTAAACGTGTTTTTTAGGTCTGAAAACGCGACTGCGCACTGCGTGACTTTTAAAAAAGAAGAGTGTGCTGCGTTTTTTTTATATAGTGCTCTCAAGCGCTCTCAAATCTTTGGTTTTTGCTGTTAAGTAAACTGTCATATTAGCAAAAACCTTAAAAATACAGCTCCCTGTAACCTGCGACAGACACCAACAGTTTCCTCTCCATCATTGCAGTCTCTGGACTTTCTAAGCAATGGTAAACTTTCATCACCACAGTTGCTTTTTTTCTCAACAGCATCAAATCTGCGCTTCGTGCCTCTGGCAACCTACAACACCACTGCTTTAGGGCGTGTCAAATTTAGGGCAGAGCATGTCTCTGAAAACTATCTCTATACTATGTCTCTTTGACATAGTGTGTCTCTTTCACGAACTATGTCTCTTTGAGTTTCTTCTTCATTTAAAGACGATTGGTTGTCACCCAGCGCTTTTCGCTCAATATCTACATGAAGTCAAGGAATGTCCCAAGCTTTTTGCTGCTCTCACTGCCAAAAACGCATTCCGTCTGATCGGGGCCTAAAACTACTTAAAAGCAGACGGGCTGCATGAGGATGCAGATTCACTCTCTGACAGCAGGAGGCACTTATGACAAACATGACAAATACAGCATTTCATGGGTTACCACTGTCGACAAACCAGTGCTGTGCTTATAAATACTACTTTAATATGCATTATGCGTGGTGCATCTGGTTGACCTGCAGGGACATGATCTCCTCTTCAGGGGCGTGCCGGTTCATGTCGTTGACGTTGGTGGCTCGTGGTGAGCTGGGTTGCGGGTGCTGCTCCTGTCGGCGCTTATCCTTGCGGTAGTAGAGGGCGGCGAACGCCAGAACATTGAGGAACAGCAGAGAAGCTCCCACTGCGATGGTTACGCTCAGCTCGGTGGAGTAATCCCGTGGGTTCTCCACCACCAGAGGGCCTGGTTCCTCTTCTCCGTTCCACTGCTCCTTCCCGCTCTCGCTGTTGTACGCTGGAGACATCGGAGGCCGCTTGGTGTTGAACGGCCAGGCTTTGCCGTTGGGACGTTTGGTGGACAGGGAGTTCTGGGTGGTCTCGGGCGGTGGCACTTTGGTGGTGGTGGAGGTGTAGTGGAACATGTCGTGAAGGTTGTACAGATGAGGGACCAGGTGCTTCCAGAACGCCACTTTAGTGGCGCGGTAGTGATCCCGGACTCGGGGCTTGAGGCCGATGTGCAGGTACAGCTGGTCTTGCGGATTGTATTTGGACCAGGCTACCTCTTCGAAGCGATTGGCCTTGGTGTGGATGAACTTGGTGTCCTGAGGCACTGGTTTGTTGGGATCTCTGCAAAACAGATAGAAGATGAATAAATGAACTAAGCTGAGAAGGCTTTTCATGTAAAGTGTCATTGCTAGAGTTCAAGCAATACTTCATCCAAAAATGTAGTGTCCAAAAATACAGTGGGGATGTTATAATTCACTCAGCTCACAATGCGATGTGATGCGATTCAAAATATAATTTTCTCACATTTTTTTAAATACAAAATTTATAAATGAAGAGGAGTTATTTTATTATTCTTTCAAAAAAAGTAATGCATATTTCTTTGTGAAATTTAAATATCTATGTCAAATAACAAAAACAAAGTTACATTTTAAAACAAATAAGTCCCAAATAAATAAACAAATATTTGTTGCTCTTTCTCGTCTTTTAGCTTGGATTTATTTATTTATTAACTTTTTGAAATATCAGCATTTTCAAGCAGAAAATGCACCTTTTACAGAATGGACATTTGAAGCAAACTGATTTGTTCTGACAAATTATACTATATATAACTACATAAAAAAGCAGTAGGCAATTATGACATACATGACAAATACAGCATTTCCTTGGTTACCATTGTCAACAAACCAGTGCCGCGCTTATAAATACTACTTTAATACGCATTATACAGAGAAGAAAACACAATCTACATATTTCTGAAGACAGTGAGTTCCCCTCAGAGATACATTTACATTAACCCCCGCCCATAATTGTATCACAATTCTTTTGAATTCTCAACCAACTTGAATTGTGATATATTTTATGATAGATTTTCAATTTGCTTGGGTTGCATCATTACATAGTGAGTAGGACCCATAAATGTAGTCCATAAGACTCATATTTGAAATGATCGAAAATGTTCATCCTCTGTTGTGTTTCACAAATCACAGGACATCATATACG
The DNA here is from genome assembly GCF_023724105.1 of Carassius gibelio. Classification (NCBI taxonomy): domain Eukaryota; kingdom Metazoa; phylum Chordata; class Actinopteri; order Cypriniformes; family Cyprinidae; genus Carassius; species Carassius gibelio. Next base: position 5,202,988 of record NC_068409.1, read on the forward strand.
TCGCAGAGGTGTCTAACTCAGCTCCTTGAGGGCCACAGTCCTATAGAGTTCAGGTCCGACTCCATTCCAACAAACACAACAAGGACTTGATTAGCTGGATCAGGTGCGTTTAATTAAGATTGAAGCTAAACTCTGCTGCAGGGCTGTGGCCCTCTAAGAACTGAATTTGACACCCCTGTCATACAGCCTTGGAAGGATATGAGGGTGAGAAAATGAGAGCAGAGTTTTTAATACACCTATCCTTGTTAAGTTGTTGGTTCATTCCCATTAAATTCACTACTGTTGTGCAATCATCCACCTCAGGATACTGTAAGACAGGGGTGTCTAATCCTGTTCCCAGAGGGCCACAATCAAGTTTGGGATTACTACGAACTTCCAGGGAAGTGTCTCTGGGAAGATTGGAGCTAAACTCAACAAGACATTGGCCCTCCAGAAGCCGGATTGGACACTGACTCTTTGAGAACAATCTGCTAAATGACAACTTACTATTATCATGATCATACTTTACAATTTCCAGCAGGAGAATCAACACACTTCTTCTTTGTTTTCAGTAATTCAACACCTTCCGTCTTGGTCAGGCTAAGCATGCATTAAGACACAATCAGCTTGCATCCTTTCATATATCATCCCCTAGTGTAGCTAATTGCGCTAATCAACAAAACAATGTTACGTCCACCACTGTTCCTGCTCATCACTGCACTACTATCTGTCTTGCTTCATCTTCTTGTACAAAGCTGTCTGGTACTTCTTCCAAATCATCATTTTCTATTTCTCCCCTGTGTGACATTACGTTACAGCTCATATCTCTAAGCACCTCTTTCTGCTGGGCTTTACGCATCCTCGGCTCATTCTCTATAAAAAAGAGATGGGCCAGAGGCTTTTAAAGTGAAACACAAATGAATAAATCAACAGCTGAGATGTGCTTCAGGACGCAACTTGTTTTTGATAAAACAACAGCAGTGCATCCATTCCGTTAATTGCTTTGGGAAAGCAGTGCAGACTGCATTAACAGCAAGTGTGCTGATAGAAAGTGGACCATATTAATCTAAACGCTAAAGGAGGGAAACTGGCAAAGGGCCCTTGTGTGTGTGTGTGTTATTACCCCTTAGCCTCCAGGGGTCACTATTTCTCCAACTGGTATTACAAGCTCACAGAGCTTGTTGTCTTTTAGCTCCACTAGTGACTATCCTAAGGTTTTTTTTTTTTTTTTTTTTTACATATGACTGTCAGTGAGGTAATATGCTTTTTGCTGACCCATGGCATGATTCAAGAAACAGGAGCTAACCAGCTAAACCTTGACCCCTCATCTGTGATAAAATACTGCTAGAGGAAACAATGCAATAATGTTTCAGACTCAATCTAATGAAGAGACATCCCATGAACCACTTCTTTCTTAACTTCCTGAAGAACTTTCTTTCGCCACAAAGAACTGAATGAAATGTTTTCTTCAAGATCTTAAAGGTTCTTTATGAAACCATTTAGACAAAAAAGGTTCTTCTATGGTCACGTATATTTTTAAGAGCCATTGGTCTATGCAGTGACACCTGTGCAGAAAATCAAGTGTCAAATACCAAATCAAATCAAATCCCTTGCTTTTATCTTTCTCTTGTCTGTGCCTCTGCAAGCAGTGAAGTAAATGGAGATAGGTTGAATGTCAGCTCAGAAGCCGATAAATAACCGGTTTTATTAGGCTGGTAATGATCCCCAATGAATATTGGCAGAAGGACCATGATGACTTTGTAGCTGAATATCAGTAATTAAGTTTCAAAGAAGCAGGCAGCAGAGGTAAGGTCATATTGATCTGCCACGGTGCAACACACCAGAGAACAGGACATCAATGAAGCCGCAGAGGCTCAGCATATATATACTGTATATATATATATATATATATATATATATATATATATATATATATATATATATATATATATATATGAATTCTTGCTGCGTGGTGTGCGAATGACAGTCGGTGTACCTGGGGCATTCTCACTTAATAGGAAACGCAAGAATTTCGATATCACCGTGCATCTCATAATAGTCAATCAAGCGACTTGCATGACACAGCACATTTGTGTATGCGGCTGGGTTTCCAATGCTGATTTGAGGTCAGTTGTGATGGTTTAGATGTGTCTTCACAGGCTGTTGATCTGCACTGATGACATACTTTTTGTGGGCGTTTCACACATGAGGGTTTAGCTCGAGATTAATGTGTTGATGTAAATGAAGATGAATAATTATTGCCTGTAGTGCCACAAGCCAGCACAAGTACTAATGATCACACTTAACGTTAAGGATATTTAAAAACATTTATTTTTTTCGTATTAAAAGTATTCGGTTTTAGCGTGCAACCCTTAAAGCAGCGGTCCCCAACCTTTTTAGCACCAAGGACCGGTTTAATGTCAGACAATATTTTCACGGACCGGGCTTTAAGGTGTGACGGATAAATACAACAAAATAAAATGATACGACTGGCATAAAAACTGTGGTACATTGTAAATATAGTAATAAACATGGATCCACTGTGTATTCGTATGCAACTTTATTAGCAGCGTCCTCCTAACATCACGCCAACAACATAACATGAATAACATCCTCTCTTCCCCTAACGCTCACTGACTCTGTGACGTTTAAACATGCCTTAAAAATATAAGATACCGCAAAAATCCACCGCGCCCGGCTCTACTGGTCCAATCAGCGCAGGGGTGTGCCACAGTGTTGTTTTGTGTCAAAAATGTCAAAAATATATATAATGAGCGAGTACATCATGAATCTGTTTTCCCAAACCGTGTTTTTGTCTTTTCCTGAATCACTACTGTACCCTTATAATAAGTGATTATATTCAGACTATTTTAGTCTGGATGGGGTCGGCAATGCTGCAGAGTAGCACAGTATCTGCGTGACTCGCCATAGATGTAAACAGAGAGAGGTAGCTCCGGCTACAATGTTCTTCCGCTAGACGCGAGCGCCAAAAGTTACCGACTGCAGCTTTAATGTAAGTTATTTATTCTTCCTTGTGCGGCCCGGTACCAAATGACGCACGGACCGGTACCGGGGGTTGGGGACCGCTGCCTAAAAGCACCATTTGTGATTTGCACATGAACGCAATCTCAAAAAGGGGCAATCACAGAAGAGGAAATAACATTTCAAAAACATAAACTCATAAATCTGACAGCTTAGAATTGTGTTTTCCAACATTAGGAACAAACTCCAAAAGAGAAGGAATACTGGAAAACACTGACGATTAGCCCAAAAATCTGTCGATTGTGTTAAACCCAGTTCATTTAGATAACTGAAGACTCTTCTTTATTGACATTCATTAAAACGGCCTCTTGTCTAAGGTTTCTTGTGTCCTTGCCAGTGTACTGTGGCGTTATGCTTCTTTTTGTTAACCTTGAAGGTTTAATCTAGGGGAGGGGCAGTCTGAACCATTCAGTGTTGGTGAAGTCTCATTCTTCCTGCGGTTACGCCTGTGTATACTGAGCTCATGTCTTGGTTATCTTACTGATGTCTTGCATGCTTTGTCTGTCATTTTGGATTTGTTAGCCTCATTTATTGGACAAATGTCATTGAGCTACTATTATGGTTTTTAATTTTCATTATTAGTTTATCTTTATATATTAAAACCATTATTAATATTGTCATTAAAATAATAAAAAAAGGTTTAAATTTTAGTTTTATTTAACTCTGATTGAGTATTTGCATTTTGACCATGACATATTGTATATTATATAAAAAGCTGCAAGTTCACACTGTCTTTACTACAGTAAGGTAACTATACCTATGTCAGTAGTGTATAATAAGCTGGTGTCCCATTGATTCCACTAACTCATGATGTGCAAACGGAGAATTAGCTGTCGGTGTTCTGTCAGGTCACCCGCTCAAATGGGCTCCTAAACTGCTCGAATGTTTCTACGGTTCAGGCCACTTGGGCTTGCCCAGTGAAGCAGTCCTTCAGCCTCTATCAGCGCCACTCATTCAGATCTCAGGCCCTGAGAGGAAACCACTCCACCAGCACTGAGATTCTCCAACTAGGCTGGACTTCCTAAACGCCATCCGAACACCAAAGGGAGAGGTCTGTCTGAAGATATTTCCGTCAAAGGAGCTGATCTTAGCAGTGCTATATTCTAGTTTTTTAGTAGCAAATTAAGTCTGGACAAAATTCCACTGGTAATGGACAATTGTTTATATATTATATTATAGTATTTATTATTTTTAATTATAAGTTAAGGCTAATTGTTTGTACTTCTGAACACATTAGTATTAAACTTTTGTGCACTTTTTACAGTCCTGAATGATCAGTGTTTTATCTTTTTTTTTTTTTTTTTTGAGGAGAGGTGTGCTAGTGATCAGTGGCCATGCATATCATTTTCACTTGATGTACAATAAATTGGACAAAACAAAAAAAAAGATTTAGACTAGAATGTTCTTGAAAGTTTTGGGGTGAACTCTTGACTCACCTTAATATACAAACATAGAGAAAGAAAGAAAAAAGAAAAGTAAGAAAGAAGAATTAGCTTCACTCTTGGAAAAACCCATGCTAAAAGAATAGCAGTCATAGCAGAATAAATCTAATGAATATGACAAGGTGAAAACGAGTCCGAGTTAATTCAATGGGGATGCACTGGTTATTCATCAGTCTAATTTGCAGTGCTTGGATGCCTGTGGACACAGAGACACCAAGTCCAATGGGGCATCATAAAAGCCTCTGCTTCCACTTCAGTGTGTTACCATGCTTTGGTCAGGGACACTTATTTAAATGAAAACTCTGCACTGATTCTAACTCGAGGTAGTGTATGCACTTTTAATTTTTCTATCTAGGGGTTATTTATAAATACAGGAGGTAGAGTGCACTGCTTCATGTGGTTTTTCATCTTAAGGTACATTTCAAGGTCCACACACTACTGGCTCCGCTTTTGAAAGATTCAGAGTTTTTCTTATCTCTCTTCACTGTTCTCAAGGTCAGCAGATAGAATATATAAAACAGCATGACAGAGAGAGAGAAAGAGAGAGGTTGTTTTGAAAGAAAGTTTAAACTGCTGTTGCTTAAAGTTCAGAGAGTCAGGGGCTTGTGGCTTGTAATGTTTAATTCCACATTACTTCCTCAATTCCTCACAGAACAAGAAAAAAGTTAATTAGCAGTGTTTGATATGGCTACTATTACTCATACTTAGGGTTAGGATTGTGAATGGATGATGATATTTAGAGCAAAAGCATGACTGTGTGCGAGTATGAAATTTCGATTATTTCGATTTTTTAAAACACTTAAACAAAGTTAATATTGAGGAAAAATTAACATCTTTAAAAAAAATATTTTCATGCATAAAATATCAATGAAATAAAAGACCACTTAAGTAAGAGACTTTACTTTCTTAAACTTGCATACATTTTTGAAGTACACATTTTCAAATTAAGAGTACTTTTAATATATTCATTTTGATTAATATTTTGTTGTATTTTAAATAAGTACACTTATTTACTAAGTTGACTAGCATAGAAAACACAAGTACTTTAGTGTATCATTTTAATTGTTGATCTGATTTTGGTAAAGTTTTGCAACGTTAAAAAGAAATGTAAAAAATCCTGAAATTATAAATTTTGGTTTGCATTTGACTTAGCATGAGCCAAAAAATCTAGGGGAAAAATAAGTTTGCTTTTAGGCCTTAAGGTTCAAAAGTTATTAGCAGAAATACGAGTGTAGATTTGGCCTGTTGGTGATGCTATAGAGTTTGAGATAGAGACTCCAAATTTGCTGTTGTTAATAATGAAACCATCTTCTATGTGTGCCAAATTTCATAAGTTTCCCGCCAGCAGTTCTGTGCTGCCATAAACTTCCTGTGCAGAAGAAGAAGAAAACTAACAGATGCATTCAAAATACCATATTTTAGTTTACCATAATAAATTATTATTAATGCATTAGGGCAGTAGACATTTAATATTTAAAGTATAATACAATTATGTAATTACATATTCAGATGATCTTAAGGTCAATTAACTGCTTTTAAGATTAATATAATAAACTATAACAAATATTGGTTTGATTGGGATTAACATTCAATTAAATCTCCCCCCAAAATTATATTTAGTTCAGGCTGATATATACTTGACACAGAAAATAGGATATCATCGAAGTGTTGCCAGAAGATTGTTTTGAGTGCGCACAAACTCATTTTTCATTTGCGGTGTGCATGGCATTTTTTGTAACTTTACGTGGAGCTCTGCGTCCGCATCTGAAGATGTAGGGGTTTGTGTAAAACAGAGGCAGTTTAATGTGAAGTTCAAACTCCATCAGGGGCTTTTTGATGAAAAACAATGAATCTTTTTTTTTTTCTGCATAGTTTTTCCAAGGCTTTTTATTTGAAATAAGTTTTTTTTATTGTATAAAAACAGAATTAGAATGAATTTACATACTAATTATACACTTTTTGCTTAAAGTTGTCTTGTGTTTGATGCCAATAAAGCCAATAGTTTAAGTTAAGAAATTATGAATTCATCAACTCATTCATCACAAGCAAGGGGCAAGGAACTCGACCGGAAGTTGAAGTCGGGTGGGGGCTGCCATCTTTTAGCAGAACTTCACTTGCGTTAGCATTCCCATTGACTCCCATTCATTTTGGCGTCACTTTGACAGCGAATAACTTTACATCTGAGGCATTTAAAGACTCTGTTTGTCCATTATTTATTTCTAAAGATACACGAAAATGTATAAAGGGCTCCATTACCTTCTATGTTACATTATGGCCCCGTATAAACAGTTTTTGTAAAAAATAGGCTAACGATTGCGTCATAACCACTCGGCTCTCTGTCGCATTACCGTACAGACAGGAGGAGAAGCTCGCAGGCAATTAACTTAATATGGCGTACTGGCGTTACATTTTAAAATACTATACAAAATAATTAATCAGAATACTTACTCCTGCTCACTCAGGACAAAGAACTCCCCGCTCGAGCTCGCCGTCTCTGCAAGATTAACGATGGCAGTTTGCACGCAAAGCCACTTAGAAGATTTACATCTGTCAGACAGGTTGCTGACGTCGTCAAGCTTCGTTTGAGTCTGCGCGTCAGAAACGGAAGTGCTAAAAAACGCTAAAAATGGGCTTCATTTGTCTCAATTGAGTTCCAATGGGGTCGCTGTGTCCATTTCTTTTACTGTCTATGATCACAAGACACCTCACAAGAAATTACTTCTTCTCACTGGAGATTCCTGAGGGTTTTAGAGGACAATTACTCATCGTCGCCACCTGTCGTTTCAAAGAATAGTACATTGGCGAACGTGACAAGTTTAAAAGCCTCGTCCGTTTGGGAAGGTGCGCACTCAGTCAGCGGAGGCTCAGGAAGCGGTGCCAGGTGAATGTATAAATCCCGCTTTAGAAGGCAGTAACCTAGCAAACATCCAGGATACCCTAGCAACTGCATAGCAGAACACTAAAATGTATTCAGAAACTGTCATCCAACCCCAGCACTGTAATGTGACTTTTACATGGGCAATAAACCCATGTAAAATCTTGAAATGTATCAGAACATCTCTACATCACTGTCAGGGAGATTTTCCATCAGCAAACCAATACAGGTAGCTGCAGGACACGGGCCCTGTGCACTCTTCATTATGACTGCTATTGATCGGATGGTCAACATGTGTCCTGACTCCTGCGTCCTCTTCATCATGAGCATCCAGGGATCCTTCCTTTCCTTCTCCAAACCAAATCTACCAACAGTATATGATTCCCAAAGTATCAAGTGCTGACTTAACTGAGAAGACTGCTAAACAAAATAAACACAATCTCTTTTATTCTTGATTTGACTCGCTAAGGTCTAGGAACGACAAAAGAAGCGGATGCAGGAAGCAGTTTACAGTAGCTCAAATACAGAGAAAGAGAAAGACCAGGCTTTGGTTGCAGGGTCAACTGATGTTCAAGAGACTGTTTCCATTTGGGTGTAGCGCTGAGGGACACCCCTCATTAAGATGCAGCATTGAAATTACTATTTTTCTTTTCACAATCACGAGGCAGATACGACAAGACAGTGTGAGTTATTGAGCATCTGCTTGCCACTGGGATAAAGTACAGGCAACAGAATTTAAATAAGACGATGACGATGTCAATACAGATGCATTGACAAAACACGAAATGCAGGTTGTGTCAAATCATTGAGCGATGTCGGTCAAGCTGGCTCGTGCGCAGCTAAGTCTTATTTATTAATCGTGGCTTATTGATTATTGATTAATCATGTTTTATTCCTTGAGTGGAATTGCCAATATCTTGGCAAGGGGATAGCATCATAAAAAAACATGGGCTTTTCAAAGAGAAATATATCTGGATTCATCCCAGCAGGCTTCAGCATTTCTGAGAGGGGCTTGTGTTCTTGTTTCAAGAAAGCACGAAGGGAGATGCAGAGAAAATAGGAGGACAAAAGGAAAAGCACAACAGTATTCTGCTCAGCATGGGCTGTTTGACTGGAGGCTGAATGACACAGTAGAGGAATATAGAGGAAACAGCACCCTGTCCATCAAACGCTAGCGCTACGATCTCTATAGAAATGCAGACGGCAGCATTTGAGGTCCATTTGTAGCCTGAACAAAGGCAATATGTGCCGACAATTCAGTTATCAATGCAAAGTAGGTTGGATGCTTTTGTTTTTCTGCAGGACTAATGGCCACTGGTTAATACTTGTTAAATTAATTAGGGTGCTAATGCATTACTCTTTTACTGTTAATAACCAGCTGAAAAAAAAAAAACATGTCTAAAACCCTTTGAGATTTGAATTCAATTTAATGGTTCTTCACTTGGCAGCATTTTTCCATTATTTTTCCATTCATTTCAGAGATTAATGATTTTTAATAACTGTCCCACAGATAAAATGTCTATTAGAATTTTCTTTAAAAAGACTTGTTAGGAGTAAGAAATCCATATTTTTTTACCATTTCTACACAGATTCAACACATTATGAGAGCAGCCAGAACCATCACCTGTTTATAAAACTGTCCACAGATAGAACACATTTATGGTTTTTATTAATGTGGCAAAAAATGTTTTATTTATTTATTTATATTTATTTATTAATAATAGTTCTGTTAATAATTATATACAATTTCAATAGCTTTCGGTTGCACGCGTTAGGGAATACATAGTATATACGGCAAATAATCCACATATTTATGTGTCAGGTTTTATGCCAGATATATTTCATTTTAATGTAATACATAACTTTTAATATGGGTTTTAATATAATATAATATAATATAATATAATATAATATAATATAATATAATATAATATAATATAATATAATATAATATAATATAATATAATATAATTATTGGCCTCATACTCAAGCTTGGCATCCAATTAGGAAGCATTGTTACTTTGTCATATCTACCCAGATTTCACAGTTAATGGTTGTTTTCATGTTGTATTCCAGCTGCAGGGGGGAAACATTGCTTGTAATCACTATGAAGCGGAAAGAAGAATTTCCCTTTAGGGAATGATACGTACTGTTGACATGAAGTGGCACAAGCTTAATATAACGCTCACCTATTCGACTGCAGGTTTCATATTAACGTATGTATTTGGCTCGGGTACAAGTGTCCAATTTCGAGAGAGGCCAGGGAGTGCTATCTAGGTCATCATCACATGGAGAAGCTGTAAGCACACTTTACATGCTGTAGTACACATTTGTGGCTGTATCCCAGCATGCATCAAAACTAAACGGCAGAATTTGCTGGTTAAGATGGAAGTGACGATTTGTGTACTTTATGCGATTGAGAGGTTCATTATCCTGGCATCTAATCCTTCTGTACAAGCCAACTGCTAAGCAGTATCCTATAAAATCCGCTCCTCACAATAGAGCCACACAAATGGAGCAACAGTAATATCAGAAACTTAGTAGTGCTTAAAATGCATGCTATAATGCCAGTTCAATCGGAAGCCATTAGATGAATGACTGCAAGAGGACAAACAGTGTTTTTGACATGTAATAAATAATCTTTAGCATTTTTGAAAGGATTCTTTTAAAATGGCAGATAGGATGCAGCAGGGGTCGAGGATACTGTGAGTGATTATTTCATGGACAGCGTGTTTTTAAAGCTAGGTAAAACATGGTTTTGTGCCTTTGTGTCGAAATATGTTCAAGACATGACATTTTATAAATTGGAAATAAGCTCTGTGGCCATCAATTTAATTCAAATGAATTCAATAGGTGAACAGATATACACATTTACAATTTATAGTCTTTGTGTTATGACAAAACAGACCACAAACATTGATGTCTAATCTTGCAGGTTTGTATTTTTGTCTAATAAAATGTTCTCTATAATGAGAATGTCCTCTAAATTGAACATATCATCTGTTTTCAACAAGCAAGTAGCAAGTCTTGGTTGGTGTGCCATGCTTTATTTCCTTTCCCAACCATCAAGTGGCAAAACAAGTGGTTTGTTTTGAATGCATCTTTACTTTTTTCTTCCATGGCATAACCTATTAGCTTACTTTTTTTTAAAGAAAGAAATGAACCCTTTAATGCATCCCTCCCTAACTTCCTGTTAGGGAATATCAGAAATAAGGCTTAGGATTTTGTGCAGATTTCACAATTAGTTTTGATTCTGATTTGTATTCAATATGCCATCAATTCATTTGGATATATCAGGTACAGTAGAGGGAACAATATGGGGAATAAACTACAGGGTGTCACGATCGTCAGCTGGAGTGCCCATGAACTCCAGTAGAGGGCACTCCACTCAGGACTATTGCATTTGGGGTCTGAACCACATTTCCCATGGTCCTAATGTCTAGGGCTAATCACCACCAGGTGTTCCCCATTTCCATTCCCCTAAATATACTGTGTTTGGACTCTGAGTTGATGTGAAGTTTTGTTTAACCAAGTCTCTGAGCCACTGCACAAGATGGCTGCCAGTCCCGAGCCACTGCACAAGATGGCCGCCAGCCCAGAGCCACTGCACAACATGGCCACCGCTGCAGAGCTTCTCCATAAGCCAGAGTCTAGACCCAGAATGCCGCCATGTCCAAGTCAGCTCCCAAGATGGCTACCCTGCCACAGCCAGAATCAGCACCCAAGATGGCTGCCACGCCAGAGCCTCCATCCATCATGAAATTACGCCAAGGTCTTCAGCCACCATGGATGACATGCCAGAGTTCCCAATCATAATGAGTGTTGCGTTTGGAGACAACAAGGCTTCCCATGAGTATTTGAGGCTGGCTTCTAATTTGGCGGAACCACCGTTGACATCAGTGAGAGCAGCTGGCATTTCTGGCTAGCACCAGCAATTACTGAGGCAGTTCCCCTATCTACAGTACTTCCAGTTACGGGGGTAGCTATCTGGTGTGTTTGGGTTGCATACTCTCCTCCAACTTCTATGGGATAAATTACTGAGCCAAGTCCAGCCCTGTAATCCGTTCCTGAGCCTAGTCTAGTCCTTGATTCACTCCGGTGCCCTCGTCATGGCCAGTAGTGCCATTTCCTGGTTCTATGACTCTAGTGAGTCCAATTCTTTCTGAGGTGGTGGATTGCACTGCAGAACTTCCAGAGGCGTCAGTAGTATCCACCTTTAAACTTCCGGTCTGTCCTGTCATGGCCACAGAGGCCGCCAGCAATCTTCTTGTCTGTCCTGTCACGGCTATGAAAGCTGTCTGTGAACTCTCTTCTTGTCTTGGCTATGGAGGCCGTCTGTGAACTCTCTGCCTGCCCTGTCATGGCTATGGAGGCCATTTGGGAACTTTCTACCCATCTTATCATGACCAAGGAGGTCGCCATTAATCTGTTTATGCTCTCTGTTTCAGTCCTACCTGACCAGACTTGCTCTCCTGTGCCATCTACTCATCTGTGGTGGTCCTCTGCTCCACCCTGTTGAGCTTCTGTCCCATCTGCTCGGCTGTGGTGGTCCTCTGCTCCACCCTGGTGGGCTTCTGTCCCATCTGCTCGGCTGTGGTGGTCCTCTGCTCCACCTTGGTGGGCTTCTGTCCCATCTGCTCTTCTGTGGTGGTCCTCTGCTCCACCCTGGTGGGCTTCTGTCTCATCTGCTCGGCTGTGGTGGTCCTCTGCTCTGCCCTGTTGGGCTCCAGTTTGCCTGCCCTGGCCTGGTGAGCTCCAGTTCCATCTGCACCACTCTGGTGGGCTTCTGCCTTGTCTGCCCTGCCCTGGAGGCCTTCTGCTCCTCCTACGCCACCCTGGTGGGCTCCTGCCTAATCACCACCAGATATTCCCCATTACCATTCCCCTATATACACTGTGTTTGGACTCTGAGGTGGTCTTGTTTAGCCTAGTCTGTCATTTCCGAGCATTTTTGCATGTGTTTTTTCCTATCGTGTCTGATCTTGGATTGTTTATACCGCCTGTGATTCTCTGCTGCCTGCCCCGACCTCTGCCTGGTATTGTTACTGATTCTGGATATCCCTTGACAAACTTGATGCTGTTATCTGATTTCTGCGTGTCTGACCATTCTCTAATAAAGACTGCAATTTGATCCGAACGTCTCTGACTCCACGTTACACAGGGAACCCTTCCAGTTTGTACATTACTATATAATATTTAAAATGACCAAACTATTAAATTCAACTGCAATTTATTTTTAGTAATAAACACTTAACTATATATGTAAACATTTAAATTGCACACAAGGCAATTAATTAATTCCTGCAATAGCTAATATGTTGTTGCATAATAAAAAAAATTTTTCAGACTCAAATCAAAAGCTACAATATTAAATATTTAAGAAACAAGATTGTGATTGTTAAAATGAGGATCGATTACAATCGATTAATTTATATTGTCAACCCAGAGCAGATCAACTCACCAAACAATTTATTTATTTATTATATTATTTTTCTGTTTTTGCTGAGAAAATGAGAAAATCTGGCAGTCTAACTGAGAAAATCATTACCCTGTGGGGGAAAATCAGTGTTTAGCATACAAATGTCCCATCCCCTTGAGCTAATTTGACATTTTCTGGACAGATGTTGTTCTGAAAAGTTCTCTGATATGAGTGCAGAATGTTGACTTGAGTATGCAGCCTGCGCTACTTGTCCATTAGCGTTTCCACTCTGTGCATATTATTTTTGGCTACACCTAGTGTGCACTTAACAGGTAAAGAATGATTTATATATTTCGAGAGGTGTCATTTTTATTGTGACTGGTAAAAGTGGAGAAGCAGCAGCATGGCCAATCAATTTTTCTCAGTAAGAGCAGTTGTCAAATTAGATTTGTGTTGTTAGAGCTGATTACAAGCACTCCTCATACAGATCTATAATGCTTTGTGCTCTGGGCAGGATTGAGCGGGAAGGAGAAGGGGAGCGAGGGAGGAGGCGTGTTGAGTATGCGGTCACCTGGGGCGGCAGTGATCAGGTGAAGAGAGGGGTTTTAATCAATATTGCTGAGGGGTAGAAATGCGATAAGTTCCACTGATAATTATCTCTGCACGGGATCTCATGTCCCATTCATACAGTATACTGTGAACTATAGCATTCTGTCACAGATTTTACTAATGGATAACGAAAAACAGACATGCTTAATGAGTGCTACTCACTGTACATGTACTTTAAATTGCACACTCGTGGTGCATAAATATTTACATTTAGTCATTTAGCAGACATTTTTATCCAAAGCGACTTATAATGAGGACAATGGAAGCAATCAAAATCAACAAAAGAACAATGATATGCAAGTGCTATAACAAATCTCAGTAAGCTTATCACAGTACATTTAGCAAGTGTTTTTTTTATTTTATATAATGTTCATTCTGATTTACTGGCTGGTATTTCACATATTTTGACAATCATACACACTTGTTACCTCTCATTTTTTTTGTTTTATTTAAATGGCCATGACACTTTTGTCAGTTAAAGTGCACCTATTAGGCTTTTTATTTGGACCTTTCCTTTAGTGTCTGCACATGTAAATAATCAGCAAAGTGACAAAAAACTAAATCCAAACCTAAGGGAGTTAATCTCTCAAACAGAAAATAACACTTTAGAATAATTATCCATTAATAAAAGGTAACTATGCAGGAAGTAATGCAGGACAAAGGAGTAGTACAAGCTTAGCGAATTAAGGACTGCGTTTGCTACATATTAGGTAATCAATAATTACTAAATCATTAAAAACTATGGTCCCACTTTATATTAGGTGGCCTTAACTACTGTGTAGTTACATAAAAAAAAATAAGTACACTCTACTTATTGTGTTCATATTGTATTGTAAAACACTTTTGCTGCTATTGAGGTGGGATAGGGGTAAGGTTAGGGAGAGGGTTGGAGGTATGGGTAAGTTTAAGGGTGGGTTAAGGTGTAATGTATGGGTCAACAGTGTAATTATAAATGTTATTACAGAAATTAAATACAGATGTAATTACATGTCTTTTTTTTAAATAAGTACAATGTAAAAACATATATGTACACAATAAGTACATTGTACTACATTATTAATTAAAATGTAAGTACATAGTTGCTAAGGCCACTTAATATAAAGTGGGTCCAAAACTATTAAAGGTGCACTACAGTATGCAGGATTACCGAGAAGATGAATGATGATGTGCATTGCAATTTTTTTTTTTTCAAATATTGTGTTTATCATGCATGAATGGCATTTTTTATTTGTATATGAATGAACAGTTATGCTAATAATTAGATGTCTGGCTGTAATTGGTAACAAGTTTAGCCATCTTCAGTGTAGCTTGGTAATAAACAATAATTATGTGTCATCGTAGACACGTAATTACAATACCTTGTATATCTGTGCTAATATTAGTTTGTTTCTCTCTTATTTCGAAGTCACCATAGCCAGCAGATCCAGTCGAATGTTAAGTATAGAAAATAGGCATGGATTTGTCAATTAAATATCAATTGCTATCGTGCATCATACAATCACATAATGGCCCATGCCACAGACTTTGCATGTTGTAAGTAATGCACTTACCCAGTTTTGGCAAAGTTTGTCCAGTAGGTCATGACAACAGCACTGAGCATTACATCATTTTTGGAGAAGTTGCAGGGAAAGAGGTCAGTTGGGCCAATCATGGGAATGCCAAAAACGTAGGGCACCTCATCTCCGTGGGCCGCATCTGACCAAGCGGGCTTCATCAGGCTCTGGCAGTGGTGGTAGAAGGCGTAGAAGTACGTGGGCGACCCATACCGGGCGTGAAGATCCGCCGTCACCACCGAGGGCTCCACCCACTGATGATCGGTGAAAAGCGCCACCAGAGTCTTACGGCGCGTCTCAGGGTTGTCTCTATCTGCCCAGTCCGTGTACATGAACTTGATAGTTTCTCGTAGGGTATCCTTTCCCTCTGGGTAACCATAAAGGCTGTCCACAAAGTCAGAGACCGAGAAATCAAAATCATTGCCCGAGACGCCATCTTCAGAGTCCACAACGTTCTCCACAAAGCGCAGCCCCTCACCCTGGTTGACACCCAGCATGATGTCATAGTTGAGGAACTCACCCTGCTCCATCAGGATCTCAGGGTCGTCGGGAATGACATCGCCGTCAATGACTGGGCCAAAGGCGACATGGTATCTCGCTGGCTGGATGTCTTGCTCCACCAGCTCACGAGCGCTCTTTTTTCTCAGGCAGTCTACCATGTCTAGTGTGTCCAGCACATTACAGCCCACTTTCTCTGCCAGCAGCCTTGTGTACTTAACCGGCTGGTAGTTGACGGCCCAGCTGGACAATGCTGAGCCACTCTGGATTATGGCTCGATGAAACAGTCCTGCAGCAAGAGGAGACAAAATTAATGCATTTTAAACAATGCTTCACATCAGGAATAAATGAATATAAAGCAGGACTGGGAGTTTGATTAAAGGAATCGTTCTATTCTTTGCCTTATTTAGTGTGATGTAGTGCTATCATGAAAATATGAAAATGAATGTCTTAATCTCCCACATAATATGTAAAAAGCTCTAGATGGACAAATTAACCACTTCCCTTTATTTGCATTGCAAGTTAGCGTTCGCTAAGGAAGCTAATTGCTTAGTTTGTGTAAGAATATGACAAATTTCATACTGTGTTACTGTGAGAAAACAGTATAGCTAAAACATTATGAGTCAAAATTCATAGTCTTTGAAAAACGAGGTGAAAAGTAACCAGATGATCTACAGTACAATTTGTGGTGTGTGCATTCAGTGGATGCTTTACTATTCCATGAGTCTATAAGCCTTGAATAGCAATGAAGCAACAAAACTGATGCTGATAGGTAACTTGAAAGTGACAACATAATAGATGTAGTGCATCCGAATTTCATTCATACTACCCATATTCACACGATAGAACATTTTTAATCGTCAAAGCAAATGTAGTAGCTACCCAGTATGAGACTGTAGACGAAACATTAGTCTACAGATTTAGCTTAGTGCTAACTGCTTTGCCTGACAGCTAACTGATTTCTTTGCTAAAACCAGCCTAAGCTGGTTTGTTGGTCTTTCAGTAGGGATGAGTGGGGTAAGTTGAGCCAGTGGGTAAGTTGACCCACCCTCTTTACCTTGGGAACTGTACAGTTTTACTGTAATATGACCATATATTTTGGACCCACTCATCATTTTGGCCAGAGTGTGAAAAAGAGAAACGCTAGCCAATGTTTTTGGCTTGTAAAAAACATTTATGATGCATATTGGTTATTTTGCAACATATAAAATGATGCAAACCATTTAGCTAAATATTAGCCTGAATTAGTAAGCCAGCTAGTTTTGTAGGCATGACAAAAAGCTACCCCTTAGTAACTTTAAGGGATACTGAACCTTTTACAACCATGAAACAAACAATAAACACACGTGGTTGAAGTTTATCATTGACCAACAGAGGTGACTTTTCACAACCAAATCAAACAGCATTAGTTTTTCTCTTCAGTGTCAGTGAAACCACTTTCTATTCTAATATGCAGAATTCACTATAAGGAATTAATGGATGAGCCTGTGAACTGTCTGTGTATAGAGCACACCATGCAGTATTCACTATAAGGAATGAGTGAGGGATTGGAGCAAGCGAGCGAATGTTTGGCCACTAATCAGAGTTATTTTGCTCTGTTATATTCATGTTAACATTTTATGGTGAAATAACTTTTAATGAGATTTGCTGTTTACATGGGATGTGTTCTTGGAGTCAAAAACAGCTAAATAGAGCCTAACAAAATAAATCACAATGTACAGGTCTTGAGAATGCATTTAAACTTGATGCTGCACCTTTAAATGCAATGCTCATGGAGTAAGACACTTAAAAAAACAGCAACACGAGGTATCATATGAATCAATTATACATAGACCAATAATAATAATAAAATGCATGCAAGTTGAAGAATGCGTTTTGTATGAAAGGCTACAAAACTCTACATTTTGTTTAAACAAATTGGATTGTTGTGGATTGTAAGTGATTCCTGTATGTGGAAAAAACAACATAATAAATTCTGAAAGACACATTTTTTTAATTTATTTTTGTTTTCAATATCTGCCACAATAATGTCTTTGAATTGTTTTCATTTAGGGGCTTTTTCTAGCAAATATTGATAAATGCATCTGTGAATAATTTCACAGTACCATATAATTAAATCAATATAATTTAATTTATTGACAACCTATTATAAAGTCGCACTTAAAAAATATGATAATCCGTCTGTTATTATATGAAGATGGTGAACAATTAGAGAGTGTGAGCCTTTTATTAAAATACTTTAATGACCATCAAAAGCCGTTTAGGTCTAAATATTTTCTCAGAGTTTGTTTGCATTGATCTCACATAACCACGGCTGCCAAAGCAACACAGAACGCAGAATATGATTAAACCTAATCACTGCACAAACATGGGCACAGATGGCCAAGGGCCGAGGAATGCAACATAATTTCATCCACTCCACTGAAACGTTCACAGCTATAATCTACACCCACATTTGTGTTGAGATGTGTATCTGAATGTGCTGAGATCCAAGACTCCAGGACTTTTTAACATGCACATGTCAGCACACAAACCTTTCCACACATGCTCTGCTCTCTAAAGCTTAGATCACCGATAAGAACATGCAAACGGAATCTAATTCTTCAACAATACTCCTACTCCTACTCCTTCCTTATCAACTACAAAGAAGCCTGGGCTCAGCAGTGCGTAGGTAGTGCAATGTACCACACATCCCAGCAGTGAGAACTGTTTTGGCCTCCCTCCCACCTTAATGACCACTCAATATTACTATTACCACCCCTCTGCAGCGTAGACTCAGAATACCCAAGTGAGCTAGCATATGCATGCTGTTCAGTGATTATGAATGCCTTGGAAATGTTCGAGAGATATAGTCAGGCTAGTGCGCGTTTGAGGGCTTAGAGTCTAAAAAAGTTATTTTTCTCCTTTGTGCTCGAATAGGGTTTGTTTTTTCTTGGAGACTCCCTGCTTCACCCTCCTCTGGGCACTTTCTTACCTGACTGCACAATTGATCCGCAGCGAGGCTTTTCTTTGTTGTCCCACTACACACTAAGGAAATTTACCCACTACTTAGGTTTCCTAATTTCCCCAATGCTAACATTCTGGAGGCCAAGCGATGAAGAGATTGAGGCAGTACGAATATCCAGGACTCGCACCTTGAAGATGGGCAGGCTGTGATATTTCCAATCCAACTAACCTGCGTAACCTTTCATTTTTGCAATTGCTCTTCTGTTGAAGTGGTTGGGGGAATGTGCTGGTGGTGTGCTGTCAATGCTGGTAGTCCGTTAACACCTGACACGTGTATTTGTGTGTGCGTCTGCGTTGGAGGCTGAGAATAACTGAGCTCTTCGCTCTACTGCAGGCGCTCAGGACAGGACAGTGGCCAGACTCCCAGGGCGAGGGAGCAGATGTCAAGGATATCGACTCTCTCTCCAAAGCATTCACAGGGTGGCTGGAGGATGAAAGATGGCCACCTGGGGCTCGGGAAGCCAAGACTCTATCTGATCCCTTCCTCTCGCTACAATGCTCCAGCTTTTATGAGCTCTAAATACGCAGTAAAATACTAGGCAGAAATATTAAAATTCATGTATTTGATTTGTATATAACATTTCCATTCATTTGGATTACAGAGTTGATTCATGTCTACTATGAAAAGAGTGCAAATACTCACAAATACTTTCCTAATAACTAACACAATGAAAACATAATGTTAATAAGAGACCCACTGAGCAGAGTAAAATTCGGCAAAAATTCAGAAATCAAATCACTGATAGACTTGCGCTGGTCTTGAATCAACTGCTCCAGTGAGTATGAAGAGAGTGATCTTTGATTGCTTTTTGTGTATCGAATAATCACAATATAGAGAAATTAATATA
Source organism: Carassius gibelio (assembly GCF_023724105.1). Classification (NCBI taxonomy): domain Eukaryota; kingdom Metazoa; phylum Chordata; class Actinopteri; order Cypriniformes; family Cyprinidae; genus Carassius; species Carassius gibelio. The sequence goes on from NC_068409.1 coordinate 5,222,259, forward strand.
GAGTAAACCAGTTTGTGACAAAGAACATCTGCATGCAAGCCCTGAAGTATTACACTGATCATAGGTCATGATGCCCATGAAATGCATTTTACATTCAGATTTTTATTTTGTGTTTCTCAACATTAGTTTATAAAGCTTGCAAGTTTTTTTTGTTCAAAAAAAAAAAAAAAAGTATTTTATTACCTGATGGCAGTATTGATCTTTTGATTGACTTGAATTGTGCAGAGAACGCCATATAAGGAAATTATGATGGCATGATATCCCTAAATTCAAATATTGGACTTTCAGAAGGATAGAAAATTCATAATATAGTTTAAAGTTTTGATAGCAGCAGTATGTTATTTATTGCAGAGCAGCCTCTCATATCTGTAAATATCAAGAACTGGTATCTGAACTGAAATCAAGAACTGACAGTTCTCTCAGTTGCATGACCCCTTTAAAATTAAAATTTGAATCCGTTATCATACCAAGATCAGTGAAATCAGAATGTCAGCATGAGAATGATGAACTTTAGTATTAGAAAAAAGGACGTCTCTGTTTGTCTTAACAATGTTCAAGCTAAGACACATGCTCCAGCCACATTGCCATGAAATAACTTCAACTGCTCTTTATGCTTACTTTATGAATTACACATTTCAGAATGAAACAGCATGTGGAATCAAGTTTGTGTAGCTAAAATCATCCGCCTTCATGTACAGTATGCTTAGCGTATCAAACTTAACTAGTCATCACAGACGCACCGCAGCATCTCATCATGGCAGAATGCTAGTTCATTCATGGCTAGCTTTCATGCTCACCACACAGATCACACAATTATTGAACTTTATACTACCCCTCCTTTTGCACACCCTCTGATCAGCCAGATGGTGCAAGTCTAAAAACAGTAAACAATATCTGACATTTGATTGTAATGCTGATAATCTGCATTCACTCCAGGACGAGGAGGGAAATGAGTAACACGTGCATGTGTTTACTATTGTTAGCATTACAATCTGGGCCACAAATGCTGTCAGAGTGCTAATGAATATGCAGTACAGTTCCACCCTGGTTCCTGAACCTAGATCAGCACAAGGGTCACCAAGGTGTCTCAGTGATTCATGAGCTGGATTCAAGAAATTATTTCAGGTGAAGGTCACCATTGTATCTACATTTATGTGCTGACATAGAGATTGTTCTTTCATTAAAAGCCAGTTGTGTTCTAATGCAAAAAAGCTAATCAAGCTAATTATTTTGTGCTTACATGTAATACTTAGACATACTGTAATTTTTTATTGTCACAGCTGTGTCACATTTATGTCCTGTCTCAACAAGAACACGATTTGGTGCAGATCGACAACTCAACACATTAGCAAGCTGATTACAGACGTAATTAGGTCTCTCTAGTGCCAACCTGATCCGTTAGCATTGCACATCAAATTTGTGAGCCCTGCACAGGCGACAGATAAAGGCAATTCTCTCTAACTATGCTTAACATCAGAGCAGAGCACCTGAACTGCGATCAGTTAGGGAGAGGCTTCGCTGGCAGATTGAGGTCATGGTGAATTATGACAGGAGTTGGAGGTAATCACTCATTTGGCCTCGCTAAAACACGCTGCTCTGCTCTGCTTTCGACCTCAGCTGCCATCGTCCTCAAGAAAGCGGTGAAACGGCAGAACAGAATATGCTTCTGCTGCTTTGAGCTGAGGATTATTCACTTCAGGTACGAACCCGTGACCAGTGACCTTGCGGAGTGACGAGCGCCTGCTCATTTCAGACATTTCCTAGCCGCAACGATAACGAGCCACACTCAAAAACGTATTTCTGCACATCTTTACTATGAGACAGGTCACTCAGAATTCAGGAGAATCTTTATTTCACTCAACTCTTAAAGACTGCCTTCTAACTAGACGTGATATAATAAAGGTTTCCTATTTATTTCCTGTCTGTCTGTCTGACTGTCTGTCTGTCTTTCTGTCTGTCTGTCTGTCTGTCTGTCTGACTGTCTGTCCATCCATCCTTCCGTCCGACCGTCTGTCTGTCCCACCGTCTGTCTGTCTGTCTGACTGTCTGTCCGTCCGTCCGACCGTCTGTCTGTCTGTCTGACTGTCTGTCTGTCTGTCCGTCCGTCCGACCGTCTGTCTGTCTGTCTGTCCGTCCGTCCGACCGTCTGTCTGTCCGACCGTCTGTCTGTCTGTCCGACTGTCTGTCTTACTGTCTGTCTGTCCGACCGTCTGTCTGTCTGTCCGTCCGTCCGACCGTCTGTCTGTCCGACCGTCTGTCTGTCTGTCTGTCCGTCCGTCCGACCGTCCGTACGTCCGACCGTCTGTCTGTCTTTCTGTCTGACTGTCTGTCTGTCTGTCTGTCTTTCTGTCTGTCTGACTGTCTGTCTGTCTGTCTGACTGTCTGTCCGTCTGTCTGACTGTCTGTCTTACTGTCTGTCTGTCCGACCGTCTGTCTGTCTGTCTGTCCGACCGTCTGTCTGTCTGTCTTACTGTCTGTCTGTCCGACCGTCTGTCTGTCTGTCCGTCCGTCTGTCTGTCTGTCCGTCCGTCCGTCCGACCGTCTGTCTGTCCGACCGTCTGTCTGTCTTTCTGTCTGACTGTCTGTCTGTCTGTCTGTCTGTCTGTCTTTCTGTCTGTCTGACTGTCTGTCTGTCTGTCTGACTGTCTGTCCGTCATTCCGACCGTCTGTCTGTCCGACCGTCTGTCTGTCCGACCGTCTGTCTGTCTGTCTGTCTGTCTGTCTGTCTGTCTGTCTATCTGTCTATCTATCTATCTATCTATCTATCTATCTATCTATCTATCTATCTATCTATCTATCTGTGTGTCTGTCTGTCCATCTATCCATCCATCCATCCGTCCATCTGTCTGTCTGTATGTCTGAAACTGAGCTGGACTGTTGCTCTTTCTCAGAACTGCAGATACTCTCATCATAAGCCCCACTTTCATTTCCATGGGCTGTCACACACACACACACACACACTGATTATGTGTTTGAGCCCGTCTATGCTCTGGGCTCATTCTCCTGAGCCGTCTCTCCAGCACAGCTAAGAATCCCTCCCAAGCATCAAATCCCTCTCGTCTCTCTATCGCTGTTATACAGTGGGATCCCTCCGCGGGACAGCCTCTGGTTAGGCCCAGCATGTCATTACCGCCCCCTTCTCTTCTTTTCTTGCCGCCCCACTCCAACCCTCTGACAGGTTTTACATAACAGACCACAAGAACAGAGTCGTACTAATCAACACAGTTTACTGTCACCACGCCACACGCAAGAGCTGGTGCTACAAGCGACAATTCCTCTTTATTTCCACTCATTTCTATGACTCAGAAACGTCTGTCTCCATAGCTACAGCACATGCGACGACAACAACGCACGGAAGGTAGCAGCTGAGGTTTTGTGGAGTTCATTTTCCAAGGCAGCCAAGTGATGCCTATAATGCAACAAATTGCCTGCAGGGTCAGGCTGATTTCTAAAAAATACCATAATGTCCTTGTTTTCATCGCGATAGCAAGATGCTATAGATTAGACGAGCTGGCTGGCTGCAATCAATTCCATTGCAATCACAAGGGCCAAACAGCATTTTAGTTTTTTTTTTTTTTTTTTTTTTACATTGGCAGTGCCATAGAATATTACAATCTTATAAGGATCGGGCTGCAGTGATTGTAAGAAATGAGGTGGTGCATTATGTATCGTCTGATGCTGAATGCTATCAGCAGACTGTATCATAAGCAACTGAACGTGACATCAGATGCTTCAAACGGGTCACTAAACAACTCACATGTGATGTGCCAGAGACATTTTGCTCAAATGTGTAGTACCTGTTACATGTCAGTGAGATAAGAGAGTGAAAACAATACTGACACAGACGTGCCCATGTGTTTTCCACCAAATTTAATTAGAGAAACATCTGCAAACCCAGAGGATGAATACCTTAGGCTAAATAGAAATAGACAACACTTGATAACATGCAAACTGTTAGACTGTTTCACAAAGCTTGCATAAGCTGTAACTACAACAGCAGGCTCACATTTGAATAAATATATATAGATTTCTATTTTTTTTCTAAATTACCATAATATCTAAATAGCCATAAATCCGAAAATGTTAACATTTATTTAAATGATAAAGAGTTTGTCAAGAATTATAAAAAATCTTGATAATCATAAAATTTGAATAAAGAGGGACATTACATTTACACCCAAATGTTAATTCATCTATATGAAACCCAAACTGTAAACTGTAGCTAACCAAACAGCTGTTAATGGCCTGGATTCAGTGCAGTGCTTGGCAAAAACAGACATAATGTGTCACGCACATCGTGCTGCTTGTGTACACCGTGTGAAGGCTGGAAACTGTTAATGTTCTGTACTGAGATTAACATAACCAATAATGTAGCCTTGGACAGTAAATCTGAGCACAGTTTGATACACTGAGATTTACGTTGTTCTTTAGCTTTTGTATGTGGACACCCACTTAAAAAGGCATCTTTATGTGTCATTTCAAAATAGCTTCTACTGTTTTTAAAACGGTACTGACAAGCATGTAAGCTAAAACATACTTTAATATAATTCTTATTGAAACTTGTATGCTCTTCAAAAAAATTCATAAATGTATTAATTTTCTTCATTTACTAATCTTAAATGATTCTACAGTACATCCTTAAACTACAGTTTTATGGAAGCATACGGACAGAAATACAATGCTTTCAGTTGATAGTTATCATCCTCTTTTATTAAAAACGGGATTGCTATTTTAATCAATTCCATCATCTATGCTGAATTTTGATTCAGAGGAGAGTTTTGAAGAACATGTAGTGTTTGTTATTATAAAGTGCAAGGAAACCCACACAATTGGCTTCAATCAGTATATAAGATAAATGATTAGATAATCAACAATTATTGAATCAAACATATACGAGACAAAGAAAAATCTTGTAACTCATAATGATTTTTTTTCTTGACAAACAAAGGAAACTTTTAAGCATCCTGCAGTATTTATTCACTCAAGATCATGCTATAGGGCAAATAAATCTGTTACAGTAAAAGAAAAGAAGAAAGCATTTATAAAGAAATTGTATTGAGAACTGTGAATTTCACAGATGTACAAATAAGAAAAATATTTACATTAACTCATTGATCAGAGGTTGTACAACGTTATTTATTTTCACAGATGTACATACAAGAAAAATATTTATGTGAGCCCATTGATCATATGTTCTGCAACACATGATCTATACAGTAGGTTAAAATGCCCTTGTCCATTAATATTGGAAAAATGTCAAGACATGTATAAGTGAGCATAAATCAGCTATTAGGAGATGTGATGTCAGTTCACAGATCACAACACACTTTCATGATTGCAAACCTGATATAACACAGTTAACCTGCATAAGAATGGAAAAAAGTTGCAAATCTCAGAAGAAATGGAAATGCAGGAGGAAATAATTACAGCAGGAGACCTATTGAATGAATCGTTGGAAGCTGATGTTACCTCTGGGCCTCAATGAAGATTTCAACATCTTCTCTTTTCATTTAACCTCACTCTTTCTAAATAATGACCTGATTTTTCTTATGAAACCTTCCTCTTCCTCTTATATCATGTTGAATGTCCTGATGTGTCATACCACTACCTAGTTTTATTTTTACTCAAATTTGTGTTAAAGTCGCCATGAAATCAAAATTAACTAGTTTTTTAGTGTTAGTATCAATATGTTCGCCTTAATGTTATAAATAAGGCAGTTTGCTTGAAAACAGTGCCAAAATTTGCATTTAGAAGATTGCAGTTCGTTACTTCTGTCAAAATGGCTCAACGTTTTTTTTTTTTTTTGACGGCACATCGTATTTCTTCTTCTCATCAAATCTTCTGACCAATCAAATGCTCTCTAGAATCTGAAGATATAAACAAAACGCAAATTGGCTATTTTAAAAAGGGGGCGGGGTTGCTTGATATGTCCCACCCTCTCTTCCTGTTTCAGTTGAAATTAAGTCACGAAATAGAATAATGTTGCGTGTTTCAAGGCATTTCATGGGACCTTTAATGTTGTTTGATGATTGACCTCATCAGTTCATTAGAAGATACTACAAGATCTGAATTCAGTCTGATAGAGGAGACACACACACATATCTAAAAAAAACACTCCCTGCTCTAGATGATCATGAGGAGTTTGTTAATAACACTACATGCTTGATATATTGGATCACATCATACATGCACTTAAGTTTTGTCTAATTGAGATCGTTAAACAATCAGTGATTAAATCATGTCTGTTGAACACCTGTAATGAGAAGTGGATAAACACACCTGGGAACCATTAGACTGCATTTGAAAAAGAACTAAGTGCAGTAATGTGAGGAAACGATTCACTGAAGGCGGCACAAGATAAAAAATAAAATAAATGTAGACCATTTTGTTCTTTTACGACTAAAAGTGATTTTTTTTACAGATCTACACACGCAGAACGCAGTGAGCTTTTCATGTATTGAATAACACGACAGTTATAATTATAATTATAACAAGTGCTTTAGTACGTTAGTAAGAACATCAGTAACACGTTAGTATGAAACCAAATCTCACTTTCAACTATTAGCATGCCTATTATTAACATACTGGCTGTTTATTAGTGTTACAGTGTATAAATAATATATAGCTGAGTATATAATTAAACATGACCATATTTTACATCCCTAATCCTCCCAATACCAAAACCCAACAACCACCTCACAAACTACTAATAAACAGCAAATTAGGAGTTTATTAAGGCAAATATTTTAGTTAATTGTTTGTTCATATTTACAAGAATTGGACCTTAAAATAAAGTGTGACCAAAATATAGGATGAATTATTACAAATTATTTAATAAAACGTTAAATCTTGACATTTTTACAAAAAGCACTATTTTGAAGATACTAAAGTAAAGTGTACTACATTAAGTAATTAAATCTTCACAAGTGTATGGAAGCATATGGGTAGCATTATTCAATTTGGGATGTAATATGCAAAATGACAATGCAATATGTAAAATGGCAATGCATTTCTGTATTTACATTTACATTTTCCAATACATTTGTGCAACGTTTGGTGCAAAATGAAAATGAAAATTAAATTACATAATTTTCATTTGCCATTTACTACACCAGTTTTAATATGTAAAATGAATATTAATTTTAACGCTTTATAAGTTGCAAAATTAAAATGAAAATGTATTACAGAAATGATTAGATATGTCTAAACATGTTAAAGCAAAAACTGTGGCAAAATGATCATTTAAATGCTATTTTTCTTAATTGCATTAACACTCACAGTCAAGACACTTACGATTGCATTTTCATTCGGTGTCCCGCAATAAATGTAGCAAAATTCAATGTGCACATTGAAAATGCATTCCGAGCCGATCACGTGTCCCCGCCCTCGCGCCACGTCAATCATTGTGTGAACAAGGCGGGGCTTACAGAAGGTCAGAGACTCAAATCTCAAGGAGCGGATTCAAGTGAGACAAGATGGACAAGACAGTTGGTCCGTGTGTGTTTTGATCATTTCGGTTTATGGCTTCAATATTTCATTCGCACTTGTGGGCGGAGCTGAAACGCTGCTTTCATCTGATTGGTGTAATCGCTCCACCTTCAGTGCGAAGTCAGTGCGAGTGAAGCACTGTAATGTCTGAAACTACACTCACTGTAAATTAGCATCATATTTGAATCAGATGTATCTGGGCACATAATTCGTGCTGCTGAGACCTGCAAATTATTTCTAGGTTGTAGTATTGTATGAATATTGCCCCACTGATAAAAACAGTGCAAATAGTTCTGTCCCTTTGGATAACAGTGAAGTGGAAATAAATATAGTTAAATTTATGAAATAAAATTAAATAGGATTTTTTGGGAAGGTAAGTCTGGCCAGTTATACAAGCAACACTAGTCAGACGAGTCTGAAGATCTGAGCTGAATTTGGTGAAACATTAAAGTTCTAGTCTGCGTCAATTACTCTCATAATAAATAATAATAATAATGTTACCTGTATTTTTCGGTATAAGTTACATCATTCCAAAAATACGTCATGACGAGGAAAAAAACATAAATCTCACTGGACTATAAGTCGCATTTATTCAGGACCAAGAGAAAACATTACCGTCTACAGCCGCGAGAGGGCGCTCTGGGGTAGGCTACAGGAGCACTGAGCAGCATAGAGCTAATTTTACTATTTTTATTTAGAAATGTAGCTATTCATTTTTACAATTATTTATTAATGTCACACACACACACACACACACACACACACACATACCTAGTGCCTTATGACTTAAAAGATGAGAGTGGTAAATGTTACAGACATGGAACTGTTCAGTCTATTGTTGATTTTTATTTCCACTTCACTGTTATCCAAAGGGACAGAACTATTTGCACTGTATTTATCAGTGGGACAATATTCATACAATACTACAACCTAGAAATAATTTGCAGGTCTCAGCAGCACGAATTTGCCCAGCTACATCTGATTCAAATATTATGCTAATTAACAGTGAGCGTAGTTTCAGACATTACAGTGCTTCACTCGCACTGACTCTTATTCTGTCTGAAAGAATGAAAAGACAGAGCTGAAGGCTGTCAGATGAAAACCGATCCGATTCGACCAATCAGATGAAAGCAGCGTTTCAGCTCCGCCCACAAGTGCGAATGAAATATTGAAGCCATAAACCGAAATGATCAAAACATACACGGACCAACTGTCTTGTCCATCTTGTCTCACTTGAATCCGCTCCTTGAGATTTGAGTCTCTGACCTTCTGTAAGCCCCGCCTTGTTCACACAATGATTGACGTGGCGCGAGGGCGGGGACACGTGATCGGCTCGGAATGCATTTTCAATGTGCACATTGAATTTTGCTACATTTATTGCGGGACACCGAATGAAAATGCAATCGTAAGTGTCTTGACTGTGAGTGTTAATGCATTTAAGAAAAATAACATTTAAATGATCATTTTGCCACAGTTTTTGCTTTAACATGTTTAGACATATCTAATCATTTCTGTAATACATTTTCATTTTAATTTTGCAACTTATAAAGCGTTAAAATTAATATTCATTTTACATATTAAAACTGGTGTAGTAAATGGCAAATGAAAATTATGTAATTTAATTTTCATTTTCATTTTGCACCAAACGTTGCACAAATTTATTGTAAAATGTAAATGTAAATACAGAAATGCATTGCCATTTTACATATTGCATTGTCATTTTGCATATTACATCCCAAATTGAATAATGCTACCCATATGCTTCCATACAAGTGATGGTAACTAAGCTTGGGATTGAATAACTTGGTTGTCAAGGAAACAACAGAACAAGACCAATTCACATATTTCAGTTGAGTGCATATCATCTTGATGCATTTTAAAAACTGCAATCCAAGCTTTTGGTGCGAATTTAACCAAACTCTGTTGTCTGACTCAAAAGCTCTCATGTGAATTTCAACAGGCAACTTCATTTAATCAGTCCTTTAAGCAGTCTAGGAGAAACAATTAAGAGATCATTTGTAATTCTTCTTTCCTATGGGAAAGCATGCATGACAATTAGCAATATGGCCAAACTTGCTGTTTCCACTCTTACAATATAATCATATTAGGGCAGAGGTTTCCAAACTTTGTTGTTAGATGCACGCACCTTTTAGACATAAGCCTTAGATATTGTCATATTTCAATGACACATGTTGGCGCAGTGGATAAGACACATGCCTTTGGTGTGAGAGACCCGGGTTTGTATCCACTGTGAGACACCAATGTCTCCCTGAGCAAGACACTTAACCCCTTGATGCTCCAGAGGTGTGCGACCTCTGACATATATAGCAATTGTAAGTCGCTTTGGATAAAAGCATCAGCTAAATGAATAAATGTAAACAGCTAAAATATCTCAGCTCTAGATTAATTTACAGGGCTGCACGACTTGTGAAACATGGTCTTTGTATTGCGATTATTTTGTCATGTTATATGAAATGAAATGGAAATTGCGGAGACATCCAGACACAATGAGCAAAGACTCTAATGGAAATGGTTACTCTAAAGGTTTTCACCAACCATACTACAAATAACATTACAAATATTTATGCTTAAATTTTTCATATTCAAGCTCTTACTTTAGCAAAATAAGAATGTGAGCATAAATAAAATGAAGCTATTGCATGTTACGTTCCCAAATGCATGCTAAACTTACACTTGTAGAGATCAACGGAGTGAACCATCCACTCTGTGATATATCATGGTTTATTTTGATTAATTGAGAAGCCCCATTTCTTTATTTTAATGCTACATTTGATTTAATTCAACTCATGAACCCCCTGCAGTTCCCTCACCAGCCCTCGGGATTCGCCAACCCTTGTTTGGCAAAGATTGCATTGCGTTGGACATTGATTTGGCCTTCGGCTTTATGTATAATAATTACAAAACATGCAACAGAATATATGATCACAACTGAGCAAAATCATAAAAATGTAAAACTGCACAAATGTATAGACTTCTTTGTTAATCTATGCATAAACAGAAAGACTCATGTTCCCCTACAGCACGAACTTCTGCGTTTTCTTTTATAATTCAAATAAGCTTCGGAGATTAAGAGTGCAGCGCACTACCCACGATTCCTCCGTGGTTCCTCTTAAAATAGACCTTGGTTTTAATTGCTTTCAGGGTAGTGCATGCAGGGGCCATTTGAAGTAACTGCACGTTTGCTTGTGCTTTCCAGCCGCAGCTGTGAGAGTCAGTGAGAGAGATTGTGTGTGTACTGAGAGAGAGGCGGAGAAGTGGAGCAACAGCCCTGGGGCTGAGGAAAGAGAGCGAGCGGCATCCAGATAAGGAGTGATTCATGAAAACGAGAAAGGTCTGGCTAAGAATGACCTGATCGACAGGGTCTGGCTCGCGGGATCGATGTGTATTGCCTGTTGTGGCTGATACCTCTCACTAATCACAGTGTGACACCGGCGGTCAATAGTGTGGCCTCCTTTGCCGCCCACTGAGACCTCCTCCCATTCAAACCCAGCATTGTTTTAATCACCAGTCCTGTTAATCTCATTTCTTCCCCCTCGCTCGTACTCCATCTGTTCTTACGCTCTGCTTCCTGTACTCCATCAAAAGCTCTTTCTCACACCCCTCTTTCACTCACCTTTTCCTCTCTCTCTGCTTTTGTACGGGCTTACACAAGGTGCTAATAGACTGGAGTCAGTGTTTCGGCCAGGTCCAGGCCCACTTCTGCGCTGCGGTAATGACAGCCACAAGTCCAGACTCTCGCTGTTACAGCTAAATGATTGGGGTTATTAATTATTATTGGGTTAAGACAGGGATGTGATCTATGTGAGCTTCTCCTTCTAATCTCGTTACATTAAAACACTTGTTAGTGGTGCGTATTAACATGACTTTCAATAGATCAACACATGCACTCCAGTTTCAGTGAGAACAAATTACCTTTGTTTACTATTACTTATGGAAATTTGTACTTTTTAAAAATCGTCTTCCAATAAATATATTAGTAAATAATTAGCTAACCAATTAGTTTTTTATTTAAGGAATTATCAGTGAAAGTTCGTTTTTTAATCTAAGTACAATTTTCCTTTTCACATGCTGATCACAGTACGATATAAATACATATTGCATAAAAGCTATCAGTTGGACTATTTGTAGCTAAAATGTTCATATCAGAACCTAAAAGGTACAAAAGTGTACATTTGGAAAGGTTCCGCCCCAGGCATATGCAAATATTTAAAATGACATCATCACTGTTACAGTATATTCTCAAAAGAGTCGAAACAGAGTCTGTATGTTAAACAGTTTAACCACAGTTTACTGCAGAGTTAAAACTAATGGAGGAGAAAAAGAGGAAAAAATGCATTTCCTGAAGGCTGCATTAGAAAGAGTTAGCGGTTTATTAAAGTTGAGGTTTTATGGAGTGTGTAAATGAAAAGCTGCATCAGAGCCTCATTTATATCGTTATGACATGTCTTGTTTTCTGTCAGCAGTGTATGAGATTCAACACAACACAAACCATATCAAATCAATTTTAATATAGCACTTTATGCAAAAGAGATTGTTTCAAAGCAGCTTCACAGCATTAAAAAGGAAACTAAAAGAATCAGTGAAGCCAAATTCAAAATATAAGACAAGTCAAATTCAGATGAGCAGCTCTAAAAAGACAATAATGTTTCCTGTGTAAATATGGCTGTAGACATAGCTTAATTAGATGTAAGAAAGAAAATTAACCCTAACCCGAACCCTTACCCTAACCCTAACCAAATCACACACAAACACAAACACACACACACGCAGTGGTTAAAAAAAAACCCACATATCAAAATTCAGCAAACAAGTATTATAATGAAACAATCACTGTTGATTACTAGTATTTGATGGAAATTGTAAACATTTACAAAAAAAAAAAAAAAAATCCATAAATGATGAAATTGTCTATACATTATTGGTATGAAAGTAGCCTGCATCTTCTGCTGAATTAACCAGTGATTTGGAACAAATCCTTGTCTGAATGTTTGAGGAATACCAACGCACTGCATAATGCACATCTACGCTAGTCAACAAATACTCATTTTTTTCTATTTTGGGAGAATTGTATACGAAGCCTCAAAATAGATGTGCAATTCAAGCAGATCAGTCTCAAGGAGGAGGCACACGTCAGTGGGACTGTGGTGTAGTACGCAAAGCATGAATCATATTTTTAATGTAACTAGCGCAAGAGGGAATCGCAAGTAGCAAACAAATACAGCCATTCAGCTGTGAAGCAGGAAAGGATTGAACAGCTCAGGCCTGTGCTGAAGCGTGACTCACAGACAGATGGGCCGACAGACTCACAGTTAAACTATGGAGAGCTCAGGCGTATGGAGCAGTTAAATCTGCGACAGACAAATGAATGGAGATACACAGACACGCTCCACCCAGACCATCAACAGATACTACAGCCCTCCTTCCACCTGGACGCTCTTTGGTTTCCAGTGTTTAAAATGAAACAAACAGTATTATATTCAAAGATAATATATGCATGCAAGGTAAAAACAAGGTATCTAGTCTGTTGTGTTTCTGTACATTCTGTACTGGAAATACAAGAAAAGGGGAAAAGGTGAGATGTAAGGATATAGTCAACATAATCTTATGACAATTTGTGACTATTTTAGATTTTGGTGAACTGGTACATATGTAGATTTTTGTATGATCTACCTACAAACCACTGATTGTTAGGATTAGAGATGGAGCTTCATGCTTTCTTTCTTTTTCTTCTTTTTCTTTGTAGGAATCACATCCTACATACTGTATTGTATTTATATGAAGAGGCCTTATAAAATATTGATGTGTTATATTTTATTTTATTACATACTGTGACCACAAATCACAAAGGCAGACACATTTACAATGAGAAAAAAAAAAAGATTATTTGTTCCAAAACCACTGTTTTACACATTACTTACACTGAAAAAAAAAAAAAAAAAAAAAAAAAAATCCATAAAATATACGGTAAAAAAACGGCAGTTTTGGTTGCCAGAATTATACTGTAAAAAATATGGTAGCACCATTTTGGGCTTAACAGTTTTATACCATAAAAAAATACGGTAACACCGTTTTAGGTTTAACAATTTTAACTTAAATTTACAGTTTAATACCGTAATTTAACTGATATAATCTTAATATACATAGTTGTAGTTTTATCATAAGGTTAACTAAAACATATTTGCATTTACATCATCCACTGGTATAAAAGCATTTTCACCTGGATAATTTTAGTCTAACTAAATAATTTTACACATTGCTATATACAGTTATAAACAAAACAAACAACAGCGAAATAAGATCATTTAGATGCACTTTAGTTTTTAGGACTATATCTCACTATTAACTAACTATTACCTATGACTTTGACTCAATAAACTCCTATTTTGCTGCTTATTAATAATTAGTAAGGTAGTTGTTAAGCTTAGTGTTCCTGTAGCTCAATTGGTAGAGCATTGCTTTATCAAGCATAAGGTTGGGGGTTCGATTCCCCGGGAATACATGAAAAAATTGATAGCCTGAATGAACTGTAAGTCGCTTTGGATAAAGGTGTCTGCTAAATGCATAAATTTAATTTAATAGTTAATCCATTAATAGTTATGGGGCAGAATTAAGGGATCTAAAATATGGTCATGCAGAATAAGGCATTAATATGTGTTTTCATAGATAATACTACATCATTAGAAGAATGGCATCTACGCTAATATTAGTCTGTTTCTCTCTTGTTCCGAGGTCACCTTAGCCACCAGATCCAGTCTGAATCCAGATCAGAGGGTCACTGCAGTCACCCGGATCCAGTACGTATCCAGACCAGATGATGGATCAGCACCTAGAAAGGACCTCTACTGCCCTGAAAGACAGCGGAGACCAGGACAACTAGAGCCCCAGATACAGATCCCCTGTAAAGACCTTGTCTCAGAGGAGCACCAGGACAAGACCACAGGAAACAGATGATTCTTCTGCACAATCTGACTTTGCTGCAGCCTGGAATTAAACTACTGGTTTCGTCTGGTCAGAGGAGAACTGACCCCCAACTGAGCCTGGTTTCTCCCAAGGTTTTTTTCTCCATTCTGTCAGCGATGGAGTTTCGGTTCCTTGCCGCTGTCGCCTCTGGCTTGCTTAGTTGGGGGTCACTTCATCTACAGCGATATCATTGACTTGATTGCAAATAAATGCACAGACACTATTTAACTGAACAGAGATGACATAACTGAATTCAATGATGAACTGCCTTTAACTGTCATTTTGCATTATTGACACACTGTTTTCCTAATGAATGTTGTTCAGTGCTTTGACGCAATGTATTTTGTTTAAAGCACTATATAAATAAAGGTGACTTGACTTGACTTAATAAACAGCCAATATGCTAGTAATATACATGCTAATAAGCAACACGTTAATATTGAAAACTGGTGCTTAAAATAATATGTAAGTGACGATTAAAATAATAATGTCAGAAAACAGTGGGTTGAGGTAATTTTAATGTATTATTTTTAATATAATAAAAAGTAATCTTTTCATACTTTTAACCCTCTATAACCCTCTAATACTCTACAAAGATTTTTGATTAAAATGTTTTGGTCTGATTTTCAGATACTTTGATTTAAATAAGAGTTTGTGCTTTAACTTGTAGCTGGTTGGTTTGGTTCAAGGCCTATAACGTTTCAACAAAGTCTTGACTTAAAATAGGTGGAAAAAAAAACTTTTTAAGAGCATTATCTTTGTATATAAAGCATTTTAATTTCTAAAGTGTTTGCAGGTGTATCCCACACAATGCGGATATTTGGAAATAGCTCATTCACACTCACACAGAAACACACACATCATGTGTCAAACACTTCTTCAGGCTGATCTGCACCCACTTACACGCTGCGCAAATGCAATGAAATACCTTTGGGCAATTACTGTGATATGTGCTCGCTCTCTCGCCCTCTATATTCCTCCTCTTCTCTGACTGTTCTCCCTCATTAGGTGCCACATGCAGAGCATGCGTAACATTCCCTCCGTCACAACGCAGAGCAACACGTTTCTGTGTTTCTAGGAAATAACAGAAGCCCAAACAGCCCGTGAACGTCATGCAAACCAGCTGTCAAACTCCCCTTTCCCTGTAAGCATGGGCTAAAAATAGAAAAAGTGTGCATAATCTGGGAATGTGGGCATCAGTGTTGACTTTCCAGTGATGTCTGGACAGGCAGTGCCAGGTAAATGTTTGACTTGAGGGCGCAAACATCGCCCCCTTATGAGTCGCTGTTGCCATGGCGTCCATCTGGAGCACAAACGGATCCATCCCAGCCCACTTACCGGACCCCAGCTCCCGCGATAACAAGCCCTGCAGGCGGACAGCACACATGCTCTGGCTAATGCGAGCAGACACTCTCGGTAAACACGCAACTGAAAATAGCCCCTCTGTTTTCACTCATTCACACACATTAAAGATTGAAAGTGAACTGCAAAGATGAGATTGGTCCCTCCATCTCTGCTCCTCT
This sequence comes from Carassius gibelio, assembly GCF_023724105.1. Lineage (NCBI taxonomy): Eukaryota > Metazoa > Chordata > Actinopteri > Cypriniformes > Cyprinidae > Carassius > Carassius gibelio. The sequence continues at coordinate 5,238,251 of NC_068409.1, forward strand.
CGGAGAGATTACGTCCTGTGAGGACAGATGAGTGTGTGTGTGTGTGTGTGTGTTCGTCTGTCAGATGTCCCTCTCACTCCACTGAAATATCTTTCTGATACACAGAGTTTAGCACTTCAGTGTGATGAGTTCAGATCGATATGTAGCTGTTTTCACCCACACTATTACATTATAAATGTTTTATAGCCGTGCACTGAATTTTCAGCAACTGAAAATGAAAAATTAATTTCCAGATTCAGAGTCAAAATCATTGACCGAAGCAATGGTGTTTAATGAGCTTTATTCCGATAGTGTGTTTTGACAGTGTCGGTGTCTATTTCATACACACAATGTGTTTTTTTTTTTTTACAAAATTCAATGAAACAAATGTAGTTTCGGTGCTTTTAAATGCATAATATTTTGAAAGAAACTTACTGATATGAATCGTGTGTCATGTACTCGTGTTTTAACCATGGAAAGACAGCAATAAAACAGCTTTTAAACAATGTCACATTACATTTACCTCAGAAAATCCATTTAATATCTATAAACTCATTATCTAATGACAAAAAAATATTTAGAGGAACATTTACACTTCTGATCATAAGTCTACATAACCCTCATAGAATATGCAAAATGTTAATAATGTTAACAAAATAAGAGGGTAATAAAAACTGCAAGTTATTTATTTATTTATTTCCGTGTTGGCAGAGGTTATTTACACTAACTCCGCCCACTAACGTGTGATTGGGTAAGAGAACATCACAAAAAACGGCTGTCAAATGCTAGCTTCAGTGGCATGGATGGTAAAGTGTTTCCGTCTCACCCCCTCCCTTTCAAATCTCATCGGAAATGCATTTATTTTTCTTAAAAATTAAGGAAATAATCAAAAAATGTAAAATAAAGTGTCGGGTAGGGTTCGGGTAGGTGTATGGAGGGATTTATTGTCTGAATAAGGTGGCATTCATTTAATAATTAAAATTAAAATTATAATTTACACTGGATATGTCATTATTGCATACTGTTTTATAATGTCCTACAATGCTGATGTGCAGATAATTGCCACTATTTGTATTAAGTAGTATAAATAACAGAAAATCCTGCTATTTTAACAGTTTAAAAAGAATCTACAGCTATTTTCACTTAGTGTAAATACCATCTATCACTAAGAAAATATGCTATTGACACTAAAAGTAAATAGTATCTAATTGTTATTTACACTTAGTGCAATTAGCCGCTGCCTTTTTATTTAACATGGTCCTGAATAAGCTATTTTACATGACAGATGTTTATAAATACTTGAAAAGAATATTAAACCCCGTTCAAACGTTTAATTTTAATACTGCGTGTTGTTTCCTGGAGGATCCAAGACTGTTTCTAACATTCAAATTGAAATAAAATGCAATTTTCCCTCTTATTTTGTTCTAATTATTAACATTTTGCATTATGTAAAAGTTGATATAAAAACGTCCTGAATTTGAATGTTCATAAACAACCTAGTTTTTATACGTGTTGAGAAATCCATTTGATTAATTACTGAATAGTTGATTTTGTTATTGTGTGAGTAACAGTGTAACAGATCTTTTTGAGGTAGCTAAAGGTTACGTTAATGGTGTTTTATATTTTAAACATGTCAAGATAAGTTATGATATATGATATCTAATAAATGTTATTTACCATATAACTATATCAATGTATTTAGGATAGCTCTGAAATTCATGCCAGGCTATAAATGAGCCAGATCACACGTCTAATAAAACTCATGCTACTGTTTTTTTTTTAAGATCGTTAGCTGCACATAGTTTTGCTCTATTGAGGATTGTAGATGATACAATGTAAGATGCTTCATGTGTCTGAATAATTAGATTAATCTTGAGGAACAATAAACAACAATGTGAAACTGAATTTATTTTCTAATGCAAAATGACCTGTCTTGAATGAAAAAGATGGGAACAAACCCCCTTGGTATTTTTTTTTTTTTAATAGCAGCATACAGTACATAAGTATGCAGTGTGTAATACACAAATATTCCACTCTGTACACAGCCTATGTTTATTTTATTACTCGTGTGTTGTTTGGTGAAAATGCATGATTCAGATTGTACTTCTGGTGAAAACTAAGCGTAAGACATTAGGGAGCAAAAGAGAATTATGGTGCACTAATGAAACAGAATGACATTTCTATTGCAGATAAATGAGCTCTGTTGCAGATAAACAGTGTTAGAGCTCCGGAAAAGAAGTCACAGCTCATATCACACAAATACACTATTTCCATACATTTTCCTCTTCTAGCGCAGTCTGTGTTAGAAGTATAAAATGTGCAATACAATTATTTTTCTTTGCCAGGGACTGTGGCAGTTCACTGAAGGAGACGCTATCTGAATTCTTTCCGGCGAGTCACAGTCCTGTGAGCCAGCTCTTGACAGGCCAAGGCTGCTCGTGGGCTGGAAAAAAAAATGCCCCAAACGGCAAAACTGATTTTGCATTCCTTTCGGCGCATACACTCGGGCATCTGAATGTCTTTGGTGAGTCACAGTATTTCATTATGTGCGACTCCAGGCCATAACCGAGTTGTTTTGCACTCATTCCAGTTATTGCAACAGATCGTCTGCCTTTGATCAAATGCATCATTGGTAGCACTCTTGAAAAATGTGCTAAATGTGAAAATATTATGAGGTGGTAGTCAAAAATTGGATGAGTAATGGTTTTCACCGTTTTAGCAATTATTTATCAATATAACCTTTCATGGCTGAGGTAAACCTCCTGTGGCAAGGCTCCTGACAAACCATATGTAGTCTTTCTACGAGGCATATGGCACAGGAATACGACTATAAAGGGCCTCTGAGGAACTCTGACCCCCTGACTTGAAGCATGTGTGTCCGGCAGTGAGTGGAAACTTGGCCCCGGAGCCTCAGAGCCGGACCCACAGGCATCAGAAGACAATCTGGTAAGAGCTGAACTCTGAGAGAACATTGCTGCTGTTTTCTACCATATGCCTAGGTGCTTATCTTGCAGTTTTCACAGAGTTGTTTGTTTTAGAGACACTGGAAATCCATGCCAAAATAAATAAATGAACGGCTAAAGAAATCAACCAATCAATCAAATCAAAACATGGCTGACAAAAGCTGAACAAATACATTTCACTGCTTTCACTAGTATCTGTCTATCTATGCATACATACTGTATTCCTGGAACAACAGAGCAAGAACTAAATGCATCAGTAAATTATAGAGAAAGACCATCTTTATGGCTGCTTTATTTATACAAATAAATCAGGATGGGACTTTTAATACAAGTGAAATCTGTCGCATCTTATGTGTGTGTATGTAAAATAACATAAAAATACATACACACAAAAAATAAAGTATGTTTTGTTGGGTTTTTATAACATTACAGTGGTATTTTACTGTACTGATTGAGATTTGATTATTCATTTCCCCCACACAAACCGTGCAACAGATTTTACATGTATTAAAAGTCCCATCTGGATTGTAGTTAATAAATAAATTAGCCATAAAAAGGTCTGCCTCTGTAATTTACCGATAAACAAGTGTAGATACCGAATAGTTTTGTGTGCACAGCTGTGACGGGGCTCTTGTAAAAGTTACAATTATTCCAAAGAGGGTTTAAAATCAAGCCAAGCAGAATTAAGCATTTTTAATGTCAAGATTTATTTGTATTTTATGAAGAAGTGTTTATAGTGTTTGCCCATGCAAAGTCAGCGGTGCTTTGTCGGTCTGTTGATATGCGGTCGGTTGGTTTTCAGCACACTAATATGCAGTTGCTAGGTTCAGGGTGGTTGCTTAAGTGTTGCTATGTGGTCATTTACTTTGACCACAAATTAAAGCCTACCTCTAAGTCAGTCTAATCTTCAGTTCTTCAGATATGGCTCAGCTCACTCCCTCGACGTACCTTCTTTATCTTCCACACATTAAAAATTCAGATCGTTTACACAAAATACAACACAGCTCTCCTCAACAAGCTGCGCAATTTTAGATGCATATCCATTATGTTCATATCCGTAGCAAAAATAAATAACCCTGTCCATGAGCAACAGTGAACTCTGTAAATGCATTATGAGAGTTAAATGTAATGACATTCATTACATTAGTTTTCTCTTTATTCTAAAGTGTACATATTTTTCTTTTTTCACATTTAGAGGTATTCTGGCATAACTACTGAGTGAGGGTAAGAGAGAGAGAGAGACAATAGGAATATGCGGCTCTAAAATCTAGTTTCACTGCCCTGAAGTGGTCATATGTCAAGCTCTTACATTTTGCAGCAGTTTCAGCAGTCAAGCTGGCTCCAGAAATAACCTCGCAAGATTTCAGGGCTCGGAGAGAGCCACTATAACGCCTGGACTTCCGTATGCAACACACTGACTGGCTGAATAAAATAAGGCAATAAATTAGGGATGCACGATATTGGATTTTGGCCGATATTCGATATGCCGATATTTTCTAAATAATTTTGGCCGATGCCGATACCGATATCGATATATATACAAATATATACTGATATATTTACAAATATATACTGATATATTTAAACTTTAATTTTACTGAAGAGAAATCCATGTATCTCTTCTGTACTGATTCTACCATAAATTTATTATTTTACAAATGTAGACAGACATTCACATCTGAAAAACAGGTCAATTATTTCACTTGGAGAATATCGGTTTGGCTCATCGGCAGAAATATTCATATCGGCCGATACCGATAATGGTCATTTTAAGCTTTTATCGGCCGATACCGATGTTGTGCCGATATTATCGTGCATCCCTACAATAAATCAAACGTAACAGGGACCAAACGCCTTCAGGCAGAAATGCTTTACACATATGGTTCATGAAGCTCATGGGCTAATAAAGTGTGCAAAGGTCTCTCAGGCCATGAGCTCATCTGATTTCCATGATAGGGCATTTATTGTGCTGGGAGGAATTCCTTTTGGCTGATCTGTCCATCCACAATAGTAAGATATGCTGATTTCCCCAAATCAAATCGCATGAATTGAACTCTTTAGAGAGAACCGCCAAAGTTAAACGCATCTGTAATTAAAACAAATTGAATAGAGGTCATCAATCATGAATGTTTTCTGACGACAGGTGCTTCAAGTTGTGTCAAAGTATTGAGCTGTAATTAGTGTGATGGTAATCATGGACTATATTGATGTTTAAAGAGCCTAAATTACAGATTACAGATTTGGAGAGTCGCTGACTGTATCTGCAGGAGAATCTAGAGCTCACATTTTCATTTCTTTCTTTCTAGAAATGTTTTGTTTATTTATTTTATTTTTGCATCAGAAAGAAAATGTACTGTGACAGCTTTGCTACCTCCAGATATTATGTCACATTTGGAGTGTTATGTAGTCTGTGTGTTAGGGCTACAGCTGTGGCAAAATACAAATAACTGTAATAATAATACATTTCCAATGGCAGTTTCTGGTTTGTTAATTCAATGTGTTTTGCTTTTGCACGTCAGATTTCTGCAGAGAATTTGCCGTCAAACATCAGGTTGTCAGGGGGACTTCAGGAACATGTGAGATTGATGCAAACAATTGCAACGTGCAATCAAATCTGGGATCGAGGGAGATGAAGGGACAATACAGTCATCTGTACCCAAAGAGCACAGTGTGCATCTGCATTAAAGCAGACATCACCGCTTGCAAAGAAGCAAAAGACTAGTGTTAAAAGTTTAGGTTCTGTGCAAATGAAATCTGAGCTGCTTTAAATCTATCTGCTGGCTGTACTGCCTTAGCTGTGTTAAAACTGTTAAATGGGTCACCATTCACAGACCAATAACAACCAAACACATTAATCATGAAATAAATGAAAGCTGCAGTTCTGTTTGCACGTTACAATAACAATAAGGCTTTTATATGTCATTACAATGAGATTTATTTCTGTTTATTTTTTCTTTATTTTGTCCTTGAAACAGCAATCACATTCTGTAAGACATATTTGACGGGATTTTATTCAACAGAAATGGATCTGGCTATTTATTCCAGAACTATGATTGTAATATTGTGTCATTATGCACTTTTTTTTTTTGTCTTTACAACAATATGATACAAGATTACCATATTTAAATCAATGTGAGAAATTATTAATAAAAAGGTCTGATTATATTACCTAAAATGTTTATTGTAATGGATTATAATTTTTGTGATATCATTTGGAATCAGCAGGAGTAATTATTGTCCACACAGAATAGACTGAATGGGAAATTCATTATATCTAACACATCTGCGGCTGGACTACATGAAGGTGTGGGCAGGTGTGCTTCCTCCGTAAAACTCCACACACCCAGCCTTGAGCAAACCCTGCAGGCCTGACCACGCAGGGAAGCAGTGAAACAGAATTACTGATTATAAGCTTCATTATGAGAAAACCTAATTGGCTTTCAGAGTCCACTTGACCTCCTGACACATCTGCCTAAACAGTTTTCCCCCCAGTCCTCTGCTAAACAGCTTCATATGCAGCTGATGAAGTGTTACAGAGATCATGCATTCAGAGCAGCCACGTCCCGTGCCCTCTTTACTCAGTTCACATCCAAACTTTATCGGTTTTGACACAGAGAAATGGACTTTGCAGTGGCTCTCATCAAATTATAGAGGTGCGTTCTGAACGCTCCAGTGGATCCACACTCGGGACTAAACTGAAAAACAACAGCTTTGACCTTCTCGCCGAGTCCAAGCAGCGGCCCGAGCAAGTGTTGTTTCTGGTCAGAGCCTATTATCTTTGGGTCTGAGCAAGCGTGTGACCTAATACATAAAAGAAGGGAATCGATAGTGGGGCATGTAGAGCAAGATGACAAACTCTCAGAGGTGAGGTCAAAAGGATGTTCCCTCTGCATCCCAACGTGGTCAAGGTGAGATCATTTTGGTGGTCCGTGGCTCCGGGATGCTGTTTAATAGACAGCGATGGGAGAGCGAGTACTGCATAGCTGCACTGTTCCCCATCAAGAAGCTGCTGCCTAATGAGGATTCTATTAGCAGACGGGGAGCGTGTTGGCAGTACGGCATACAAAGACGACGGGCTAACAATGCTGGCAGTTAGCAAACAGCTGTTCTTTCGGCACTGGAGCTGGTTGCGGCTAATAAAGCCTTTACTCGTTTGTTGCAGTCCGGGAACCCTCCAGAGAACAATCGTGTAGGACTGCGGCTTTCATGTGCAAGTTGCATCACTTCTTTCAGAGGAGAAATTCAAGCTTTAGCAGCACAGTATGCTATTAACATTCACCGAGTCACATGGCGTGCCCACCAATCGCCCACAGCCCGTTCCCTGACCATCTGATGTATTGCACACGTAACCAGGAAGAAAAACTTTTGGTGCTGTGTCTCTACAATGAGCACTTCTGAGGAAGACCTAATTTGCCAGATTGCGAGTGGCATCCAATCCTTAATTGTGGCACTTGGTAACAAATTTAAATTAGGTAAACTACAATGAAGTTACTCATATGAATAATGTATTCAGATGTGCTTTTAGTTACTAACAAAGTAGAAGATACTTATTTATTGATTTTTTATTAAAGCATGTCAATGCAGCCTCTACCTCTTAAAAATGAAGGTTCCAAATGGGGGTTTTCGCAATGATGCCATAAAAGAACTATTTACGATTCCAAAAGAATCTTTAAGGGCTTTAGCACAAGGTAGTTCTCAGTAAAAACTCAGTTCTAGGAACTAGCCACCAATCTGGCATCGAAAGCATTGATCCTCAAATAAAAAAATAAAAAAATTGATACTAAGATGTGTTTTCTTTACCAGTTATTTTGTTTAACAAAAATTTTTATGTACTCATCAATATGAATTGAATTGTACGAATGACCTATGTTAGCGAATAATTGTTTAGGATAGAACTGTTCTCCTGCTCATCTGACGACATGTAACATGTTCATGTCTCATAAGAAAGCATTGATGCTTTGAGAATAGCAGCCCAGAATGATGTTTATCAGAGCACATAAATATGTTTGAGTTATTTTACTATAAAGAAATTGAAATTGTAACCTACATAGTTTGTGCAATTACATTTATATAAATCAATCTCTAAAAGTTCATATTAATCATGTTCTATTCTGTAATGTTAATATAAATCACACACTGTTGCATTTTATGCGTGCAACAGCCTGTCACTGGAAGTCCCTTATGAAACTGAACCATGGTTTTATGAAAGTGACCATAGTTCAACAATAGTATTTGTAAATTTCCATGGTTAGCACTACAGTAAACACATTTTAATAATGTGCAAAGAAAAATATCACATAATTAGTTACAATTAAGAAATTTAGAATTTTGAAATGCATTTCAAATATAAAGTTAACTAGGTTTCATTCCCTTTTTTACTCTAGGTCATTTAATATTTTAATAATTTTCATAATTTAAGTTTAAAAGAATAAGTATCGCATCGAAGACAAAATAAGTGTCCATTCCTACTGTCCATCCATCAAACAAACAGCATTTGAGAAGTGTTTTTTTGTTTTGTTTTGTAGACAGTCTAAATTAATTAATTTAGATAAATCCCATAATGACTCATAAAAACCTGTGACTGCTTTACATGTTGTTCAGACGCCTTTCTCCCGTCTAAGTGGGTGGTTCTTGGCCAGAACCAGGAGGAATGTGGACCCTGTGCTGATTGTCAAACGTCTGGCCCTGGGAGACTAGTATTCATGTAACTCAGTGGAACCGTACAGTCTAGGAAGGATTGCATAAGCACATTTATCTCTGAGCGCTTTGACATGCTGTGATGAAGAATGCCACCATATTTTACATTACGTTTGCCACACAAAACCCCCAGCACATTATGGAAGGGAAAGAACAAATCTAGTTTTAGCAATTGTCATCCACTTTTGTCTCTGTCGCATTATTTAGTCTGAAAGGTTGTCGCTAAGCCCACTGCTCTGAAACAATCCATATATTTAAATGAAACCGTTTGTGTTCTCTGAAGCTCAAAATCCTCTGCAACTCTGAGGCAGTGAAGGTTAAAGATTTCTGGTTTTTTTTTTTCAAACAAGGTGATTGCTCTTTTTTTCTTTCTTCTTCTTTTTTTTTTTTTTGTTTTTTAAAGAGTTTTCACTCTTTAACATGAATTTTCCTCCCATTTGGGATTGAACCATGCTAAGGCAGTGCATTTCTCATCCCATTCTACAGATAAGACAGTCATGTCAGACTGAGTGATGCCTGCACGCTATGAAAGCAACTGTCCGTCGCTGTGCTCTCCAGTGGCAATGTTCCTCAATTCCTAATGCTCCAGATGGTATACGCTCCCCATGTAACGCATATGAGAGCTTCTCTCCCAGCCACAATTTAGTATACCATGTGCACCAAACACACCCACAGCTCAGTAAATTGGATTGGTTTTGATCTGGCTAGAGCGGAAGGCCCTGAGTTTTCTTTTTTTCCCCATCTCTAATTCTTTTCGTCAGGCTGCATGGCGTTCAGAGGCAACAAGCAGCTCCTCATGCTTATGAATATAAAAAAGTGGCAATGGCTGCAACAGCACAGAATAGTCTTGTCTTGTGCAGGTGAGGAGATTGAAGGGCTCTTGAGTGAGATTGGGCTGACAGGAACATGGATGGGTAATTTCAATAGCACTAGTTGGAGAGCAGGCCAAACAACAGGATCCGTGAATTTAATCTTTACAACAAAATGCGTTTGAAGCTATTGTAGGGTTGCACAATGTATCGCCAACAACAAAAGAGCTTCTGTAGTATGGAGCTTATAATATGACGAAACCATTTGAATTTGTATTGTATTAATTAGATTTCATTGAACATAACATTTGTTTAGTTTTTTAACTTGATGTTTAACATTTTAAATTTAATAGACATGTGTGAATTCTTTGATTCTTCTTTTTTAATACAGCTTCAAGTTTTCATGATGAAGGAGAATTGTATTTCTTCGGAATTTCCTATTCATCTTGAAAACTTGAAGACGGATTAAAAAGAAAAAAACTGGATATTTGCAGTCAAAGAATTCACACACAAAAAAATTGCTGTTTGAAAATGCATGTCTACATTTATAAAATATTAAATTTCAAGTAAAAAAATGAGAATTATGTTAAATGCCACGTAATATTCAGTTTTGATAAATGCCACTTGTCAATAATCAAAATTTCTACAATACAAATTAAAATGAAATGTCATATTATAAGCTCAATAGAGTAGAAGTTTTATTTTTTTTGAAAAGGGCACCCATCTTTTTGCTAATTTGCATACCTGACGCCAATGTGCTACTGTTCAGTGCAAAAGTTCAGGCCTTGTGACACAAAGTGTGAAAACAAAGTTAGGGGTTATTGGAGTAAAGTGCATGATTTAAATTTGAAAAAAAAAAATAAAATTAAATGTTTGGCAATCTATGTGAAAGTGCAACTGAAATTAGAAAGAATCCTGCGTCAAAGTAAAGCTGTGAAAAAGCCATCCAATTTTTTTTTTTTTTTTTTTACAGAATATTACTTTGCTGCTGATTTAAAAATAATATGTAAAGCACCATGCCATTGGCAACATTTCTAACAGTAGTTTCACAGACATCATTATGGTGCTTATTTAATTTGTTGAGTTATCATTGCAGAAATAAATGTGTTTATTTTTCATTTTAATCCAATTTTGTGTAAAAATGTCTTCTCATTACTGTTGGCAGTACAATCAATAAAGTGCCAAGAAAGAGACAATCATTTAAAATGGTTAATATTGCTTCGAGTTCATTCATCAAATTGGACAATCAACTTCAGTGCTCTGAATTGTGGGAAAATGCATCCCAGTGTGCCAGAGCCGGTGCCAAGGGGAGCATTTGTGGTCCTTGCCCCCCCCCAAAAGAGTTAATGTTCCCCTTCCCCTCCCCTTCCCACCCTCTGCTGAATGTGATTGATTTAGAACGTGAACGTGAAAAAAACAAACAGTGAACATACAAAAGCAATTGCAGATAGCATACTTCCCACCCAAAACACAACCCAATGGGATTTAACCCCCCCCCCCCCCCCGCCCCTAGTATAATATCAGGTATACTTGTACAATATCAAATCTTACCACTTAATCTATATACTGTAGTATATGTGTAGGCTTTATATGAGTGGTATCACCTTGGAAGCAAATATGCTTATTTAGCCTTTTTTATAACATTTTTGCTTGGAAATGACTTTCTGTGACGTGTGATATTATTTTCAATTTGTCACTATGGAAATGGAAGGTCATTGTGGGATACATTAGACAGAGCAGTGTGCCATCTAGTTCACATTATGGCAAATGCAGCAGGCCATAAAGATACTCAAAGCATACAGAAATTCTGCACATCATACATCCCAGCAGTTTCTAACAGGCAGAGCGGCGACCAGGAAATCAAGCCGGGCTGGAGCGACCGGCGTACGACTGGCGCTGCAGAGAAACTGACAGAAATTGAGCGATGGCAGGATCTGCATGAGAGTTGCTATTGCCTACTGCATGCACCTCGGCCGTTAATGAAGTCTTAAATAAGCAAAGCATTATGTGAGCAGCATTCGCAAGGTGAAGGAAAGGTGCTAATCTCGCACCAAAGACCTGGAGCTGTTATGGAGAGAAGAGAGAGCGTGCGCGGGGGAGTGAAACGGTCATTTCGGAGGCTGATTGGCACCGATTCTCAGGCAGCATGTGGAAGCAGGAGTTTTATTTCGATCATGTTTGATGTTATCAGATGCGGAGACAAAGAGCTGGTTGACACGAGGGCCGATGCAGAGGAGGCCGGTGGGGGGTGGGGGGCGCTCAGCTGTCATGGTCTTTGTGTTAGGCTTCCTGTGCAGGTGGGCGCTGAGGAGTGCCAACTCAGACGGCCACGCATCCAACTATAATGGCTGCTTTTCACGGGGGCCAGAGAGAGGCACGGTCTCAAAGGACCAAGAAAAAGAGCGAAGGAGTGCGAGTGCGAGGAACGAGGCTGCGAAATGATGGAGGAAAGGGTAGGTATTGCCTCAGAGGAAGAAAGCAAGCTGCGCAGTGCAGCTCTCAGAACTCAGAGTGAAAGAGGGAGAAACTACATGAAAAGAAGCGTATCTAGAACCATACTTAACACTTACATCTTGTGATTGTATATAAGCTGCAATGTATCGATTAGGAAAAAGTGTGGATTGCTGCTGCTGCCGGGGGGTCTTTTCTGTAGTAGGTCTAGGGTGATGTATGTTGTGGGAAAGTTTAGTAAATAAATTCCACCGGCCTGCAACTTGTGGCAATAAATAAGACAATAAGGCACAAGAGGCTGTGAGTTACGGTGATTTTGCCATAGTTGAGCAGTAATCTTTTGTATGACGCTGTGTGACAACAATATCAATAGCAATGTGATAAAAGAGACAGATAAACAATTGCAGTGATTATTCATAATAAATATCAACTAAATGAATACTACTAAATAAGTCTAAAAAATCTATAAAAACATTTTTGTTTTCCTTGACAAGCAAGGGTGCTTTTAAGAATAAAAAAAAAATTGCATACTTTTAGGGATTTTTTGGTCACACATTATTTTTATGTCCAATTCCTGACCTTTGCCTCAATAAACTCCACTCACTAATGTGCTGCTTATGAATAGTTAGTAAGATAAGTTTAGTCATATGTGCTTAATAAGTAGGCTACTAATAAACAGTCAATATGTTAATAACAGGCTAATGCTAATAAGCAACTATTTAATAGCGAGTTTTCATCCCTCCCTTTATGAAAGTATTACCTTTATTTTTTGAGTATCATATTCCATTCATTAGGCTTCTCATACACTTGAATATATCATTTTCGTTTAGGGGCCCAAAATTAGCAAAAATAGGCAATTTGTAGCAGTTGCTGGTATTTATTTGGACAAAAAGTAAGATGAAATGCTGTTATTCTTATTTAAAGTACACATAAATATCAGCTGTCACTTTATATGTCCAAATAATTCAGTAAGAATTAATTTTGAAATATTACTATCAATATACTCTATAAGCTATTATTGTGCTTGCGTTGAAAAAGGTGACTTTTTTACAATTATACTAAAAGTATTTTTATTTATTACCACTAAACTATCAATCAGATGAAAACAGTCATGTGGTATATTGTACAACAGGTTTTTCAGTACTTTTGATAATTCAGTACCCTAAGGAATATGCATATCAAATATGATACGGTAGGCTATGGAGTAAACAAGGAGGTCTGGGGCACAGTATCCATGTACAGTTCAATGTGTTTTGACGTTGCTCTAAACAAAATCTGAGTAAAAATTGAGTGCAACTCTATGCATTTTGCCATTTTCTCCTGGTTCCTTGCTGTCTAGGTACAGAGGCAACGTGCCATTTTGAAAATGCAAAAAAATACAGCGTCAACACAAGGAGGGGCGAAATCGAACTCGGGTTCGGATAAATTAAACCAACTGTGAAAGCACACTAATATAATTCATTAGTCAAATGGCTTATCCATGTGGATCATCCATTTAAATTTTAAAGATGATACAACAGTTAGTTATGATCCACAAATTTTATTGGTCAAGGGGCATATGGACATTAAATAAGCAAGTATTGACTATAATATCTCCCTGCGAATAACTTTCTGTACTACTATATCATTTACTGTGAGAAGTAGGATTTCATTTCTTGTTCCTGAGATATTTTCTAAGGATAGATAAGCATACTTAACAAGTGCACTTTTTCTAGAGAAAGGTCACTAACCTGAGGCACAGCAAACCAAAGAACACAGCCATAGAAAAGACTCCATTTGAAAATTCAGAAAACGTCTGTCAATCCACAGAAGCACCTTTGGGAACCAGTTATACTGGCTTAACGTGCATCACAGTGACATCGTGCATCTTTTGAGAGAGCATCAGTGGCTAACGTGATGTTCGAGGCAGAAAAAAAAACTTTTTAACCACTAGTGTTTTTAAACAGCTTTGGCATTTCAATAATACTAGAAGTGAAATTTCCGGTGCAAGGATCATCTGTGGTGTGTCTTCCCAAAATCTTTGCGCAGGGAATGAGGCAACCCCTGGTCCATTTACTGAAATGAACAGTAGGCTTTTCAGCGTGGAGTTGTTCATTCTGTGTCTACAATCGTGAGAATATGGTTAATTGCACTGAATCCTCGTTCACACTCGGCTGTTGAAATTGGAAGCGTGAGACAGTTGTGAGCACTTTGCGCTGATTCTCTCCGATGACGCCATGACCTTTAAATTTGTGGAATTCCTTGATGTGGCCTCAACAGCAAGAGTCTGTCTTCCCCAAAAAGCATGTGCTCGTCTTCTTCGGGTGGCCAATTTGACTCTCTATTGTCCCGCGAGTGGTACTTGGAGCAGGAGTACTGATAGCGAAAGTCAGTTTCTGGTTTTATTATTGTATAATTTTAAAATATTTGAATAATTTATTTTTAGGAATTTTACATACTTGATAAAATCATATATAATTATATATATTTGCTTTGTTTAGGTAAGGTTTACCTAAACATAACCATATCTATCTCAAACCTAACCATTATAATTAAAAAAAATATGTACAGAACAAAGAAAAAACAAACAATGATATTAATGCCATGATTAAGATGTCTCTGAAGTTCTTCATTTAGAAATAAAGAAAGAAAGAAAGAAAGAAAGAAAGCAAATTTACATTTATATTCTCTGGAGGTACGAGAGATGACGAGAGGAGAAAGAATCTTTATAGTTTGATGGCTATGCATTATGTATTACTCATTTTTCTCCTCTTTCCTATTTCCTCATGTTTTTAGTTTTTCTTTTGATCTCACTCTCTTGTCAGTGCTCAAATCAGCAGGTATTATATTTTATAGACCCGTCTCACTGCTTCAGGTGCTCGACTGATGCCTCCAGTCCCAGAATGAACTACATTCCTATGGGTGGCAATTTGTCACTTCTCCATTTCTCTTGAAGGAAAGCTGGATATGCACTCCCTCTGGGACAAATGGCTATTTTTTATACTTTATACACTGCCCGTCCATCCATTACCACTTTCAGTGTTGCTTTCACTGCGCTAGATGTAAGTAGCATCTACATGCAGCTACGGGCAGTGGCTTTAAGACCTATCGATCATTTCCCAGAGTTATTCAACGGGCCTGTAGTTGGAGGTCTGACATATTGCAGCAACGGAGAATACGTCATGCTCCGCTGCGTCCGCTCTGGGTCCTTCTGGTTTGGGCTGGGATTTCCAAATTCACTGAACTGAAATAGATTTCTCTTAAGTCAAAAGTTGAAAAGTATATATATATATATATATATATATATATATATATATATATATATATATATATATATATATATATATATATATATATATATATATATACATATATATATATATATATATATATATATATATATATATATGGATATATAGGCAACTGTTTTCGATCTTCTAATGTCTGGCATGCTGTTCTCAAGGTTTGCCATGTTGTGTGTTCAGAAATGCTCTTCTACATGCCTCAGTTGTAACAAGGAGATCAGCAGTTCTTGAAATACTCAGACCACCAACAACCATGCCACATTCAAAGTCACCTGCCCCTAGAGGGTGCACTACCAAAACAATAACAATCGCGTGGTTTGATGACGCTAAGAAGGAGGGTGGAATGATGGGATTTGTTGTCTTCAACCCAACCGCTGATTTTCATCAATCAGGCAGACAGATAAATCACGGATTTGCGCGAGTAGATTACATACAAAGTCAATGCAAAGACGCGATCAGACTATGGAACAGACGTGTCCTCACACAGGTCTAGAGACACGATGCCCCGTGTTTGGCGTGTATGCCCCATAATACTAATCTTGTTGATCGTTATAATAGCATACATTTTCTGTAAAGATACGAATCGAAACAACTCACCTGTTGAGTAAAACACAAGTGAGATTGGCATCTCTTTCTAGTTGAAGTTTGACGTGAAGCTACTTCAGCATTTGTCCACGACACTGTTGTCATGTGGTTTCTACGTCAGTAAAGGTGGTAACAAAGGGTAAATAACGTCATTAGATTCATAGCCATGCTATATACTCCAATACAGTAGGTGGCGATATGCACCTGATAAGCCATGGTTGCAATCTGCCGTAAAACTAAGAAGAAGAAGAACTAACGTCATTGACAGGCGACTGCACTGCCCCGTGTCACAGTTTAGAATGGGGATTTTTTCATGATTTACAAGTAGTTGAAAACATTAGAGATATTGTTAGTAATCAGCTGGACTAAATATATAACACTAGCCTGGTGGTCTTTGGATATTTTACTGCAAATATCTGCAAAATTGTACATTTAAATCCCCATTCTTTCCCATTCTGATGCTCGGTTTGAACTGGTAAATAAACACCATTTAAAATAGAATATACACACCAATATATACACCATTTAAAATAGAATTTATATTTTTACATGTACTTATTTTAGAAAAATGACACAAAACATTAATGTATTAATTAGAATGTTAATAAAAGTCTTTATACGTTTGTCACTGGGTGGGATAAGATTGTATTTCAGAGGGAATGCAAGAGAATGGATACTGCCAGATTTCTGTCATTTCTAAAGGTCAAATGTGAATTTACAGAGAGGCTCTTGATGTACATGTTTTAGCCTGTTTTTCTGACATTTTGCAGAATGGGGTTGTGCTCACCAGCTACTTTAAATGGGGTCACATAGACTGTTTTTGTCCAAAGACCCAGGAAATAGAAAAACCATTCCTCCATCAAAGATAGCTTGACCACTGTGTCAGAAATATCACACCAGTCTGTTAATATTTCTGTTCACATTTATTTCAAGCCTTAAGACATGTTTCACTGTTGCACCAGACAGCTAATGTATTCTTATATGAAGAGGCAGTGCACGTAAGAAAACTAACAGCAAGGCCACTGGGTAAAGATTTAGAGCGAGGCATCTTTCTTTAGTTTCGCTTGAGCTTATTACAGTCTCACTGAGATCCTCTAGCAAGTCTTAAATGTGAAGGTGGAAAAGATTAATGTGGATGAAATGTCATACAAAACAAGTTACTGTCTCAATACTACTGTGATTGTGATAGGGCTTTACTCTCATGTTTGCAATTGGTCTGTACATCTGCCTCAGTGGCTCAAAATTGTGGCAATGAGCAGAATAATTACAAATTCATCAACTCACCCACACTGACATTATTTCGGTCACATCCAAATCAAAATGAACACCTAAAATAATGACTGCATTAGATTTTTGCATGCACGTCATTGCCTGCGACCTTTATGACACTGGTAGAGTTTGCTGAGACCAAAATAACCAAAAAATGGACCAAAAAGGGGACTATTTTTACTAACAACACCAGAACAACAGTTAGCAGTTGGCTCATTCTATGATTTAACATTCATTTCACGTTAACACACAGTACAAGTCATTTTAAACACAGTTTTAATATTACAAGTGAAAGGTTGTTTTCACTAGTGAGTTTTTCAACTATGTTTTGGACCAATTGTATGTCAGTACACACTCCGAATAAGCACTACACCTCAAGTTACACTATATCCATCCATCCATTTAGATGGTCACCGCTCTGAGTATGTTTTTATACCTTATTAGAGCACATTTACAGTAGCTAAGCACACACACGGTGTCCTCTGACACATAATGGTTAAATCACGAAGAAAACAACATCATATGATGCTGCTCACATGGTCACAAAACTAATTTTTTGGTAGAATGGGCTTTTCAGTTACATATTTGACAACTTTTGTGGACATTTAAAATGTTAAAAAATTTTTTTTCATGATTTTGGACTTCTGTTCAAAAACAGACTCAACAAATACTGTTATTTATGGGACATCAATTTAATTTCAAGCAAACTGTGCACCAAATATTTGTTTGAGATTGCAATATTCAGACCCTAAATAAATAAAATATGTTTTTTTCTTTTTGCTACTGCATGATACTTGTTATACACATTTATACTTTGAATTCGAGTGAATAATATGACGAGAAATACACAATGTGTAAATTTTTATTTGTCAAATACAGTAGCATTCATTCACTCTGGTGACTCAAATGTACAAGATGAATAAACAATCCAATTTCAAAATAAAGCTAATGCTAGCGCATGATTGTTTGCTAACTATTTTCATAATCCCCTCCTGCACAGACTTTAGTCAAAGTGTGATGGAGCAATATTCCCTGAGCATACGTTATTAGGTTTTCTGAAATAAATGCAATTATTCACAACCTGTTTTGCACAAAAAGAGGACCATCTCCACAACACCCAGCATTTTTAAAGCTTTGTCACTTCAAATATTTGAAATTAGTCAAATCAACAGAGCTGAAAGACAAGTGCAATTATTTAAGAAGTTAGGCGCCATCTCTCAATTCTAGCAGAAAAGCACAGGCGTGAATAACTGTTGTGACGTGTAAAAACATTGTGTGGAGTGATTGAGGATGTTCAGTTAAACTAAGTGCTTTCAGTATACTTAAAGCAAATGGACTTGCTTAACTTAAATGTGTATAATAATAAAGTCATAAAGAAGATTGATTCCTTTTCAAAGCCCCTATTCACTATACGAGACACTATCACTTTAAGTATAACCACATTATGGCTTCAATTATAACAAGACCATATTCACTCATAACAAAAAAAAAAAAACTGGCTGGGAATTATCTGTGCATTATGTTTACTGTAATGTCACAGCAAATACAATATCTCTTCATTCCCTAACATTTTGTGTCACTACGTCTGATGTGTATTTGTTCAATGTAGTCTTTGTTAAACCATCATCTCACTTCACTCATTAGACTCGAGTGCCTCTTATTCATGCACAGTTTTGTAACTCAAAGTGTTAACGCTTGAAAGTCGTGCATCACAAAGCAACCCCCATGAATACCATCTCGCTAATAAAACTAACACAATTTAAGTGTGCATATTTATGGTCCTCAATAACCCAAAAGTCTTCATAAAAAACGAGAGCTGACATGGGTAGAAGGAATCCTCCAACGTAGCCCCCCGCGAGTCCCCTTTAATGCATGAGACTTTCCATTAAAAGGGGAGCATGTCCTCGCGAGCAGAGCTTTTAGGCTGATTAGTTACAGGAATAGAAAAAAAACGGACTCCCGATGACCTTCAGTAACACTGTTGGTAGGCCTCCAACAATCTTCCAACACACACACACACACACACACAGCGAAAGCGCCAGTTGTTTAATATTCCAGCAGCAGCCCGTGGAGCCATCTCTCATTTGACATCATAATTATTATTAGGAGAGAGAAAGAAAAAGGCAAATCTGCTTGTTCAGTTTGAGCCTGCCTTATGCCAAATAGATAATAACACACACGAGTGGGTATTGTCCTTGATTTAGAGCTCCTTATTCTCGCCATCATTCTCCTGCCCTCTAGTTTGCTCTCCCTCTCTGTGCACTGATGCTAGAAAAACAGGCGATGGAAAGGTGAAATGCATTTGAAGGAGGGGGCAATGGCAGGTCCCCAGCCAGGAGCCGGCATGGTCAAGAGCTCAGAAAAGAACATCTGGACACTTCTCTGAACTATGTGATTTGCTGGGATACAGTAGGACACACCTAGCCCTGACCCTAACCCATCTTTGATGTTAGATGGCACTAGCTGGTTGAAAAGAGTCCCACACTCTAAACTTATTAAGAGGCACAGACTGGTGTTTGTGCAAGGCCCTAGCAATCCCTTTAAACCAGGGTTGTCAAATTCTGCTCCTGGAGAGCCAACTTCCTACAGAGAGTCTGGACTAAAGGGCTGTATTGGGATTAAGATCCTGCTGGACCCAACACAAATCTTGTGAGGGCAGGTGGTTTTATTTTAACTGCGGGCAGGAATGGCCCTTCAAAAAATGAAGTGCGGGTCCTGCTTGGTCGTACACTGATTACATTATTTGCCTCCCCAACTTCATTTGGCTTTTTAAATAGAAATTATTTAGTTCAGATTGTAAAACGTGTGCTACACTAAACTGAATGCGTCTGCTATGCTCCAAACAGTCAGGGTTGCCAGGTCTGCATGACAAAAGTAGCCCATGCCAGTGAAAAACTGCCCAAAGTAGAGAAATGAGTAAATATAGGCCTATCTGTTTCCACTAAAAATAGCTAAAGATGTTCACCTTATCAGCAAAACTGTATACATTTAATTTGATTTGAATTGTTTAAAACAACTGAAATATTATTTGACCAGTGTAAAAGAATGAGATCAACTCTATTTTAAGATATTTATCTGAGAACCATTTTAAATGGTCTTGTTTTATAGATATTTTGATATATTTATTCTAAAACATAACAAGGATATTGAAAGATTCTTAGCAAATAAAAAATATTGTATGGCACAAATGGCATTTATAGTCCATATCTCATATTTCCTCAATGTCTCGTACCTTTGATGGTGTTAAACATGGTGTCATGTGGATGGGACTATGTATGGAAAGTATATGCAAGTGAGGTTATGCATAGTAAAACTAGACGTTATAAGCTCCATATATGGTAATTTTTGGGAGGAGATGGGGTGAAGATGCATGTATGCACAATCTTACCCTGACTGGGATTTATGAAGGAATTTTTGCACAGGTTCTGGCATAAACATGGTTTTATATATCTGAAAACTTTCGTGTGTACACAGAATCAAGCTTTTGTGCGTACATACGCTTTTAAAATGTAGTCTACAGGGAGCTTTATAAATGCGACCCCAGGTGTCTACGCTTAAAACCTGACACCAGTGATTAGTTGGCTCTAACTCTAAAGGTACAGATATCAGAATGCATTGGTGGTTGGTTGGCTCTAACAAAAACACTAAACCAGGGCTGTCCAAACTTGCTTCTGAAGGGTCACCTTTTTACAAATTTTAGTTTTCACCTGCTCCAACACACCTGCA
Source organism: Carassius gibelio (assembly GCF_023724105.1). Taxonomy (NCBI): domain Eukaryota; kingdom Metazoa; phylum Chordata; class Actinopteri; order Cypriniformes; family Cyprinidae; genus Carassius; species Carassius gibelio. The sequence goes on from NC_068409.1 coordinate 5,259,014, forward strand.
TAAGAAATTTTGAGTAATCCTGAAGACCATAATTAGATGATTCAAGTGTATTTAATTAGAGTTAATCATGATAACTCTCTGAGGAATTTAGCATGGTGATAGATATGACAATATAAGTGTATTTGGTGTATGTGGATTAGATCTGCTACGCAGCTGCTGCTGCTGCTGGTTATTGCTGTAGTTGTAGATTATTGCTGCTGCTGCTGCGAACAAGTAAATTAACTTGCTATTGTCAGTGCATAGGGTGATATAATGCTGTGAGAATTTAAGACATACTGCTGCTGAACAAATAGCATATAACATAAACCGTAGCAGATCTATACAGGTGGAACTGGGGAAGGTGGAGGGTTTCAGAGAAGCTGTGAAAAGCGTGCTGCAGGAATCTCTAGTGAATGCTAGCCAGCTATATAAATGTAAAGCAAGTAAGCTCATAGGCTGCATATGAAGCATGAATCAATCAGTTTGTGCCAGGTCGTTTAACTCTCTGAATATCATCAGTTACGTTAACAACCATCAGCCTGCGCCATCTAGAGTTTCATGACTAAACTATATATTTAGAGCTAAACTCTGCAGGAAGGTGGCCTTCCCGGAGCAAGACCAGACCAGACCAGACCAGACACCCTGCCTTAAAGGGGCAATGACAGTTTAATGTTGTTGCACGACCAATAAAGGATGCTGATCCAGAAACAATCTCCCACTTGTGCAAACCACATTATGGGAATGCTAACAGATGGATGTATATCACAAGCTGTATATCACAGAATCTCTATATACATAAATGATACAGAACCACCTATGTGTTCTCCCTTTACGTAAGGTCCCCATTTCCATCAAAGAAGCAAGGCAGATGATTGCCCTAAACTTGATGATGGAGGAGGACAGTGGGGTACATCTGCAATCCATCCCACAGCAGGGGCCTGGCGGGCAGACTAGCTCCTGCGGTGGAGTGGGCTGATAGATGAAGCCCTCTTTCCTGGCCTGCCACACGCCCAGACAGGGCGAGCTCCATGTGGGAGCAGCAGGCCCCATAAGATGATGAGCCAGACTGCAAGGAGGAGACAGGTCACAGTGGCCTCATTAACACCACCACAAATACACACAGTTGCCAAGCAAGCAACACACTCAATCTCACACACTGCACTGCACTGCGAGGATGGAGCTGAAGTGTTTCTTGATCCGGGCCTTTGGTATTTCAGATGATGGGATTCAGGTAATTGTGTTTTCCCGGGGTTCAGGGTCAGGGGAAATGTGAATGGCTCCTGCACTGTGGGTGGGATTCACCTGCAGTGGGATTTCAGCTTCGATTTGCCCTGTTCAACAGCTGGACAGTGCTTGAAATTTGTTTCATTAGAAGATGTTCTTTGTTTTACTCAAAGCTCAATTGTATAATTAGCTTTTGATAATTAGCAGAACGATCAACATTCAGAGAGCACAAATACCAAGAAATTGCATTTTTCCTTTGGATGAACCATGAGATCATTGCTAAGATGTTCCATAAAATAAGATACATTGATTTGAAAATTAAAAAAACATATATACATATATTTGTGTATCAGGTTCTCAACCACAAATAAGTTAAAAAGAACATTCTGTTAAGGACATTTGTTAAGATTATTAACTGAAGATAAGTTAAAACCTTCCAACATTATCTCCGGAGTGTTCATTTTTACATTTTTAACCACCAGGGTATATTTCAGTGCACTTTGTTGAACGTGTTTCTTCACTTGTCTCCCATGCCTTAGTCTAAATGGTAGTACTATGTTGTGCTAATAAGCACTATATATATTCAAGGCAACTGTATTTATCAATCTCCAAGTGATGACATCTACCTTTTTATAAAAGAGCAAATGGATTATTTACTACTGCATTCCTCTAAGCCTCACCATCACCATTTCGTAATCCTTTTCCTTTCCCTTGCTGTGATGGCTAAAAACACAGCTTTGAGAAGTATTGCAGAGCTAGCTGATTGATATTGGTAGGCGAGTACACTTGTGGCGAGTACACCTTTTTGCAATAGCAGGATTTCGGTTTCATTTTTAATTTTTTTAAAGGATCCTGATAGTTTATAGAGGCTGTCAGTAAAACCAAGCTCCTCCCAGTGCTGCTTTTTGATCTAATCAAACCAAGTAGGGAATATACTCCTTTCAGGGGAAACATCAGCATTGGTAATATCCAATTTACTGAGGAATGAGGCGGTTGATTTGACCATATAATAACATGCTACACGAGGCCTGGCAAAATGGAATATATGAATAGAAAATGCATTTACGGTAAAGGAAATCTATTCAAAACCAAAGTAAATCAAAGCAATTAATGATGTACTGATGCAATCTGAAGAATGCAAACAAACATGCAAAATTATTCATGACAGGAAGCGAAGTGTAGAAACAACCTAAGACCTTATCTGAAACTTCAATGATTGCTTAATAGAGAAAGCCAGACACAACTTTCAATCTATAGAGAAGAAAATTACAGTGGCTTCCTTTACAATAGTCTCCAACAGATTATATCAATTACTTATCTCAACATGTACAATGTCACGGCTTACAACACGTTTATCTTTATAATGTAGTGAATGTGTTGCTTGCATAGTATATACATATTTATCACAAAGAAGTTGATTGTTACGGTTAACACTTGTCTTATGATACTGAACACTTGTTTTATGATCAAACATATTCAAGTTCAAAAGTTACTTTGGATGTCATGGAAACCCACAAAACCAATCGACTTTTCTATAATTACATCACATCTCGGAAAAACCTCTGTCTTCCACAATGATATGGTACAAGATGATAATTGTAACCTTGGTAAGTCCTGTGAAAAAACACTTGCTTAAATCCATAACTACTGTGCATGTTAATTTGCACACTTTGTTTAGAATTCATTGCTAGCTGACTGTCCATCATCGCTGACATCAATTAAAAGAACTTTGGAGTTTTATGCAAAATCTCAAACAGGTTGTCAACAGAAAAGAAACACATCTGCAAATCTATATATATATATATATATATATATATATATATATATATATATATATATATATATATATATATATATATGTGTGTGTTTGTGTATGTGTGTGTGTGTGTGTGTGTGTGGTTATTAATTACACTGCGATCTATGAATGTCTACTTTTTAAACTAATAATTTATAACAATCTATGAAAATAACTATATTTTCAAAATGCATTAATAATTTACTACTGTTAATGGATTTTTCCTTATTTTTTACAAACTAATTGAGTTGTCCACGGAAAGAGCTTAAGCTATTAACACACGATATTACTTTTTTCAGTCCTTTGCATTGTGATACAAAGAGTTGAGTATTAAGGGGATTTTCATTTGACAAAGACATTTCTTTTTCTTCTGTGGAATGAAATGTTCTCACCTTCAGAATGGTGGGACAGGGTAAGAAGGCTGACACAAGAGGCACCGATTCCTGATCCAAAAACAGTGATGCGGTTGGAATCACCGCCGAAATAGCCAATGTTCTCACTTATCCAGCGCAGAGCCTGGATCTGGTCCAAAACACCATAATTCCCTTTAGCAGCCTGGTCTCCTGTGCTGAGGAACCCTGTAACAGATCACGGGCAGGTAGTGTTAAGAGAACCTGTAGCACCTGAGGATCCTTCTTAAGGCTTGTCAAACAAACTCATAGATTAAAACTTCTGAATTGGTCTCGCATTGTTTTTGCAATGGACTTTAGACAGTACAGTGGACAATGGATGATACCTCAGCTCTTTGATCAGAGGTGTGCTGCTTATTTTTACATTTTTGTTTTTATTTTTTGCATTGCATCGCATCGCATTCCATTGAATTGCATTGTAAGTTGAATTTTTTTTTTATATAATCAGAAAGAAGAAAAAAAAGTAAAATAGTAGAAATAATAGTGTACTGCTCCAGAAGGACATTTCAAGGAAAATATGCACCATTACAAAACAATAAAAGCAAATGCAGAACTCAGTATTGATAGTGCATTGACTACTATTTGTGCTCAACCATATTGTTGTGCTTAATCAGAATTTCTAGCTAGATTTGTTTGCAGGGAATAGAGAAACAAGACTGAAACAATGTTCATCTACATGTTGCCTCCCAGAAGAGCTATTATTAGCACTGCTAACAGAGAAATGAATTTTCTGATACACAGAGGTTAAATGTTTTTTTCTGGATTGCTTCCTGTCTTCACTTCGACACTGGATGGTTAGCTTTGACAGCCCGACATCTCTAGAGGGGTGGCCTCAAATTGCTAGGCTGGTGTTAACATGTTTGGTACTGTGTGTTCGTGCATATGTGAGAGAGAAAGCAAGAGACTGAAATAGAGAAGAGGAGAGTGGGCGAGAGAGATAAGAGGAGATTCACTAAACAGCTGTGCGACTTTAGCATGCAGAATTTCCATGCAAACCCCTGCATCGTATTCAATAACCACCTGCAATCCAGTTAAAGCAGACCCAACATGTGCTGTAGTGCTACACCATGTGTAAATCCAGCAATATTTTATGAAATGTGCTATATTGATTGTGGCAAATTGTTGACATGGTGATCAAATAAAGCAGAAGAGTATTAGAATTGAAGATAATTTCTCTCTACAATTAAGAAACCATTAAGTGATGGATAATATACTGACAGACCAACTGCATGTAATCTCAGTTTGCTAGCAGAGGCTGAAAGCTCGAAAACAGGAAGCATGTCCGAATCCAATATTATGACCTCTGGTCTGCTGAGTTGCCTTCATCTGGTTGTATCATTCACTTAGTGAAAAGAATAAAAGTGCCATCTTATGAAGCAGTTGAAAGAAAAAAATGAATTCATAATGCATGATTCAATTTCTTCCAAGAAATGGAATTGAATTCCATTTAATTCCTTAGGAGGTATCTTTACGCAAAAATGCAAATGAGGCAGCTGTCGTATTTTTGGACACAGCTTAGCATTAGCATGTTAGCACACTGAATGGGCAGTGATTAAACACCTCTTTACTGCAAATCAGCAAATGACTGTTGTGTAGAGGGAGTGCTGCTCCTGCATGGACGGTTCTGCATGGAAGGTGGAGGAAGGTTCACCATCTTGTTCCACAAATCCTTTTTTATTGTGCTTTCATCAGGATCAAATCAATTAAATAGCATGTAATATGTTAGCATAACAAATAAACCATGTTTTTTTGAAAGGCTGCTTCCTGTATAGAGGAGCATGCATTGATAAAGGAAATAGGTTTTAAGAGAGCAGCTTTCCTGAACATCTCAAGGGCATTGGCAGACATTCTGCACTTCATTATGTCACTTTATATTGACGTAGAGCTGCACGTCGAATCAAATGCGAGTTAATTGACTTATATTCATGCAAAACACACCGCTGCATTTTGCTTCTCAAATATCGTTAATGAGCACAATCAAACATGCGACTATTTGCTGCGAGTGAGATGTGAGATTTCACCCAATCACACAACTAAAGGTGTAAATTTTATGTTTAAAATTATAATAATGTAGTAATAACACACATGTAAAACCTCTTGTATTCTTTTTTATTTTTTTCTGTCAACATCCCATTACAATGACATGTCTTTGGCATACTTTATAACCTAATTATGAATATTGGTTTTAATTCTGTTTAGTTAATTATTTTATAATCTTTGTTTTATTGTTATTATTCTTCTTCATTTTTTTTAATCTGTTATACATTTGACATAAAAACACAACAAATGGTCTTAAAAACAAGTAGGGATGACTTGGACTGAAAATGATTCTATTTAAATTGGGGTGTTCATGATAAGTTGGAAACAAGATCCAGGACTATTACAGAAGACGAAGCAAACAATCCCACAGGCTACATTTAAAAATATATTCTCCATGGTTTGTGATTGTATTTTAATTGGAAATGTGGTAGCGAATGTTTCCTTTGGAAAGCAATTAAGATTACATAAAGATGTTTTTTTTATGCACCATGGCTTTTATACAGGGCTGCTGTACAACTTCCAAAGCACTGGGGTCATACTGAGGTTGGACGAGCCATTATATTTGCTTTGCTTCAATCTGTTATTGCCTGTTGCATAATTTCACTATGTTTATGTTGTGTAGGACTCTCAGAATTGTACACAAAGCAATGCAATCCACTATCTGTACATTATCAGCATCATGTATGACCTCTAGAGGTGATGGCACTTGTTAATTTGATGATAATGCAATGCATACCAATGTTATTATCCCTTTGGGGAATGGAATATGCTTTCCACAGGCAATTTTATGCAGAAAAAAGCTCATAAGGTGACTTCAGATATCAGTAGTACTTAACATCACTAAAGGTGATGAAACACAGACTCTCCTATAAGAGTTTTCGGCTTTATCTACATAGGGCTTTTAACAATAGCTCTTGTTCACAAAGCAGACTGAAAGAGGGTGAGAGCTGTGTCTCAGGCCAATCCTGCACATTCACATTCCTCCATTGTAAAACACTTTTTGGCTCAATCGCACACACAGATATCGATCGATGCAGCAACAATGACATGACATTGAGCTGGTGGGAGCTGGGCAGGAACTGACACTGGAATATGAGCACATTAAATATACAGCAAACCCACTGAGATTTCCTCACCTTCTTTCATCACTAAAGCCGTCAGGCTGATTGCACGCTGCTGTCCATCCTATGCTTCGCCCTCCGTTCATCCACCCTGTCACCTGGACGGCTCATCAGAAACCCTCATGCTTGGAATATCAAAATATTCCACTCGGTTCTGCATTTCATGTGTTCTCAAGAGCCCAAAACATCACACGCTTGGCATTTTTAGATTCATCTGTATATTAGAATGTCACTTTAGACACATAAATATAATAATACATAGAGCTGCAAGTGGCATCTATCAGGGCCAAGCCTGGTAGAGATATAGACAAATAATAACCATAAATAATTTCAATATGCCAAAGCATTGCAGAGATGCCGGCTAAGATACTTCATGACATGATGACATCAGAATAGTGGCCATATTTATTAAAGATCATCACAGACTAGACAAAGACAGTGTATGTTATTTCTAAGGTCAATCGGACCTATGGTTCTGCAGTTAGAACCAATTTGATGATTTGATGTCTTTTTCACACCAACAAGTTGCCCAGTCCTGCTACTCCACTCCCATTCTGTAAATTGTGGGAATCTCTGGCCTTACACAATTCTGTCAAATCTGGTGAAAACATCTCATTCAATTTAATAATTATCTCCAAATAAACATTTACCTGTATTACTTTGGCATGAAGAATTAAAATCTTGCCCATAAGAAAATAAGTTGAGAATATTATAAATTAATAAGCACATAATTCTAGTTCAATGGCCATTAGATGGCGCAGACCCCAAAACTTCCCATGCTTCCTCTCGGCATGGGGGCGATGACACATCTTTAACGTTCAAATATATTTATAAATAAAAACATTTTACTGCAAATTGACTCAAAATGTGTGCCATGGGAAAACCAGGTAGTGTTTGACTTGGTATTTTGCAGTTTAAGAATTATGTTTATATATGAATAAAAGCCTAAATTAAATCTCCTCATCATAATAAAGCAACTGCATCTCCTCAGAAGACTTGGATTAAACTGCTCAAGTGATATAGACAGCTTTTACAACATCTTGAATACATTTACTTTCAAACAATGGAACATTTTGTGAGAGAATATTAAAAAGGTCTTCATTTTTGTATCGAAGATCAAAGTCTTGAGAGTGAGCAAATGATGACAATGTTTTAATTTTTTGGTGAGTTCTCCCGCTAATGTCTCTGAAGCCGAAACCAAAATACATGATACTCGTTACTGAGCTTAAGAGAGAGGCTTTGTTAGTAATAGAGGAAGACAATATGGAAGGGAGGAAGAGGATGATGCAATGGAGTAGAAGCGTTCGACATCAGCCAGTCTGTCTTCCTCTCTTTCCTTCAGTGTGGATGCCAGCTAACAAGGCTGTCTGTGTGTCTGAACTCTCTGCCAGTCTCCCATCCTTAGCTACACAATCACAGCCTTGACAGCCTCATAACCCCCTCCATTCTCTCCCCAGGGCTGAATGAGGGACACTGGGGTGAGGATGATGAGGGAAAGGGAAGGCCACCCTCAAAAAAATATAAAGAGGCAATGTGTTCCCGCTTCCTTTAAGGATTCTGGATTCCCCCACCCCTCACTGCAGGGAAGCAATTCCTTCTTCCCAGACCTCAACCTCCCTGTCAGGCCACTGAATTCCGGAAAATATGGGATTTGAAAAGAAAATGGGCTTGGCAGGGGCGGGGAGGGGGATTGCCATTTGTATCACTGTACAGTCCTCTCTTCAAAGACACTCGCTGGCGCTTCAGTGATGAGTCTGGGAAGTTGGGGGAAGGCTAGAACAAGAGAGCTGTTTTTAAGGCTCTCTGAACACTGGGGCCCATTCACATCCCATTTCTGCTCACTTTCTGATGGAGGGGTGGAAAAGAAGAGGCCACAACTAGAGATTTCTATGTGAAATAGATGTGCTTCCAGCATGTAATGAATGGCATCTGAGAAAATATGGGGTGAGGCTTGTTTTGCTCTCAAATACTGTGATGGTATTTCAGAAATTCACTTTGTCAGAATTTCATTAATCCATTAACAATCATTCTATTGTCTTCCTGTTTTGAATTGATGGGTTATTTATGCTGGTTTTCATACGTTTTGATTCTGCAATTGGATGACTTTTAGTGATAATGTCAAGAAGTGTAAAAACTAATGAAATATAATAACATTATTTTAACAATATTTTCCTTATACCTTGAATACACAGTTCTTTCAAATGTGTATTTCCCCCCCCCACATATATCATTTAAATAGAGGGCAACACTTTATTTTAAGGTGTTTCTTGTTACACGTTGCATACACTTACTATTAATAACAATAAATTAGGCAAAATTACATGCAAGTAAACCTAAGCCAAACCCTAACCCTAACCCTAATCCTTACCATATAGTCAGTAAATGTAGTTAATTAATATTGCTCAGTACTTAAATGCCATGTCACAAAAAAGTTATCAGTCGCCTATTTTTTGATTTTCTTGATTTATTTCCCCTCATGACATGAAATGGCTTCCTGTATTGCCTTCTGCACATTGCAGTTGAAAAACAAAACACGATTGAAATCTAAAGATTAGAAACCCAAGCTAGATAGAATACATAAATGAGTCTAACTATCCAAAAATATCCATGATATCAATTAATATATGTATTATAAAATGTATATGGCAGCAATCATTTGCATAGCGATTTTATTGCATATCTATTTCAGTATATATTAAAACAAAACAAGCTTGTTTCAACAGACATGATAAATTAACTTAGCTCATAACAGTAGTGTAATATCCATTACAGACTTTACATTAGGTCTGCCAGTCTGATTATTTGTGAGGAATTCAGGCAAATGCTATGAATCACAATTAATTGAAGTGCACTGACGAAACTTCAACATCCATTTAACCAGCTCTTGTTGACCGATTCAAGATGGCGGCAGCATTAATATATGTGGAGAAGTTGAACATTAATATATCTGTGAGTCATATATATCCATTTGGCATTTTGGACGTATTAACATATTCATCACAGAAGAGGCATATTCCAGTCACTGTCTCTATGTACTGCATTGTAAAATTATTTTATATATCTAGAAAAATAAAATGAACACTACATCATTGACCTATAAATCATATAATCTCATCATTCATCAACTAGAGGTTTGTGATTGAGTGACTTGCATGGAATTAATGACTGCAGATATAAGATAGGACAGCATTAGAGGAATGTCATACCTAGATTTAGATGAGGTCTGACAAGACCGCCTTTCCATCTTTGAGCTCTTAATAACAGTAAGAGCTCTAGTCGTGAAGAATCTCAGTCCAAACTCTTTACTATTAGATGAAACAACCAATGTGTGTGTGTTTGTGTGTGTGTGTAACTGTGCAGGCAATATATTCTTAGAATTTAGGTTTTCAGTTCAGTCGAAATGAGCAGTTGATGAGATTGCAACGGACATGCAATTTTGAAGGTATTAAACACATTCACCTCAAAGACACAAAACCTGTCATATTTATCCGCCTTGGTGGAACGCTACAAACCAAAACCCATATTGTTGATAGGCGGGGATAAACGATCTGGGAAATTTGGGACTGATAAAACAGATTGCTTCCACTAAAGTCCAATGCCTTTAGGAGCATACAGTAAGCAGCGTAAAGTAAATCAGGGTGCTTATGGGCCAGCTGTTAGCCATCCTGTCCTGTGACAGCACTTCTCTTAATCTGATTACATGAACATGCTCTCTCTCTGGACAGGCAGGAACCCTGTGAATGACAAAAGAGTGGTGCGCATTGAACGGCCCTGCTCTCATGGAGCACTTCCCAATCAATCACATCCCAGCATTGAATGGCACTGAATGGAAGTGTGTGTGTCAGGGTGGGGGCGACTCGCTCTGCATCTCAAAGACAGCAAAAGGCTTTTACGCTAAGTGTAAGCTGCAGCCTCAGAGCTCCAAGAGTACAGAACCTTGCGTACATCAGACGGGGGGTTATCAAAGCAAATCAGTCTAAGGGAGCTGGTGTACACGGTCACATTTCAGAGCATCTTCAAAGTGCTGCTCGCCCCCGATCGCAGGTGGGAGCTGCGATTTCATCTCCTGATAATGAGAGGCTTTGGGGGGAGGGTGGGGCTTTAGCTAAGAAGTTTGAAGAAAAGCAATGCAAAACTCCAAACGCTGTCGCGCCGCTCATTTTCGGTCTGACAGCCTGCTTTGATAAGACCATCTTTTTCCTTCTGGCATCGTACGGTTCGAGCTCATTCTCAAAGGAGGAGTTCGCTCGCAAATTAAAACACTTACCACAATATTATGCCAAACTTGTATGACTTTTGTCATACTACACCACTATTGACCCCTTACAGCAGGGATAGGCAACTCCGGTCCTGGAGGGCCACTATCCTGCAGAGTTTAGCTTCAGCCCTCATAACAACTCAACCGCCTGTATCTATCTAGTAATCCTGAAAACACTTATTGCCTTGTTCAGGTGTGTTTAATTAGGGTTGGAGCCAAACTCTGCAAGACTGTGGCCCACCAGGACCGGAGTTGCCTATCCCTGCCTTACAGACTACACACTATTGCAATATATGCACATAGTATACATAGGTAGGATTGGAACAAAGTTTGGAACAAAATGTGGGGGACTTGTTGGTGACCATTTCTAACATTAAATAAACTCTTCCTTTAATTATGAGCGCAGATTTGGAAGGAACTGGCAGGTTGTTGCTGTGGGCTTGTGGTTTTGCTTGCCCCATGTCTTGTGTTTTGCAAACAATTTGTCTGGAATCAAAGGTGAAAACATCATCCAACTCATTAGGGGGCTGTCGAGCGTTCAGCTACCAGCAGAGCCAGCATATTCTCCTACTGGATGGGCAATAAAGGAGCGCTACACCGCCACTCTTCCTTGCCAAGTCCCTTTCCCTCAGTGGCGTAGGCATGGAAAAGCAGCCCACACCACAGCTGTCCAGCTCTACAGAAGATTACAGGGGAAGCTGTCCACTGCCTCCCAGTGTGTGAGTGTTTGAATGCGCTGGGAGTGAGGGTGTGCGGTTGGGAGGTATGGATATTAATCACGGCGAGCGGTGCAAGCCTGGGCCTGCTCTAGAAGATGGATGTGGTGTGAGTACGGTGATGTCACCCTGACGAATGGCTTGGCGATGTTGGAGGAGACTTGCACATCGCCTCTCATTTCAATTAGTTCCCAAGCACTACTACCTGCTCCATCCTCTCACGCAGGTTAGAAACACACACACATATGCATTACAAACACGCACCATTCCTCTTCTCCGGCTGTGGCCCGAACTCACCTTTATCAAGCTGAAGTGACAGTAGTTTTTCTTAACAGGCTGCACTGATACGCGATCATTGCTCAGGAAACAGTTACTTCACATTAATGGCGCAGTCATTTGTAGTCCTCTATTGTTGCTGTCATTGCAAAATGAAGTTCTGTTTCTGTCTACTCAACACTTGCTTCTAAAAAACGGTTTATTTTCCCATGATTCTACAAGGATATTTACCCAAAATAGAGACCAGAACAAGTATCAAAATCCATGCAAAATCTCCATCAGACAATGCAATCTTTAAATAGCTGCCCTACAATAAGCTCAAAGTTTGTTGGGTAAAACAAATAAATCAAAATGTAAAAAAGAGGCCCTGTTTACTTGTGATGCACTACAATTTCAGCAAACAAATTTTTAGCCAAAATGGTCTGAAGAGCTGAAATCATTGACCGAAACACTGTTGTTTCATTAGCACTTCTCTTATGGCGTGTGTTGACTGAAGACATAAACTACAACAATCTTTTACATTTAAGTTGTTTACTGTTAATGCGTGTGAAAAAAACAACAACTAAACATTACATGTAGAAGCCGAAGCTTTCCATAACCACCAGCTTTGTGCTTTGATCATTTTAATATGAAACTGTAGCCACCTCAATTATAATGGCATGTGAACTGGTCATCTGTTCTGCTTTACTAGTTACAGCAAAAAAGAATGTTATGTAAAAAAACATAAAGATACATTAAAAATACATTAAAAATCTCAATATTGAAAAACTATACACCACCCAACATTACTGTTATTGTAGAAAATAGAAAAGAAAGGGTTGTGTGTTTATTTATTTTTTATTTTTTTTTTATATCTATCATCATTGGGTGATGGTTGACAATTTAAAACAAAAAAGACTCCAACAGCGAGACAAAATCTCACAAGACGTATGTCCGGAAAATGTATAAGTATTATGAGTATTATATCTGGCACCATAATTTGTGAATCTATTCCATTTCGTTACGTTTTTTAACATAAACAAGGATGAATTTATTAAATATGGTTCTCACCAAATTCAAACCATAATCCAAATTCTGGAAATAAATCATTATGGCTGCCTTACTGTCATTTGGGGAAGACAAAATAATAATAATAAAGACAAAAATAATTATATATATATATATATATATATATATATATATATATATATATATATATATATATATATATATATATATATATATATATATATATATAATGCAAAACATTATAGCAAAAAAATAAAAAATACAAATAAAAATAAAGAAGATTGGTTATTGATTCAACACAGAACTGGTCGGTTGGGTTCAGGGATCACGTCTCTTTTTTGGAGAACTTTTAAAAATATCTATAGAAAAAATGAATGGGGGAAATAGCTCCAGAAGCCATACTGTAGAAAAATTTAGTGGACACTGATGAACTCAATTTGGACCTTTGTAGGAAGAATGATAGACTGATACCTCAGGGAATAAGCATGAGTTGATGAGCTCCAGCATCTCTAATGTAAGCTGCTGCTCTGAGCCAATGATAGCAGCAGAACAGGAAACAGCAAGCCCCATTTAAAACACAGGTCTCAGCGGACTGACCTATACCTTTAGAGCTGATTTATCTCATGTGTAAACTCTCTTCTCTACTCAGAGAAATGGCCTCTCTCTAAACTGCTGCCTTTAAGACTTCAAGAGCCTCTGCTTGTGCAAAGTAAGCACTGGGCAAGGGATTTGAGAAGTGTCCCTGGGGCTCTGAACTCCAGCTTAACACATAACTTGGGCTTTGAACCTCTGAAGCTTTTAATCCGGCTAAATAATGGGAACACATCTAATGCCCTGTATATGGGATGAAACTCTGTGTATCGTGATGCTACAGTAATGAGCTGGGCATTTGTGCCGGTTGCCCCCTGCAAATAACCTTTGAAGTCTATTATCTACAATAGCCTGTACGCAATCTTGTACAGTTTTTCATTCCAGAACATAATGATTGCACCACATGTTGATGATCTAGGAACACTACAGCTTTTAATGTGGCAGGGTTTCCAACAGTTCTATTTATAATATACATTTATTTGGGGTGTCCAATTACATATAGATATTGGTGAGTCATCTGAACAACTATTTGGTCTGATCAGCTGCAACATAAAACCACCTGCCTTGTGTAGTGTAGGTTCCCCTAATGCTGAAGTGTCAGGCATGGACTCTCAAGATCTCTGGACATGTCCTGTGTTCTATTTATAATATAAAAAAAAGTTGTGAAGTAGTTTCTGATCACATCTCTTAGATGCTCAGTCAGAGTGAGATCTAAAGAAACTGTAGGCCAAGGCAACACATTGAACTCTTTGTCATGTTCCTCAAACCATTCCTGAACAATTTGAGCAATGTGGCAAATGCAGTATACTGCTGCAAGTGGCCACTGCCATCACGGAACATCATTGCTTTGAAGGGGTGTACAGGTATGTGGAAATTATGCAATTTCTATTTGTTGTTGAAATATAATCATTTACACTGTGGCTGTCATAACCTACTAATGAGCAGCTGTATAGTCTATTATTTCATGAAATGCTCTTCTCTACACTTCATTTTTTCTATCAAATAACGAGCTGTGGACACTGATGACTTGCCTGAGGTATATGAAATGCTATGTGACATTTTGTTAACAAACTGTTTTGATCAAACATTTACGATAACATGAGGCATGAGATGTTAATTCGTGCTTATTTCACGTTAAAACTATAGAAATAAGATGAAGGGATGATTGCGCTCACTCGTGCTCTGCACTGAACTTAAGTGTTTGTACAGCGAGCTGTCAAATCAAAGAGCACAACCATCTCTAGGGTTTACATCGAATGGTCCACAAAAGAGAATATGTATATATATATATATATATATATATATATATATATATATATATATATATATATATATATATATATATATATAGTGTTAGCAAATAGTTGTTTCACTGTGGAAATTTCTAACACCACTAATACTTCCCCTTACCTCCAAACCGAAGCTGTGACCCCAAAACCACAATACGTACAGATCTGTAAAAAAACTTTGCACTCCTAGTACTAACTACTGCATACTAGGTTCAGGCCACATGACTTGCTGTTTCAGAGATGCCCTGACCCAGTTCTCTAGCCATGGCTGTTTGGCCCTTGTCAAAGTTAATCAGCTCTTTTCGATTGTCCATTTTTCCTGCATCCAACACATGAAATTCAGAAACTAACTGGTCACTTGCTGCCTAATATATCCCACCCCCTGACAGGTGCCATTGTAACAATATATCACAGTCATTCACTGCATCTGTTAGTGGTTTTAATGTTGTGGCTGACCTGTGTATAATAAGCAATGAAAATGGCTACACTGACGTCGAGCAATATATTGCAAAATTCACTTCTTTATTCACATTAGTCTTTATCTAGCACTCAAACAATGAGGAACTTATTTAGGTTGACACGGTTAAACAACACTAAATATTTAGCTAAAAGAATCCTTCAAATGGACTTCTGCAGGAATGAATCAAATTTAATTGGTGAGCTGTTGTTGCTGTTTTTACTGCTTCATTTACACAAACTGTCTGAATAAAGCTGTCTGCTATAATGAACAGACTTCCAGACAGTTTAAGAAAAAGCACATGATTATTGCCATTCGGCTGTAAGTGTGCACAAATACTGTGTACCGCCAATCTGCTAGTGAAGCTTTGTTTTTTTGTTTAAGTCTAGTGAGCTCTATTGGCTTTTGATATTTTTAGTGATGATATGACAAGCTAAAACCCTCCCTGAATCATCTCAAAATTCATCCCTCTTAAAAGCATTAAAGCTAAAAATACAAAAGTTAAAAAGTTTAAGATAGCTGGACCACTGCAGTCAACCATCCTACTAACCCATTCCTAATATATATATATATTAGGGGTGTAACGGTTCACAAAATTCACGGTTCGGTTCGATACGATACACTGATGTCACGGTTCGGTTCGGTTCGGTTCGATACGTTTTAGATACAGCAAAATGTAAAAACATCTCAACTTTTCAGAATGCCGCAAGCGCACCGCGGGTCATGTGACAAGAACCAACCAATCAGCTTCATCCTTTCCCGTAACAACGTTGAGAGCTCAGCCAAGATGAAGGATCAGCTGATCATAGTTGTATATGGATTGCAATTTTGAAATAAATTTAGTAGCAGAGCTACTGCAAGCGATTTTTAGAGCTGCAAATCCATTTATCCTTCGCTGAAATTTCCGCGTCTCATGGAGAGAGCACGTCATTGTTGCTTAGCAAAGACAGACGCCTCATGAGCGCTTCTGCCCGAGCGCTTTGGAAAGGAGGAGAAAGACGCGCTTAGCGTTTTCCATGCGTTTTTAGGCACGATATGTGAACGGCCCCTAAGGCGCTCGCTCACTCAGCACGCGCTGAAGGCTCGTTGCAAAATGTCGAATGCATTTAACAGACCAGAAATATAAGATCCTAAAATAACCAACAGGTCTGGTGTTTGGGTTGGATTCCCTGTAAGCTATAGTGTCTAAATGCTGCAGGGATAGTTTGCTGCGTGCATGTTTCTCCTTTTTTTCGTCTTTTCCCAGATAGTACTGACGCATATATCCCAGATATTCCCGCTGGTGTTTTTTTTTTTTTGTATTCCCGCTGGTGTACCCTGTCATTTTGCAGATGCGACATACCGTTGTTTTTTTATCCACCACTCTCTTGCCATCACCATTATAGCTTAAAGGGAATCCAAAGTGCACCCAAACACCAGACCTGTTGGTTATTGGAGGATCTTCTCATTTCTAGTCTGTTAAACGCATTGGCTATTTTGCAACGAGCCTTCAGCGCGTACTGAGTGAGCGAGCGCCTGCTGAGTAGCCTAACATAAACATATAAGATGGTGTTTTTTTCTTCTTCGGGAGTGTCAGGGGCGTTGCCTGTTACGTTGTTTGGGTTATTGGGCTACCTTGTTGAACGCATATCATTATATTTCTCTCTCTCTCTCTTTTTTTTTTTTTTTTTCAAATATAATTAAATACTCCAACGAACCGTTCGGTATACATAATGCGTACCGCGTACCGAACCGAAAGCGTCGTACCGAACGGTTCAATACGAATACGCGTATCGTTACACCCCTAATATATATATATATATATATATATATATATATATATATATATATATATATATATATAGTGAATCTGACCATGTAATATGGGATGTTAGAGCGTTACAGAATAAGAGAGTGCTGCTGTCTTTTCTAAATCGGAAAATACATTCAAAACTCACAAATTCATTGTGAACTAATTCAATTACATAATTTGCAAATCTAAGCAGTCTCTTACCTAAATGCACATGCTTTATGAAGGATTGTTCAAAGTAAAAGATTCTCCCAACATATCAAATGTTCTCTCACACAACACCAAATGTTGCGAATTATACAGCACCTCATCAGTGCACAAATGCAATATTTTCTTCTTCAGCTGACATTCTCTGCAAATAAGTAACACATGGCTTTGATTCATTTTAATCTATCTCACTCTGCCATTCCCTTTTAATCTCTCAGCACCAAAGAACTCTGTTCTCCCAGAGAAATAGAAAGAATAAAAAAAGGTTAGATCTCTTTGTGTTTCATCTCTGCCTCCTGCGATCCCGTGAGAGCCCTATCTGTGCTCCTGTGCCTGGTAATGGGAGCTTGTGCCAGGGCCCCTGTTTGTTTGGCTTTTTTTCATCCCTTCCACATCTCACAGAAATCTGCCTGACAGTTCAACGCCACAGCTTTTCCCCACAGGACTCTCCATCAGATAAGATGCCATCAGGATTTTGCTTTCCTGCTGCCCATTGGCTAGCCGAGCATTGCCCACCTGATAGACAACAGTACAGTGGCCGAGAGCTGCACTTGCTAGCTGCTCGGTCTAGCATTTTTATGATTCTAGAAAAACTTTTAGCCTCCAATCTAACCTTTATTTGCATTCCAGACTCGTTAGAAAAACATGTTGATTTTTTTCTTTTCTTTCATAGAGGCCAGCATAATTTATAAGCTCCCCTCACATCGGGAGCTCTCCTGTGATGTCTTGTAATGCTGCCTAGGTAGGTTTTGTAACACAACTTGCTACTGTCTCTTTAACAATACAAGTTATATCTCAGATAACTGTTCTTGTGCCAGAGATGATTGTCTTCAGATTCTGCACAATGAGGCCAGAAGAATCAAATGACTGGCTCCTCTACTGGAGGACACCGAAGCGTTTACTCTTGTCATTGCAAGTTAATGCTACTTTGCTGTATCTGTGTTTCAGAGAGACTAAACACACTCTACAGCCGCAGAACCTCATCTTACATCCTATTTCCTCCCTCCTCCAGGAATAAATTAATAAAGGGGCTCCCAGCTCTGCAGGTAATACAATTAAGTTTGACAACTGTGCTTTAAGGGCGAGCTGACAGTGCAGAAATAGATGAGCCATTGTCTGGGAGAGACCCGTGTCACAGCACGACACACTCCACATTTCCTGTTGAGCCGATGGATAAAAATACCTGCTGAAGGCATTCCTGTTTCTATTAGAGGATGGCTGAATATGATCAGAGACATATCAGTCATCCATATCATGCCTATCAGTAAGTCTACAGAATTTAACCAAAGCACGTAACTTGTCCAGTGCGGTTTGTGATAGTAACATTACATCTATCTATATTTTATGCATTACAACTTAAAAAACAAAAACAAAAAAAAACAAAAAACAACAACAACAACTATTTTAAAGCTGCAGTCGGTAACTTTTGACGCTCTAGCGGTTAATAAACAGAACTGCTTGCGTCTTGCGGAAGAACATCGTAGCCGGAACTACTTCTCTCTGTTTATGTCTATGAAGAATCACAAAGGTACTGGGTTACTCCGCCGCGGTATCCCCGAAGTAAGTAAAATAGTCCGAATATAAACACTTAATATAGGTGCACCCTAGTGATTCAGGACAAGCTAAAAACACGGTTTGGAAAATGGATTCATGGTGTACTCGCTTATTATATACACTTTTCTACATTTTGAACACAAACAAAGTTACAGACCGCAGCTCTGATTGGTTTTTTCTTACCGGGAGCGATTGAGTTTCTGCAAATGGCAATAGGAGCACTGGGAGGAGCCAGAGGAGCTTGATTTTTTTTCACAGATTTTCTGTCTCATATTCTACTGTCAGGACATAATTGTCACGATCGGTGTTACTGGAAACACGGAGAGAGAACCAATAGCAGGTAAGTCATTTATTAAAGGGTAATCCAAAGGGGTAAACAGTCCAGGCAGGGGTCAAAACCAAACATAATCCAAACATGAAAACAAGACAAGAAGACAAGGCAAGGGCAAGACTGAATTGACAGACATGAATAATCATAAGACATTAAACAAGGACTCCGTAACACTGGCTAAGACAGACCGGGTATAAATAGACAGAAGGTGATGAGGGAACTGGAGACAGGTGGGGAACAATCAATTAACTCAAACAAGGAGGAAGGTGACCAAATAAGGGAACAGGAAGTTGATAAGGTGACAGACACCGTGGGAAGGAGGACACCTAGTGGAACCCCAGGGAACACCACCCAGACACTGTGACAATAATGACAGGTTTAACAAATATGTAAAAAAATATATTTTTACAAAAGTTACCTACTGCAGCTTTAACTGCATATTTCATCACATCATTATAGTATTAATTTCATATTACATGTTAATTGGCTATTGTAAATGTAGGCCTATTTGCTTCCTGAGGGAAGATGTAGTTATTCATGACATCAAATCAATAACCAAGCTTATTTCAAAATTTTGCCTTTTGAGAAAAGTATATAATTATTGGATTACCATGATTAGGGGAACAGTTGAGTTTCTTTTGAAATCTTCTCTTTATAGATGCTCAGCCATCATTTAGCGGAGGCGGAATCTAAAGAGTCGAGTCAATTGTACTGTATGTTAATGAATCTCCCAGACCCCATGGTACCTGTCAGTTTGCCACATTTTTCTCTTCCTCTGAAGCGGGCCTGTCTAGCCATTGTCTGCTGTGGGTTTGTGGTTAGACGGGTTGAAAGAGGTCCTTCCTCTTCTCTTGCAACTTTCATGTCTTTCTCTCCTTGCATCTGCATGTCGATGCCATCTCATTTATTTCTCTGCTCTCCTGTTCTGAAGGCTGGCTGGTCTGGAAGTGCTACGTCAGAGAGTAGATGGGGTGACGGCTCAGAGAGAAAGAGGAAGTAAGTTTCATTATTCAAAGTCCTCCGGTCGGGCCACTCAAGGCCTCTGATGATATTGTGGTGTGACCTTGGTTGTTTAGTTTGTGCATGCATTACATCTCAGCGCACTTGATTCACAGGCCGTTGCAGCTCGCAGGAAGATATGGAGATGGATAGCCTTTTTGTGGCAGTTTTTTTAGAAAATTTGCAGACTGCTACAAACAACGTCCAGTCATTAGCTGTTATGGACCACAGGTGCAACATCGAGCAATTAGTGCTGGTCATCTGGCTGTGGAAATTTGCTCAGAATATTAATTAAGCTCCATGATTTGCCTAATGTTTGGGTCTGGGATATGAACTAAATTCCCATTTGGAGTGTTATCTTGGACAAGGAGTATCTCCGGCCGGCACGGAACAGAACTGGAGTGGAGCGTTTGAGTGGCAGGCGTCTAACCTAATTAAACTATGAGTACAATTAGTCTTGCTTGTGAGCAGTTTCATAATTATGACAGATTCATTAATTATTTAACTTAATGAGGCGCTCCTGCCCAGATAGATGTTAGTGTGGAGCGTTTAGTGGCTCCAGAGCTAATTTGGCAGGTTGCTATTAAAATCTTTGGATTTGCACGAACAACTCCAGTCGTGAATCAACAAAAAATGAAGAAGGAAAATCTTCAGCACATGACTGGTAATGGACGCAGGCTACGTGACTCACATTCAGATCTCAAGCATGTTAGGAGGTTTCATTTAAATCAATTTCTATCTAGAATCAGGACCTGCACTTACAGTATAAACAAAACTAGATTTTTAAGAAGTCTTGAAAGTCTGTACAAAACATGCCGCCACAATCCTGACGCATGCAGGGTGTATTAGGCAGTTAGTATGCTTTTTCTAAGTGTTTGCTTATTATTCCAGTTAAGAGAAGCCCACCTTGAAGTCGCATAAAACAATCCATCTCCACACTTGAAAAGTTGAGAAGGCATCTGACACGAACACGACAATGATTAGAAACAAACAAAAAAAATCCATCTGACAAATCTAACGAAACTTGGAAACCAATTAGGCTTAAAACAGTTTTGTTTCTATCTCAACTCATCTCTGTGTGAAGTTTGCATGGGGCTTATTTTGGCGAATCAAGCAAATTACCATTATAATTTAAATTTTAATTATACACAAATGATTAAAGGGTCGACTCAATTGACCTCGCTTGCAAAGGCTGTTAAACAGAGAGTGCTTGGCCTTCATTTATATACAAACTCAACCTGCTCTCCATGGGGTTTTCACCTTTTTTTGATGCAGCAAGGTTATTGTTGGCCCAGGGCCTCACCCTGCTTTTAGGATTTGTGCCACTCCAGCCACAAACAGTAAGGTGATGACAGGCCTATTAACCCAGCCTAGGGTCCAGCCGTGAATACGAACATGAGCTAAAATTAGGTAGCTACAACACATATATGATAATCATGCTGTATATAATCTGAAATGTTCTTTCTTTTCCCTATGTGAATGTTTTTGCTAGTTGTAAAGCCCAAAACAACCATGTTTTATGCTATCCGGTCTGAATTATGGTGCATACCAAAAAATTGGACCAGTGCTGTGTATGCGAAAAGTGAACAAACCTCATTATTATCGTTAACTTTTTGCACACTCAAAGCTGATCCTGTTAAAGGTGTTGAGCAGAAAAATTTACAAATTCGCTTGCCTATACAATACTGATGGTTAATGGTAAGCGAGCTTGGCTTGAGCTCAAGAGTTCAACCCCTACATAGAAAGAATAAGAGAAATAGAGGAGGAGATGGATGGGGAGTGATGCTGATTGACTCGACTTGATTGGCTCGTAATGATGATTGACAAGACTGAATTATTAGGCTTCTCCCAAACCTATGTTTGGAACTTCATTTATTTATAAATGTGGAAAGAGATTGATTAAACTTTCCATTAGTTGAAAAGCACCACTTTTTCTCAAAAGCATCTCATTCAAATGAGACTTGTTGTGTGGAGAACCAAAATGGCATTTTTTTTCTTCTTCAGATATTTCATCTACAATATAGTGATGTATCAGTTCTCGAAGGGATATGTCAGGGGCTAATTGTTAGAAATTGAGTTATTGAGCAGTTTGCCCTTGCTGGTGCCCTAAAGGACTAGCGGCAAATACAAATAGCCTTCCTGCTATATTGGCATTCTGCTGAGAAACTCCTGACTTACTCGTGCCATAATATTGTTGTAATAATTGGAGCTCAGGGGCCATCAAATATCATGCCAGTTTGTTCAATTGATTCAGACAAGCCAAGAAAAGAGAGAGACAGAGAGAGAGAGAGAGAGAGAGAGAGGGCAGAGAGAGAGAGAGAGAGAGAGAGAGAGAGAGAGAGAGCAAGGGAAAGTATGAAATATCCAAAAGTCAGCCAAGAACTACCCAGTCAGACAAACTCCTCAGGGCCAAAAAAACTGAAGAATTTATGTTTTCAAACTACCAACCCCTGTGGCAATTTGAGTTGCTCAGCAGGATGATTATTATTTTTTAGCTTTGCATTTCATCAAATGATTTTACAAGATATTTGTGCTGCAGTGGTGCTTTCACCTGACTAGAGCTTTTGGCGAGGACCCAAAAGTCAGGTTGAACTCAAAAATTAGTTGGTGTGAAAGCTGTATTTTGGGATGTTGAGCAAATAGTCTGAATGCAATCCTTGCGGAGGTGGATTATTACAGGATATTTTATGTTATTGCATGCATATGCAATTGAGTTCCATTTTGAGCAACTTGTGTAATACATGAATCGGATGTGGAAGTGGCGATCTGTGTGTTTGAAGGTTTAATAGTAAAACCACAGGGGAAAAAACTGTTAGGGTGGCATCTTCTCATCCTAGTCATTATCTACAGAGTTTGAGTAGTAAAATAGCAACCATACAGTATGAAAAGAGAATCTGGGGGATGGGGCCAATCAAACTTCAGCTCTCAAACCAAGTGTGAAAACAGCCATACTGCCATCAGCGATGACAAACAACAGAGCTTTTGTTCTCACAACAACCAGTTATAATTTGTTGCTCTCTTGGATTGTTATTTGGCAAGTGATTAAATTAGATACATTTTTAGAGTAGTCAATATCTGTTCAATATCTATTTTGGATTGTAATGAATGAATTTTTTTTTTCATCAAATCTGGTTAAGACACAAAGTTATAGTTCATTCAACACAGACTGGAACATGTCTGTAGCAACATTTAAAAAAAAAAAATATTATGTTGCTTGTTGCACATTTTGCAACACTTAAAAAAAATGTCAAATGAGTGGCGATAAATGCTAGAAAATCTGGCAATGTTTTATTACGTTGCATGTTGTATGTATCATAGAAGTTTATAAAATAAATGTCCAGTGAATGATGCTAAAATAGCATACCACCTACAAGAAACCTGGCCCTAAACCTAACCATAATTGTACAAAAAAAAAAAAACTAAAGGAAAACATGTAAAAGTCGCAATTGCCAAAAGCAACCATTCCAGTTTAGCTTGTTTCTGCAAGTCTTTAAGCTCTTTTATATCAGACCACTTTATCCTTGAGCTCCTTTATTCACAGACACTCGTTCCAAAGCACTCCACATCACAAGTGCAGCTGTACCAGGTGGGCTACTGAGTAAGTTTACTTCATCAGAAAAGTCATACATACTGAGCTAGTTTTTGAATTGAATTAATTTGAATGATTTGCTTACAGTCACTACATCAGGCTCAGTTAAAAGGAAGCATTTTAACTTTGAAAAAAAGGACACCTCACCTTCTAGCAACACTATTATCTTCCTAAACAGCTGTCCTTCTATTTAGATTCACCAGCTTTCAGAGCATTTGCTCCGTAATGCTGATTGAATTGCACTGTGTGTTCATTACAATTTGGCCAGTCAACCACTGAGGTATAGCCGAGTAAACAGAGGACACATCAGATGAAAAACCAACATTTAACATATCATTTACAGGCTTCCAATATTAAGCAGTGATGGACTGCAATGCATTGCAATATAACCTTTTGACAGCATTCCAATGAGAGAGCTCGATAATCTTTACACTTCAAATAGCACACACACTGAGGGGTTAATAGAGAAGGTCATGGCACCAGCATGCAGTCACGCAGAAGAAAGCATGTGGCCATGAAACACATGGCACAAAGCCAATACAAGAGCACCGCCCAGTACATTAGCAGCTTACTATACATTAGCATTTTTCACAGTACCTCTATCTCACTGTTATTTCTTCATACTGCTTTGAAAAAGATCCTATATGCATGGGATGTTGGTGTGTTTGTATCCACACCAGGCTTCTAAACTAGATTAACCTTGTCAAGCATGACACATGGAATAGTACTCTTAAAAATCTTTCATATTTTTTTTTTTTACAATTTCAATAATGATTAGCTTGTAGCTTAGCATGCTACTGTTTTTCAGTGTTGACCAACTTCTGCATCATGAAGATTATGAAGGTCAGCAGGCTAGCAGCACCAAACCAGTTGGAATGAGCTGGACTAGCAGCATATCCATAGATTTATCGAGAAATGTCATTAATAGATTTGTACAAATGCTGAGTAAAAATACTTAAATGAAAATGCTTCCAACTGAAGATGTGGATACACCCGTTACCTAAGCAAGCAGACTGCAGGACCAGAGGTAGCTAAGCTATTTATGCAAAGGTGGTGTGGTATTCAAACTGTGACTCACCGGGAGGGAAAACCCTTTGACAGACACTTTCTCAGAGAGAATGTCACAGAACACCTGAAGCTGCTGTAGTCAAATTCATTAGTGCACACGCTAGCCTTATTTTCTCCTGAGGGAGTTAGTGTATGTATTGGGTAAACCCTAACCCATGATGATATTTACACCGTGCAATTAAATGTTTTTTAATTTGTTTTTTATCTCTTATGTGTTTCTCAACATAAAGCAGTATATAAATGAAGCAGCTGAGAAACCACATCATAGCTCTTTCCCAAAACCTAGACAGCCGACTTAATCTCCACTACTTTACCTATGCAGGCAATCAAATTTTAGGGAACAGCTATTCAACATCATAAATGAATAACTTGACAACTGTTACTCACTGTTCCTCATGCGAAGCGCACAATAGACTCTGCTAAACGTACACTTCTGGATTTCTTTCAACTTTCAGTCTCCCATCTTGGATTTTTTGAGCGCTTTACACAGTCTATTGTTAACACATATTGTATGATCGCCCACTATAGCAACACATTAAAATACAAAGCATAACTGCAATTAAGTAGTATTGCATCTGTCTCATCTTACCTGACTCACTCCTTTGGAAAACTGTCCAGACAGCTTCATTTTTGCAAGTTGACAATAAATAGTGAGTCTGTTACCCTTTTAAAAGCAAGGGCAGTGGTCTCTGGTTTTGTAGTCAATGCTTAGAAAAGGCTTGGTGAAATCAATCTGGAACATAGGGCAACAGTGGCACCAGCAGAGAAAAATAGTCATAAGTCTGCTGAAAATACTAACCTGTGTTGTGTAATGTAGGACAAATGAGTAGTACTAGCTAGCTAATAAAAACTAATATGGAAATAAGATAAACTAACCTGTAAATAATAATGAATTTATGACCTTATGTTCCTTATTACAGTATGTAATCAATGGATGATTAGCTACGAACAATTATAAATAATTACCAATTCTTTATTTAGTATTTAGTATCTTTATTTACAATTCATTTGTAATCAGTGTTTTTTAAATGTATTTTAGGCCTGACTTACACTGTGCAGACATACATTTCTGTGAAGTACACTGATATTCTTACAGATTTCGATATAGATGCTGTTCAGCCTCTTTGAGGATATACATTGTTGTGGACAAGAGAAAATAGTTTTTTATATCCAGATCACAAAGAGTCTATATGCTTGTTTGACCATTTTAAATGAAAGAAAGAAAATCATAAAATAAGCAAGAGTTAGTTATTGTGGTATGTAGTGTTCATTAATTCATTAATTAAGGTTCATTTGTCCTACATTACTTCCTGCAGTTACCTATTAAAGACTAGGATAATTATTCTAGTGTTATCAGATAATGTACTTAAATCAGACATAATAAAGCGCCAGTAAATATTCCCCAAAAGCATTATTAGATATTACACTACTATAAATGCTATAATTAACATCTCTAAACTCTTGAGCACATTTACTCTATCACTTATCACTAAAATATAAAGAAGTTGTTGGATCTGTAAGCTGGACTGTCTAGGTTTCCCATATGTTTCTAAAGTAAACAGAGCAGATTCGAAAATGGCAGAAGCTGAAGTTCTAAAGGACTAACTGACAATATCTGCAATTCTTTCTCCCTTTATTTGTATGTAAAATTAATTTTGACTACTAGGCTGACCCAGTAGCCAACCAGTGAAATTCTCAGTCCATCCCTGCTATCATTCATCCCCTGTGCCTTGCGTTATTTGTCTATTAAATATTTTGGCTAATCTGATTATGCTTTCAGTTAAGACTGCAGTACACATTTTACCAAGTTTAAATCCATTCTGAAAAATTCCACAAACTTTCCCTCAAATATAAATCAAGTCTGCCGATTACAGTACGTCTGGGCCGGGGCCTCCCGATGACAGGGCGCCCTCGATGCCTTTAGATGCTGTTTGGGTGGGTTTGGAACCAAGCTCATCTGTACACTGCCATATTAGAGCATGGTGTATTACTGTAAAGATGACACGTCTTGACACCTCTTATGTCACATGAGTTCCAGATGAAATAAAATTTCCCAGTGCCTAAGAAAGATTTCCTACTATAAAATCAGATACCTCCATAAAGCCTTTCATACCAAATTTCCACAAAGCCGTTTCCAGGATCTAATCCTGCATGAATGATATAGGATTTCACACCAAGTTCAGTCTTCACATACCGGTTCTTCAGTTCATCCATTCCCATATTCCTCCCACTCTACGTGCGAGCGGTGTCGGTTTCTCTGAATTAGCTTTGCCTCTTAAGCAACACTTTAGAAATTCAAACATCCTGTGACCAATTCTGACAGGCTTTTCATTCACTAGAAGCAAGCACGCACCCCATGTAAATAATTACACCTACTCAGGTTTTTTCTTTTCTTTTTTTCCTGCGCTTTTGAGTTTCTCTTTTGTCGAGTTACACCAAAGTGACTGGATTGGGCGCCTACGTCCACTCTCATGGCTCCCAACTTCACACCTCTCTGCCGGTCCTCCACACCCACCTTCCTCATTTCAGCCAACACAATGTGGAGAATATTGCCTCCCACATGCGTTAAGACAGCTGGCCTTGGTTCCTTCACTGGCCAAAGTATGATTAATCACTTGACAAGACGAGTAGCAAGAGTTGGCTGGAGAGCCAATATAAGTCTCTCAAGACGGATCATTTCTGACCCAAACACACCTGATGATGGACAAACCCTCCCTCATGGTAGAAGACAAATGATCTGATCAGAGCACAGTCTGGCTGGAATAGAGGAAGAAAAAGTTATGCCACAGCATGAGCGTCAAGTCAAAAGAAGTAATGGATCGCCAGAGATATCGGCAACAGGCTGTAAACAAGAAGCCTGATACACGGAGAGCTGAAAACTCATTTTTAAAAGACCTTTTTACACATATTTGCCTCCAGCTGACCTGATCTGCTCTGGAGGGGGTCGGAAATAAAGATCAATATGCCTTTGCAGCACAGGACCACATGCCTCTACTGTACCTACAGTACTTTTGGTAACACTTTGGAATAGGTAACCCTTGTTAACTATTAACTATGACATTTCTCTCAATAAATTCTTAATTTGCTGCTTATTAATAGTAAGTAAGGTAGTTGTTAGGTTTAGGTATTGGGTAATATTAGGGATGTAGAATAAGGTCAAGTAGAATA
Organism: Carassius gibelio; assembly: GCF_023724105.1. Taxonomy (NCBI): domain Eukaryota; kingdom Metazoa; phylum Chordata; class Actinopteri; order Cypriniformes; family Cyprinidae; genus Carassius; species Carassius gibelio. The sequence continues at coordinate 5,286,883 of NC_068409.1, forward strand.
AGGCATTAATATGTTCTTAATTAGCACTAATACATGGCTAATATTCTAGTACTATGCATGCTAATAAGCATCTAATATGTGTTACCTATTCTAAAGTGTTACAGTGCTTTTTTGTAAAACTCAAAAGAACATACCTATATATACAACTCAGTTTCCAGCTGAAAATGCACTCTAGTGGCAGTGAAAATACCAACAGCTTTTATTCCTTTTCACACAAACTATGATTACAGGGCAGTTTACTGATTAATAAAGACTTATTTCACTACCTCATTCGGCATGGAACTACCTCATCAGTCAGTTAAATAACTGCTCTTGGTCACTTGTCACTTTAATCAGACTTAAGATATTTTTAATAAGTTATTTTTTTGCACTAAAAAATCTTTTAACTGCACTGTTGTTCACTTCATTGATTTGCACTATATCTGTCATTTACCTTGCGCTGCTTTATTTAACTTTATTTTTAACTTGTATTTTTATTATATGTCTTTTTTTTATAATTCCCTTATTGTATAATTGTATCTACATTTTACATTTGATCTAGTTATTTTTTTAGGCTTTAATGTTAATGTTATCTGTATGCACCGGGGTCTGAGAGTAACGCAATTTCGATTCTCTGTATGTATGTACTGTACATGTGGAAATTGACAATAAAGCAGACTTGAACTTGAACTTATTTCTGTGCAGTTTCTTGCATAATGCTATGTTATGATCTCAAAACGCTTTCAGTACATGTTCCGTAAACAAACATTTTGACATTATCAGCTATTTGTGGCTTTTCTGATGTTGTAAACTTGCTTTTTAGCTCACCCGGTACAAGTGCAACTTGCAATGCAAAGTGTAAGCCTGAATCCCATGAAACACAGGATCATGATAAAAGACTTGTGGAACCATTGTAACTGGGTGGGACAAGACCCACCCAATTTTTAAGACCAGTGATATTGAACCCACACACTTTTACTGTCTCTAATTCAGTACATATATGTTCACTTTTCACAGCTCAAATCCATTTCACTTTTTAAGGAACTCCATTCCCGTAGCTACAGCCTTGACTTCCACGCTAATGCTTCCTTAAATCCATTTCACTTGACTCATTCAGAGTACATATAAATTAAATGACGTTCTGTGTTTTCACTACTCCCGCCTGCTGCACTCCTGCAAGACAGCAAGGTAAACAAAGCATCTGTCTATGTGCTCACATACTGTCACTAAACAAGCTGGTAATTGAGCAAATGTTCATCATTTGATTGACTACAGGCATCATATAGTCTTTGTACACACTTACACTTTGTTGTCATAACACTAAGAATTATAGTGCATAAATGTATTTGTTCAAAACAATTACTAGACCAATTTTTGGGGAACCTTTCCCTGTGGTAACCGTTTTAGGCATTAAAGCCACTGTTTAATTAAAAGGCACCAGTAACATCTGTTTGAGGGAGGACCCCCTTTTTTTTTTGTGCTTCCAACGGCCATATATAGAAGCAAACTGAAATTGTTTTGTTGCCTCAGCAAGGTTAGGTTAAGTGTAGGTGGTGTGTTAACACAATGTTCATCAGTTTGGTAAAATTAAATAAAACTCATTGAAAGTAACCACAACCGGGAACACCTCCCCTTACACCAAATGTTACGTTGTTAAAAAAGACCTCAATAATATTAATTTATCTTCCTTATCCCGAGGTCACCATAGTTAGCCAGATCCGGTCTGTAACCAGGCCTGATGATGAACCTTCACCAGAAAAATGGCCACAACACTGCCCTTCACACTCGAACTTGACAAACCCTCAGCAAAGATCCTCAGCAAAGGCCTCTGCATCCACTCAAGCCCTTGTTACAGATCCCCATGGCCAGCTATGAGCGTGTCGTGCCAGGCTGGCACTAGGGCTGAATCAATTAGTCAACATTATCGACAACGTATCAACATATACGTCGACAGACATTTGTGTTGTCGAGTAGTCGTTTTATGTCATATGACCTAATGTAAGAGCCTGCAATAACGTGGTTTGACTAGTTTGATGCTGTAGCTGTAATGTAATTCTGTAATTCAACTCTTCTGATGCAATTCAAGAAACAAAGCACTTCAGAGCAATCGCAGTCAAACCTGAGGCTGCTGAGCGGAGTTTGGGTGAATATGTAAATATATACTGTGCGCTTTCCTCTCAATTACAAAATAAACACATCAAAAACTGACAGCAGGGAAAAGGCAGCAGTTTAAAGAAGCATCTGATTACAGAGATGTGGATGTTTGCACAAACTCTGTAGTTCAGTACTCCAGTAAAGTCCAGTCACGTCACTTTATTTATTTAGGACTTAATGCCTTAAATGAAGCAGCTTTACAGTATTAAAACCAGAGTCTGTGTCGCTTTCAGTTAAAATTACAACTTGATTTTCTGTTATAAAGCAGCGTATAGCTAGCAAATGATAAAATCTTTTTATTAGCGAAAAAATAAACAAACAAACAAACAAATTAAAAAAATTCATTAAAGTTATAATTTGGTTTGCAAAGATCAAAGCTAGATGTAGCTCAGGATTGTTTTGATTATCATAACCCCATAAGGTATTTAAAGAGAGATTATGTTGTGAATATGAGTTTATCCCCAGAATAAAACGTCTTATCTCTTAACACTTATTTTGTTTCCTATCCATATGACTTACAAAAATATATTTTAGGTGATTAAATAATTAAATGGTGAAAAAGAGAGTTTCTCTGCCATCATATTTTGTGTGCCAAATATATTTATTTGTATAAATTAATTGTATAACAGTAATTACATTATTTGACTTTCAAAAGCTGAAGTGATTACCTTTAATTGTTAGAATATGTATAACTCAATATTATAACTAATTGCTAAATCTGAATAATCAATGAATGTCTACTGATTAATCATCGAAATAATCAATGATTAGTTGATTAATTATTCTAATAATCATCAGATTAATCGATTATCAAAATAATGGTTTGTTGCAGCCCTAGATGGCACTGACGCTATCAGATGAGAACAAAACTGGAACTGACAAATTTCTCTACATGAACATAGTTAATAAACTGAATTAAATCAACACTGAACAACTGCACTACTGTGTTTGGTAGAGCTGCTTTATCATTTATCAATTTATTTATGAATTATACTTGTTTGATTATTAATGAGCTTTACACGCTTACTGAATTGAATTGAAACAACACTAACTTGACTTGAGCTGAATATTTAAAGTTTGCATCACTGCTTTGTCAAGCTACTTTGAAACAATCTTTGTATAAAGCACTATATAAATAAAGGTGTCTTGACTTGACTTGAAAGTGCCACAAAGAAACAATGTAATATAATTTTTCAGGAATATCACCACAGGCACATTTTCTTCCATTTTTTTTTTCCAATGAAGCTGGTTTGTGCCTTTGGGTTGTAACGTAATTGCTTCATACCAGACTTAACATTGTTCGCTAAGGTTGTTGGGACACATTCCCCCAGCCAATAAGCCTACTCTAAGATAGATGAACTTAATGCCCTGAGTAGTGGAAGGGAATTCTTCACCCAATAGCCATTTATACTTTAAGACAGGATCCAGTTCTAAAAAAAGATACTCCATGATTTAGAGGTCAGCAAAATGTCATCACTTGCATGAAAAATTCTTGGCCCATCAATGAATATCTCTCTTTAAGAAAAATCAACCTCACCAGTGGAGTTCCCTGTCATTAGAAAATTCAAAGACCGATATAGACGACTGGTCTCTATGCAACATAAGTGAAAAATAAATAAAGGCTATGCACCATGGCTGGTAGAGTTGTACAGTGTTTACAAAAAGTGAGAATTTCAAGGCATCAAAGATGGACTCCCATTGCTAAGGCCTGTGGAAATGTTAGGCAGCTGTGAAAGAGCCTTGTTTCGATCAAGCATGCATTCATTCATTCATTCAGAAAAGGCAATACCAAAATCCACTGGAACAAGCTCATTGAAAAACAATGCAAAAGTAATGCGAAACTATAAATATATTTCATTCAATACGGCAAAGCACTGAATAATTCACAGTTATTTCACCCAGCATTTTTCTGTACTATGCACTTTTTATATCTACTGGAGTACCATGCCTTTAGCTTAGCAACATGCAAATCTCAAACTCTAGCCTATAAGACTTAACTCAAGTCTCCAGGCGTACATGAGAAACACACACACACACAAACACACACACAGTCTCCTACACTGACCAGTTTGTAATACAGTGCGTTAAAAAACATATGCACGTTTGTAATTAGTAAAACAAATGTAGACTTGAATCTTATTATAAAAAGGGATCTGTTACGCATCTTGCACCTTTCATATGCACAAGGTACTTTGAATCTGACTGAATAAATAATTGCATATAGGCATTTGTGTGCTTAGTGTTTTGTCCTGCTAATTTGATTATTTCAGGTCCCTTTCTAAATCTATTGAAATTTCATTTGGTTCGATTGAGGTGTTTACGTGACATAATTATTTGGGTGCATGCAAAAGCAGCTAATCTGATACGGTATAAAATGGTATAATATACGGTAAAAGGTTCTAGTTGTTCATTAACTACTATTTTGCCTTTGAGCAGGTGAAGCAAATTAAACATGATCTTTTTTGAAAATGATCCTCTTTATTGACAAGTCAAAGCTCTAAAAAAGTTGTGGCTGGTGTGATCGAAAGAGTTTCTCGTGACACGATCTGTCTCACTTGAGCTGTTGACAAATCCTTCAATTGTGCAAAACTAGGCCAGGAAGAGCCCAAATGTCACAGCACTCAAATGACACTTTGACAGCAGCCATCATACAGAAGATCAATCCCTCAAACCCAGAGGTCAGGTTTGGATAAAGAGACTGTGGTTATTACTGAGGTTTCTGTGTAATTTATTTCACCCGCAGAGGCCAAGAGGCATGAGCGCTGGAACCGGCAGGGCCTGGAGGTAAATCAGAAACGCCTGAGGAAAACCAGAGGCTCCTGGGAGCTCTGGAGCACAAAAGTTACAAACAAGCTTGATGATTCTGTTGTCTTCCTTCACAAACTTCTGAAAAGACATCTGATGCATTTGGGAAAAGTTTTGAGACCGCAGACTGTGAAAGAGAACTTGAAGACCTCGTCGCTTGCTTCCAGGCAGCTAACGCATTAACAGGCATCATCTTACATTTATTTCAGCCTTTGGGCATTTCAGTTTTTAATTTGTCCTATAAACTGATTTCAGAGTATGTTTCCCCCCTCCGATTCATTCTCATTTTATTTTAACAACTCTAATTTCTTTCATTTTTTTATAATTTAATTAGGTGTCTCTCTGAGCACATGGTCTTTGTTTAACTGAAAAATGGCTTCTGAATTTCTCCCCCCATCACATTGCTTTTCAGCACATATTGAATCTGAATGCACAAATATTTATGGTAGTGATAGAGACAAGTTTGGGCCCAGTAAGAGTATTTTTATTCAGCAAGAATGCATTGTGAAAAGTGACAGTAAAGACTTTTACTTTGTTACAACAAAATTCTATTTTAAATAAAAGCTGCTCATTTGAACTTTAAACTATTCATTAAAGCATGTATCACCATTTCCACAAAAACATTTATTTATTTGTTTGTTTGTTTGCACATGGTCCAAAAATACTGACTAAAAATAACACAGATGATTTATTTTAAGAAACAATGAAATGCTTTGCCTGCTAATCTGAATATTTGGGTGGAGGTTATATTGCTCTCATGCCTGAGGCGGGGAAACACATTTAAAATAAAATGACACATTCAGGCACAAATTGCAGCGTTTCCCGAGAAAGACCCAGCCACTTTTCCTCTTTACATGAAATGCATCTCAAGCTCTTGACCTAGATGAAACATATATTTGCCAAGGGATTTTGGAACAGCCTTTGAGGAAGTCATATGATATATAATTTCACATCGCTGCTGAACATGCAACATTTTACTCGGAGTGCTAAAAAGGTTTCACAGAATCTAATCGGGAACCATTCGCAGTAATACACAGTTGTCAGTGACATGGAAAATCTGCGCACCACGACCTAATATCATCTCACGAACAAAGAGCACAAGACTGAATGGTTCATTTCTGAATTTGATTTGCATTGCAGCTGTGCCAGCCATTTAAAGTCGATCCATGCATGAAAATCACTTTTCTTAACACATAACACATGATCTTCTTAATTAGACTCGTAACAGGGGAAAAAAATGCATACTGTTTGCTGCAGATAATACTGATATTGATGATGTTCATAGAAATGTAAATGGTCTAATGTGAATTTGAGTCGTGAATGTAATGGAATGCAATCAAACATTTACGACGCCTTGTGGAAAAAACCAACAAACAATTGTAAAACAGCCATAATATACAGCTTCAAAATCACATCTATAGGCCGTAAAAGTAAATAATAGCATTATATTTGGTTTCTCAATGAATACAAATACAAGTCATGGTGATTTATTCTGTATTTCTCATACATCTCATAACGTATTAATTCAAATCTTTTCTAAATCACATTTGGCAACTGCTCCGCCAGCTTACCACCATAAAGGGCAAAGGTCCATGGATTTTTAAAAGAGAGGTGGCTATTGTTAATATTTAATGCATCTGGAAACAGTAATTAAGTCTTCCCCACAGGAAACAGAATTTGACATGCTCTGGAGAGCCAGTGAGTAATTGTATTTGTAAAGAGCAGTGATACAAGATACTCCCCCCAGACTAGGAGTCATTACACGCCATTAAAGGGTCCCGGCCTAATCCACATGCTCACACACGCGCCAATCGATGCCCAACAAGACAGCATTTCTATAAACAAATTGTCTCTGGCCAAACTCTGTGTCTGATCAAATCTGAGAGCCACAGTATTCACATATCTCCCATCAGTCACAAACAGCCAGACGCCAACAGCAGGAAAGACTCGCCGGTGATCTGGCATTTGTAATTAAATATTAAACCAGTAATGAGTTCTCAGCCATCTACATGGTGTGGAGTTCACATGCGAAAGTCTCCAAATAGGGCCCCTGGAGAGACAGGGTCCACACTTAGAAGCAATAATTATCGCATCCACAGGACAGGTGGAAACACTGCAGTGAGATGATAAAACTCCGGCGAGACTTATTAAACAGGCTTCGGTAATAAAGACTCTACAGTGTGGAGATCTCTGCTATTGTGTCGCAAATTTCCAGGCTGGATCCGCTCACATCTAGAGTGCTATTTTCATTCTAGAGTGCTATTTTACGTGCTTCTCCAATAAGGCACATTCATGCATAAATACATGAATTTTTCATCAAACCCGTGTAACCTACATACAGCCGTGTTCATGGAGCATACATAAGTCAGAATAGCCACAAGGTAAATGAGGAATCTTTTATAAAACGCTATAATTCTCTCTTCATACCTTTAAGCTGCATAATTAATAGCATGCTCTTTTTTGTATTAATATACTTTTATTGATTTATTTTGCTTCCTTGGAATTGTTCACTCTGCTCTGAATTTCATTTATATTTGCAGCAGCTGTCACTATGCAAATGAGGGGTGTCCTGTGTTTTAATAAAGGGAAAATGCAAAGTTCACAGTGCCGCCATCATTCCTGTAGAGACTGTACTAGCAAAACATATTTTGTGAAATAAATCCCGAATACGACCAGTAAAAAAAAAAAAAAAAAAAAAGGAACTACTGCAAGTAATTATAATTTTTACAACCAGGGTGAGTGGTATTAAATTTGTATAATAACAGCATAGATATTTATTAGATTTATATTTAAATTGAATTAATTTATTTTAAAAATTTAAATTTTTAAACACCATGCATTAATGATTCTTTGTAAATACTTTACAAATTAAAGGTATATTCTGTAATCTATAAATAAATACAAATACATACACACACATATATATATATATATATATATATATATATATATATATATATATATATATATATATATATATATATATATATATATATATATATATATATATGTTAATTTAGTTCAGTTTTGCACATAAATTAAATTTAATAAAAAGAAAATGAATAATGAAATTAATAATCATTAAAATAATTGTCAGAGCAAAACAAATGTACATGAAACACTCAAAGTCCCCAGTGGTTAAAATCAAGTATTTAACATTGTTTGCCTCTCGGAAGTTTTTAAAATGATTAAAAACAAACGATGCAGATTCATCAGTCAATAGCATTGCTGGGAATTTTCTCCTTAAAACTGCAGCGTATAGAAAATTGCATTTTAAAGCAGCACTGTTTCCTGTCGTCACAAACATGTAACCAGTTCTGTTAACATGTCGGTGGGACTTTTCATATCCATTAGCCATCTGAGGTTGGCAGGAACAAGGTATGTGAAACATTAGCAAAGCATTAGAGCTGTTTGATAAGGTAGTCAAACCAAAGGCTAATGATATTAATTAAAGTAACTGTACACGCCTGACATTCTAGGGAAAGATACATAAAATGCATTGCCATTGATACATGAACTTATAGACAGCAAGTTCACGCTTCCTCTTCTTCTCTGGAAACAGTTTCTCATTCAAAACATTTAATCCAATGAATCCAATATGGCCACCTGCCATTTTGTGGCATTGACTACTTCTGTTAACCGAGAGAAAGCGGAGCAGAAAGAGCTGGAGCGTCTGGGTGTAGGCAGGGACTAACATGCATAATAATGGATCTGTGAGTACTAAAGGAGGTAAGGGTAAAGAGTTATATTCAAGTCATTTTAAGGCAAAAAGAAATCAATTCAATTGGACAAAAAAATTATTTGAATTATTAAAGATGAGTTTTAAGTAATATAATTTGTGACAGCAGGGACACTTTAAACTTGACGTTGAGCATGTTTACATGCAAACTAACTGATAAATATTTATATTTTTAGAGCATATCATTTATTAACTGAGTTCTGATTATAAAAAAAAATGTACCAAATAAAAATATTCCAAAATGTCATCATTACACTTGTACAGAATCATAATCTGTTTTCATGGTTGCAGTTTGTAAGACTATACCACTTCTCCATCTGCATCATTTTTTTTTTTTTTAATATAATCTCTTATTGAAAGTCAGGCTGTACAACATGCATGTATTTCCACCTCCCCTACCGTGAAACACTAGCACTGGTTGGATATGTGCTTAAATCTGAACTCAATATAACAGATAGTTTTATGCCACAGTGAAATCTTTTGTAAAATGCTTGATATATGTATAATTCAGCTACTAGGTGCCTAAAAAAGTTGTTTTTTTACTTGTTTCGAAAATATCTCAGTCTACCTTGATGTTCATACATATCTACATATTTCTACTTTTATAAACCATCACACGATTTTAACTCACAGTATTCAAGATATTCCTACTGTTGTAGATCAGTCCTTAACAGATGTGGGCCTGTAGCTTCAAACCCAGCAGAGAGTCACAAATGAGCTCTTGATTAAGAAATATGATTTCAAGTTACTCCAAAATGATTGCTGCTTTAATACATGCAGAATAATGCATCTGCTGAATAAGCACTTACCTAAAGCTCATTCTTTTATTTTTGGTATATGGGATATATTTGGATTCAGTATTCATCTGCTAAAAAAAGTAATCAACACAACACTGTGCAAGCCAAAAAAGCCAAGTAGACTGAACTTTGATAAGAGTTTATATAGCTGTGAGCATTATTCCTTAATTCAGACTCTTGAAATGTTTCTGCATTCATGCTTCAATGTTTTACATTTACTGATTCAGCAAAAAGCACTCAACTTATCATTCAAGTAAATGCAAAAATAGAGGTCTTACTGAACACTGTACCACAGGCACCATTAGCAAACATTGTTGCAGTAATCATTCTCTGATAAGTTAGTAAGTGTTAAAACATTATATAACAAGGAAAATTGCTTACCTAAGACGCCGACTCGAAAGTTGAGCGTGATAACGATGACGTTCCCGTAACTGGCCAGCACGCTTGCATCAATCATGTTTCCGGTGCCCTCCATGTATGATCCTCCGTGGATGTACACCATCACAGGCTTGGCTCCAGTGTCTCGTATGTCTGCAAGAGTGGCCACCATTAAACTCTCACTCCCCCACTGCCCCGTCAGAGCAAGATTCAACACAGCAGTGCATCTCACACTCCTCCCAGATACCAGCCACCAGCTCAATTGCAGTTTGAGATGCATCTCGTATCAGCAGAGTCATTTGTCTCTCATAATGAACAGTATGCGCAAAACAGATATGAACAGATGAAGCCATATGGAAGGTCAGAACCTAACTGGCTATTGCAGGCGGCTCTAACATGCTTTAGTGGGCTAAATGATGAGATCATCTCATATTTAATGGTCTTGTTAGACACAGAAGAGTTTAAGGGAGAACACTGAAGGAATCATTCTGCCAAAAATTAAAATGACCTTCATATTGTTCTGACCATATATTATTGTTTTGCTTATGTGAAATGCAAAATCATCACAGGCAGAAGTGAACAGTGCTTTATACTGGCAAACTCCAAAAAGGACAAAAACCATAAAAGCAGTCCATTCTGAAGTCAGATGCAAATGTATGCGATTATTCACTAAAAATGTATTAGTTAAAAACCTTAAAAAAAAACAGTGTGTAGAAGTCAGAAAACCTTGTTAATGGCGACACATTTGCTTGTAAAGTGAATTGAAAGTGTCATCTTGTTTGCTCGTGCTTGCACTCATGCACACCGAACGTACAGATGACTGAACAGAGCCCTGATAGACAAAGTTGGAAATACATTTGCAATGATACCACTATTAACAGATATCCCCCACATGGCTGAGAGCAATGTTTAAATGAATATGTAAATATGTGCTTCACGCTTTCCTCCCAATAACAAAATAAACACACAGCGAAAATGACAAGTGAGATAACAGCAGTTAAGAAAGCATCTGATCATAGTGATATAATCAATATGACTGAACCAGCTCTGCATTTCACAGGCATCATGTCGACAGATGAGGTCATTAAAATGACTCTGTTAATAAAGTATATTTGAGACTATATATATATAGTTATGTAAGATTATAGTTTGAATTAATCCATTTCTTTACTTGTAACATTGACACTTAAGGACAGAAGAGCTCATTCGGAACATTGTACACGCATTTGTTATGGAAGAGAGGTTTTCAGGAGCATGCATAAACCTCACAATTTCCCTGCAAAAATGTCCCGAGTCCTTCACGTTAATATCCTCCATAGCCAATCTTGAAAGTAGGAGAATGTCTTGTCGTGTTTTTTTTTTTTTTTTTTTTTTTTAGTTTTCTTACAGCTGTTCACACCCTGGCAATGAAAAAGGTGATTAATACATGAAGAGTCTTACATATAGCCCATTTATATCTTACATTTTTTTTTTTATTAACAATGACTTAAAAGATATATTATAAGAAATAGTGCACACATTGTATGGACTCATTTTTGGAGCTTGTCAGTAGGCTACACCACCATTCAGGTTCATAAAATTGAAAACGGAAGCTTGAACATTCTATTCAAGATATAATTTAGTGTTTCCTTGAAGAAAGATTATAGTACAGGTTTATACGAAGATTTTTATTTTTGGCAAAACTATTCCTTTAAAATGCACCACCGTATGTTCCTTATTTCATTAAATGCTTTTGTATAGAAATTAATCAATCGACCATTATCAGTCTGTTATATTCTGCTAATCACATAACAGAAAACAGAAAAAGAACACAAGCTGTGAAAACTGTCTCTCTTCTAAAATGACAGAGACAGAAGCGTTGGGAAGCGAGCACTACTGGGCTTAGACTCAAAACGCTGTGTTGTTGAGGGTTGCCATGGATACGGCAGATCAAAATTCACAATCTTTGAGAATGGCTAATGGCAAACACCACTCCAGTGCATTTGCCCCATTTGCATTCAAGCCCTCCTATTAAAGATGCGCTTATTTGCATGTATGTGGACACAGCAAATTACCGGCTGGCTTTATCTTGCAAAAAAAGCATCTTATTTGCAATCACTGGCACTGAATACGCTTAACGTCTGCTTTACATGGCAAGAATGCATTCACACGATGCGCTCCTGATCTGATGGAACAAGCGAGGACTGATTTGTATAGAATTTTTTCCATTTCAGATCCGGCAACTGAAACATTTACGGGAACATTTAAAGATTTATCTGGTATCTGAGAGAAGTATGATAAGGCACTGCTTTGAAATGACAATTCTCTGTTGACACTTATCGTACGGAAGAAAGACAATGTATGGAGTGGGAAAAAAGAAGGTGAGAGAGAAAAAATGCACAAGATTTCCTGCACAAGGGGTGCACAGGATGAGATACCGAATGAAAAAGATCAATTAGAAAAACAATCGAAGATTAGTCATGTCAATGTTATCAGTAACCTCTTTTGTCGATTTGCATCATGTTGGTTTGATGTGACATAAAAGCATCACACTCTGCTAACTGATCTCTTCTCTATCAAATAATCATATATAACGTCAAAATCAAGTTATCCCATTGAAGACACATTAAAAAAGATTCAGAATTCACATCCTGAGGAAAAAGAAGAGAAATATTGATTAAAATGCATTGTAAAGACACTTGCATTTCACAAACACGTCATTTGAATGAACAGGACATAATTGACCGTGAACAGAAGGGGTGAAACTATAGAACATTAACTAAAATGTCAGCTTCATGAATGTACAAATATGTTCCTAGACATGAACACATGACTCAGTCACTCTGACACACACACACAGACTCACAAACAAATGCATACAGTATGTTTCATCTTCAAAAACAGCGGGCGGCATGCATCTATTCTTTTATATAACCTCCATCAATCATCTCCAAGTGAACTAAAGAAGGTGAAGACCCCTGCTCCCTTATAAATGAAACAACACTTAACACCTCTTGAGCGCACGATGGGTAGAACGACCTTCTTCACAAAGTCTTCTGCATCTTCATCAGAGTTGTGATTAGGGTGTTCAAATATGGTGGATGTCAGACCTGGGCGGCAGCGCTCAGCGTCTCTTCAAAGCTCAGGAGGAGGACGCGTCAGGCTATCTGTGAACCTCTCAAAATTCTCAACGGGCCACTTCTCAGCGGCCTGTCACTCTAGAGGAACTGGACAGCGTGAGCACTGATAAGTGGCCCAGACGAGCACTGAGGCTGTAAAACATGGAATCTGTCAAACATTCTTATTGTGAGCATTGTATGAGCTCTCGAGCTGTGGTTTTGACTTTAGACCCCACTGCTGAGCTCATCACAGATAACATAAATGTTGAGGATGGACAGTTCCAGGTCAGACTGAATATAACTGAAGCCAGCATGGCTCGGACTCTGCAGCAAAATACATAATATACACATGCAGCCTTTATATAGTGTCTACCTCAAACTATATACAACTATACATATTTATGTCATTCTGATGCACGCTTCAGAACTAGAATATCATTTGGGTATTTCTTGTCTTTGAATACTGCAAAATGGGACATGCTACTCATTTCACTATTCGCACTCAGTTTAGTAAGAGAGTAGGCATACTGGGATGCGGGGTATGCTGATACTGCAGTGCTTGCACCACAACTTTTAATAGATTTTTAATGCCACATATTGGCAAAGTGAAATGCAAAAGGTTTGCATGTGGCAATTTGTAGGCTTTGATTTCAATGGCTCAACCTTAATCCAGATGGGATGAGTGACCTTTGAAGAAGGTGGTTTCTTGAGGCTGGGCTGCGGTGTTTGTGCATTAAATATAATGGTACAAACACAGAGACAGGTGGTTTGATGTGCTCTTTGAAGTGAACGAGGAGGAGAGAGAGAGACAGAAGAGGGAGGGGGAGGCTGTAGACAGCTTGCTCTGAAACTCACTGCGCCACCATGCATACGCCACATCAGACACCTCACACGCTGCTCACCAAAAGCACTACCGCACACACACCTGCAGAGAGCTTATAATTATGAAAAATGACCATACTCTCATTTGCATTATGATGAAAAACAAGAATTTGCAACAATTTCCTGAGACTGATGCCAAGGAAAACAGACTTTTACAAATATCTACCACCACACTGCTAGGGTGTCTGGGTGATTGCTAAATAGCCCGGGTGAAAGAGTTTACCCTCAACTCTTTATGATGTTCTGCTTTCTTTAACAGATATAGTTTTGAAGGCCTGTTTTTACCAGCACAAAATTTGGCCCAATTTTTGTATACGATTTGTCTGTTCAGACCAATGAAAAAATAATAATAATAAAAAAAATCACAAATGGACTAAATGAAGAGAATTTCACTTGCTGAATTCGGTATCAATTACAGAAAAAAACATAAATACCCCAAGTAACTTGCTACACAAAATGCTACATGACTTCCTGTTTCTAAAACTAGAAAATATAGAGGAAGTACAACAGTATTCACAAATTTTCAAACATATGTTAAGATTTTTTTTGTATCTTTTATGGGGTTTATCAAACAACAACAACAACAACAAAAAAAAAAAAAACAAGTGCACAGACAAGACAAGAGGGCTAGTTCCGTATTTCTCCTCTGATATTCACTTTGTCACTCAACAAAATGTGTTTTGTAAGTAATTTTTTTTTTTTTTTTTTGGTTGGCCAGCTTTAATTGCAGTGCAATGGAAAAGAGATTAGAGAACACCTCTCCAAAAAAAAAAAAAAAAAAAAAAAACAACAACAAAAAAGAGAAATCTGCTGGATTGATGATATGTGATAATTTGTGTTGGTCTGAACAGAGGCATTAACAGCCATTCAATCAAATTAAAATATTTTTGCACCTGAAATTCGGTTGCCACCGAGGCTCACTGAAAATACATCCTTCAGCTATTCTGCAAAACTTTTCATTGCACAATATTATGTACTGACATAATATTGCACTTTGACAAAACAGCTCAAACCCGCGTACAAGTTAAAATAGCACGGTTGCATCAGCAAATGTTTTTATATCAATTTTGAATTTATTATTATTATCAGGTTGGTTTAGGTTTGGGTTTGGTGAGTGTTATTTTCTAACATGATAAAGCATTAATCTTTTAGCGACACTGCCTGGACATTTGAGTTCTCAACCGCTGCAATATGCATCTGAACCAATGTAAGAAAAACACTGTAATATGTGCTTGTGCCAATTAATGTAATAGCCACAGTTGCACACTGAACACATGTTTTAGTGCTACTCACTGAACATTTAACTTTGAAACTGCTGCGATACCAGTCAGGTAAGTAATAATGGTGTTGCATAAATGTTGCAACAAGCACATATTTCCAGTGAGCCTGTGTTGCTTTATTTGGTGTGAACAGACCTTAAGTATATTTTTTGTTAATAAACACATAAATGCATTGCATTACACAAAATACACAACATAATGTTCATTTTAGTAGCGTCATATGACCTCTTTAAAATCACTAGTTTACAACGCAACCTATAGATTTAAGCCATAAAAATTTCCAGTCTGTTCCTTCAACTGTTGGCACAAAATGAAATGACCAGGCATACATCCAATTTGGGCAGTTGTTAATTTAACCCATCCTGTGTGACGGTGGGTACTGAACTCTGTTCTAGTCTGGAGGCCGACTGAAATCCATCCTAACACCCAAGCAGGTGGAGCTGGCCTGCCCACTGGCACCATGGGAAAGGGGCTGGTGTCTGGAGGAGGGAAGGGCTCTTTTGTCCAATTAGGGCACATGGATAAGCAAGCCAAGCAATAGCTATATGCATCTGTTTGTCAGCAGTGGGGATGAGAGCAGACACAGGAGACAAGGTAAGTCTTCTTTGAGCCAAATGCAATATATTACTACTGCCGTGCTCCACATACAGAATTAGCTCCCTGTGCCCAAACACACACTTAATGTACCAGTACCGTAAAAGCATACCTTAGTGCAAACTGTACTGGTAGGATGTGTTATAGCTTTGTTAAGTAGCACCTGAGGTTGACTTAATTGCCAATGATGTTCTACAGACGATAGGTACTGCAATCTGTTTGTGCCAAGCCTGTTGACTGAAATAAGGCCAACAGCTTGCTAGTTACATTATGTCATATGAGCTCAGTCTATTTCAGAGCTATAGACAGACATCTGGGCTAAACCCCAAGTCCCAATGTATTCGTCCTATACATAAACCAGATTAGGACTGTTGCATCACAAATAAAAGCTTGGACATAATACTGACATATTAACTTACTTTTACACACATTCCTACCTAGAAGTGGATAAATGGGGATTCAGCTTTAGTGAGCAGAAAAAGATGGAAAGACTGGGATGTGTTCGCACAGTTGCCTTAATTTATGCCTAAAGGCTCCTGGCTGACCCGGCTGAGGGTTAAGTGTGTGGTGATGTCGGCTAGAATTGTTTGCCAAGGAAGACTGGCCTAGATTCACAATGATACTACTGTATGTAGTCAGAGAGGAGTAGAGGTTGTAAGGTGAACAATGTGTCATGCTCACTATTGCTATATTTCACAAATATGCAGTGGCAGCTCAGTTCTAGTTTCTGTGTCCGGGTATAGTTCCGTTGACTTGCACGCCTTGTTAGACAAAGGGGGATACTGATATATAGTTGGCTCAAGTGGAATATCATTTCAGCGCTGTTCAAGTGTCAAAACTAATTTGTATAACTCTTACATTTGATAACTTCAGTGTAGGCTCATCTATTTACTAACCACAGTCTCCCAGTCTAGGCCAGCTCATTTGCCACCTTTGCCTGCTTTGTATTCTTGCTTTATTTTCATGTTCCGGTATGCTTCACAAGCCATGTTCCCTATTGTCACTGTAGATGCCATACCCCTGAGCCATTCAGAGTCAAGGAAAAATAGGCAGGCCATTGATGCAGGGTAATTGGCACCTCATGCAAAAGCATGCCTTGGGCTAGAACATGGACATCTTGGTGGACTACATCTCTATCCAGAGCTGAATCCACGTCCCACTGGGACTGCTATGGCCATAAATGCAACCTCCAGACCAAGTGGAAAAGCCTCTGGAAGGACACACTGCTGATGCCTACCTACTGGATTTTTCACGGAGAGCCACCACATTTGCACAAGTCAGAAATTGGATTGTCTGAACCAGCCAATTGCAAACGTAATGCCACCGCTTTAGATTGGAAGTCCAAATCCTCCCGAGGGAAGCTTCCCTACACGTGGAGGGCTAAGACGTGTGCATTACAAGGCCTCTGCCTCCGCTGGTATTGAAGAAAGTGTATCGATTAACACTGCTGTTAATACCGCTGACTGAGTCGCTTCAAACGTGAGGTGCTTCAGTTTGCATTTCAGCCTTGGACACTGCTGTGCAGTACAACAGTTGAATGGCAAACACAAAGCCAGTGTACCTGGTTTGTTGCAGCACCTGAACACAAGAGCTGAGAACTGAGAGTAGCACTTGGTCTAAACCAACAAAGAACAGTAGAGGGGGCACCGAACAAGTCCCTCACCTATAAAATCTATTGTCAGTTCAGAAGCATAAAGGAACAATAATAACACGCTTTGAGATAGATTCTGGGGTTTAAGCCTTTCACAGTAACTTGGGAAGAATACTTTCCCTATTCTAATCTCACCAGAAATCCACCCTGAGCCCAGAATATCCCAAGATAAATGCTGAAATTGAACAATGCTCTTGCTGATTGGCAACTTCTCTCACGCGCATGCTTTTTCCTCCTCCGTTGCTAATCCTCTTACCACAACTTGTCAGCCTCTCTCTCCTCATCTAAATCCATTCGCCTGTTTTAAAAACTGTGTTGTGACACCCCATGCTTGCCTCATATGTGTCTCCATGTTGCTGAATACAGACTGCACTAGTCCTGCATGCTAGAAAAATATATATAGGAGCCAATCCACAAAAAAATACATTTGAATTACCATATCATGAAAACATGTCTTTGCACTGTATTATGGCCTAGGATCAAATTCTATACTATTCTATATAGCTATTACACGACTAAATGAGACTCCATCCATCTGAGTCTGTGACAAGTCTGAGTCCTTTAAAAAACTGTACTCGAGTCCCAGTTCCTCAACTCTAAAATGTAGTACTTCATGTACAAATATCTATGATTAGCTATGAGATCGTGTTGATAATAAAAACTAATAAAATTCTAAGTACATTTTTGTAACTTTTGTATGATACATACTTTTTAGTCTATGTTGGGTTGTGAAGCAAAACCAGTTGAGAACCACTGAACTAATTAAAATAATGCAAGGCTCAGATATAGCATATACAACAGAAACAGAAGAAAGAGAAAACATACAAAACCCCGCTACACCAACGCAATTCACTCTCACTCTTGAAAATCTCCCTGACATGCTAAGTCTTGAAGTATACCAGACACTCCACATCCTCCACAGACACACAAAGACTTAGATGACTCTTGAGAGAAGATAAAAAGATGCAAAAGGGAGGGCTGCATTCAAAGTACAGAGAAAAAAAAAAATCCAAGACATGCAATTGTCTTTCGTCACCAAAGTGAATACCTTCATCTTCATCACCGTCGTTATCGGATAAATCTTCGCCCTGTTTTTTGGAATGGGTTCCTGTTAGTAAAGCAGGGGAAATACAGAGAAGTACAGGAGAATTCAAAATAGTATGATCACCAAGACAAGAAATTAAAAAAATAAACTATACATGTGATTAATATTAAACAGCATTCATTAACTTACATGAAACTGGCCAATAACAGAAATCACTTTAGTGTATAACATGATTGTTTATGTATACAGAATCAATTTCACAGAATGTGCACCGATAAGAACACAATCTAATAAGAGGATTGAACTTGCTGACATTTGATTAAATGGCTAAAACATGACAGATAATTATGTCTACATAATAGCAGAATATTAAAATAAATTGTCAGTTGCGTTTGACTCTTATTAAGTCGGTTCTTTATATTACATATACATACAGATTAATTTTTTCAAACAAAGTAGTACAATACAATGAGTGCTGCAGAGTTTCATTAAAATAAATGACATACTTTTCAGAAGGTCAAGAGCTTATCACACTATACATAAATAAAAAAGCATTAAAAGAGGAAAGCTACAATTTGTAATGATAGCAAAAACTTCATTATCAGCCTTTCTGATTTAAAATGTCTGAATATAGTTGTGACTCTGCCATTCAAAGTGCAATAATTTCAACATTAGCGTACATTAAAATGAAAGCTACAGTTCCTCTTCCAGAACAACACAGATGCATCTAATTACATCACATCACCAATGTCATCAACAGTGTTTGTACAGATACAGTTGGAGAATCAGCACATTCTTTGATCAACATGTTTTGTTGCTCCGGGAAAGCATTTACAGTATGTCAAACTAGCATGGCCCTTAGCGTAACCCTAACCCTAAAATCTGTTGGGTCAATTTGGATGCTGCTCCAGGAACTTGCCCTACTTGGCAAAATCATTATCACCCAGTGATTCATGTCTTAAATCTCTTCGGAAAAGATTAGAGTAGTGAAGTCAATCTTTTAAAGCGCTTTTTTATGAAACTCTTAAAAATGCATGATTTTTCTTTTTGTCTTGTAAGAAATGCTGTTTTAGATGTGCATTGGAGGCCACTAGGTGTGTTGCATCACACTGTGAGGTTAAGTTGAAGTAATGCATTGTTTGAGAGAGGTGGCAGCTGTGACACCTGAGGCGAGAAAGCTCTGTCACTTCAAATGTCCTTTATAGTGCATCTGGATTTAATGGCATCATGTTGCAGTTCCCATAAACTCTGATATTTTTCATTGAGAATATTCAAAGTCCCAACATGTCTGCATTAATATGGCAGATGTTAAACACATCAGTGGAAATCAGATTTTTAAACACTTCAAATCAAATGCATAATCCTTGGATTTATCAACCATTGATAACATCAATGAATGATGAATTCAGGCTGGATTTAATGTCGTTTCTTATGCATAGGCAATTAATATTTTACATTTATAGGTCAAACGCTGCATTCATTTGATTTCAGTAATTTAGCCCTAGGAGTTTTAAGAAGGATTTTATAATAAAGCTGGTTCCTTAAAAATACCATAAACAATTAATTTTTATATACTTTGCATAATGTTTTGAAATCCAATTTTAATGTTTTTTAATGTTTTACCTTTACATTATATATATGATATAAATGAACAAGTTAGTCACTAGACTGATTCAAAATGATAACATGAGATTTTTTGATCTTTTTGACCATTTCATTAAATATTTCTATATTCTATTCTCTCTGATATTGCTTTGCATTCATCGCCCTTTCACTGCAGAGTTTCATCTGTATCAGCATTAAAACATAAATGTTGAAGAACCGTTGATGGAAAATGACTGCACCAGTTCTGAATAAGATTCCCAGCCCACTATAGCACTTTCTATAATATAAGCCTCTGAGGACGGCAGTCCATCTGGTCTCCACACACCAGTGTTTTTACAGTGAGCTAATACAGCCTCTGTGACCTATGCGTCAGTGTAAAGAGCTCCCAATGTAAAGTGCATCCCATTCTGAAGAGCAGGAGAAGAGGGTCAAAGTGACAATGGATTGAGCCCAGATTTACATATCGGAAAGGGCACAATGTGGCAAGGGAACTAATGCCGAAATGTTGACTTCTAACAACCCAAGATGGTATTCACTTTACTGTCTGTCTCAAACCCTCCTGTGGTCTTCTTGCATTCTCTCTCATTCCTCGGCATTTGTCATAGTATTTTATCTTTTGTTACTTCTGGAAATTTAGCGCATACAGATTTTAGTATCAACCTGAGGTGAAAGATTGACTGGAAACCAAATTTACTTCTGTTACGTGAGGTATTTCCAAGTGCACCATGATTAAAATGCAGAGTGGGAACTTATTTTATCAATAAGGAATCGACAGGCTGGCGAAAACTGCCGTTCTACAGAACAGACCAGGTCATATTCATTAATATGAATAATACCTGTAGAAAGCTATCCGTTAGCATTCCCATTCATCTCAATGGCAGTTGCTCAGTTGGCCTGTGACGGTAAAACCTGTTTGCTGCCATATGTGTTCCTGACCCCTAAACCTAACCAATATAAAACCAGCCTAGTCTCTTTGTTAATATGTAGTCATTCATATCTAACATTTACAGTTACAAAAACAGATTTGAACAGCTAAACCTAAACATAAACAAGTAATTGCAATCATTTAATTAAAAAAATAGCACCAAAGCAGTCCAAACGACAACATGCAGCAGTATCAGCTACCTTGAGAGCGTGAAAGGGTTTTTATTTGCTATTATTGCCATAAACTAAGACTAATGAATTGTGTATAGTCATACCAGGAACATGTATTAAGCAAGTAAACAGGGCCAATTTTGACTAGATGTCGACTTAAGGGTTAAGGAGACTGTAAAGGACAGCCAAAAATTTACACCAGGGCTTTAGTAGCCCAGAGGACTTTTATATCACAGGCCTTTTGTTTTTATTAGAAGTGCTGGATAAATAGAGGAGCGCATTATGAGCTGTCCTTGGCGTTAACTGCTGCGGCAATAACCAAGAGTGACTGCTTATGAAAAAGAAGCGTGGTCGGAAACCGATGATTACATTAGGATGGCTGAAATATTTCATTGAAACCCTCGGATGTTTCTATCGAAGATATACATTCTGTTTACCTTCTGTTTTTGGAGTGCCTCTTAAGATGAAATGAAGCAGCGACGTATAGATCACAAAAACAGCTACAGCCGACCTTGGAAGAATAAGTGGCCCTTTATAGAAGGACTAACAACAAAGAGCGTTTGGAAGACACTGTGCTCTGAACAGACAGATATACTGGGCCAGAGAGCAGTGTGGGATCCCAACAAAAACTTCCTGGATAAGCTGTGTCTTGCATTTCAAGTCAAACTGAATGAAGTGCCACTGGCAAGACTCCGCTCACGCCAGGCCTATGGGCAGCCACACATTTAAAAGAACTGTTCCATATCAAGCGGAGAGGACATCCGCTTCCCTTGTGCCTTTCTTCCTTAACTTCCGCCCACCCCTTTCTCCATTTATGCCATTGCTGTTTGCCATGCAACTTCGCCTGCAGCTACATCCGCACACTTCTCAAACCTCGGTAAAGTCGAGCTATCCGAAAGCGGTTTCCATGCCATTTTATTGTCTGTCATTGCTCAGTCGGAGCCTAGTTCAGATTCCAACACTTAGCAGTTTCCATCACGTTGGCAGACTGCTGGAATATGACGGCTTGTCCAATTCACTGTGAACTCATCTTTCTCGTGAAAAAAAGAAAAAGAAAAAAAACTCCCGCTATTCTCTGAATGCTGTGTAAATGGGCTCTCTGGTTTGATCGCACCAAATACCCTTCTCTCAAGACAATTAAACTGCACCAATTCTCTCTTAACAAGTGATTTGTCGGAGCCCATTTGAAACATGACAGAAACAGCTCCCTGTTTCATAGGATATGTGTAGCCAACATCAGAATATTATGTTAATAAAAGCAAATTAACATAATTGATCCTGTAGTTGGGGAATGGTTTTAATGCAGTTTTTAAAAACGCCCTTTAGGCATTAAACGTTCTGTTAACAGCATGATGCATCCCAGAGAATTCTTAAACAGATAAAAACTAGACACACTGAAAATTGCATTGAAGTATAGCCTACAGTACTCATTAGAAGTGCCTCCTGCTAGAATCATACACACAGATTCAATCTAAAATATTCAGCACACTATATATATATATATATATATATATATATATATATATATATATATATATATATATATATATATATATATATATATATATATATGTAGTTAGGTTCATTACTGGTCTTGCGAAAATGCCTTAGATAAATCCTATGCATTAACATTAGTTACTGCAATAGCTAAAATGAACTATAAATGAACACCTTTAAGGCTATTAATCTTAGTTAGTGTTAATTTCTACTGAAGTTGTATAAATTAGCATTAGTTAATGCAGGGGGTCTGTGACCCTGGGGAATCTGCAGAAGCTCCACCAATTATTATCTGAGCTCAACCAAAGATAAGCTGAAGCTCAAGTAAATATTGTCTCTCCCACAGAAAATATGTAATGTACAAATATAAAATCATTTAAATAAAGAATGATAACTTTAATGACCAAGTGTATAAATAACATTCATTTGGTACAACAGTTATTATATGGACATGTTGTTATAGAGTGGGATAAATATACATACATATATAGTTGTTGTTTTTTTTTTTCATCAGAGGCCAAGGAAGCTCAAAAAAGTCCACTGAAATGTTATATTAAATGGAAAATCATAACATTTAAAAAACAAAAAACAAAACATTTTTTTTTTATGTCTGTGGAATATCTCTATATCTTTGGAATATCTTTATTAAGTGGTGAATAATAACTTTTTATAATTATTTTTTCTGACTTTTTAAGTTTAATTTAATAAAATTTTACACTAACCAGACATTGGTCTTTTTATATAGTTCAGTTTTTATCAAATTATTTTTATTTGTTTATATATTCAGTAGAAAAGAGCCTGGATCAGTCGTGGAAATTAATTGGTAAAATGTGACTTGATGACTGAATAATTGGTGCATATTATTTTAAAATAAAAACAAAGAAGGCAAACACCGCAATTTTCCTTATGGAATGCGCTGCTTCACTTGGAAATACATGACTAAGATTATGGAAGTAAATGTATTTTTTATTTGATTTTTAATTTATTTATTTTTGCAAATGCAAAACAGTTGTATCCAAATGTGTTTATGATGGCTCTGAAGATCAAATTCTGTCTCAAAAGTACCCCGTGAACCAGCAAACCTTATATGACAATGCATATAAAAAACGGCAATTACATTATATGCAATAGTTAAAATTTTTGGGATTAGAAATACGATTTTAAACCAAATGAGGGATTATGATATTTTGTTATTTACTCTTGTTGTTTTGCATCCTTCAAAAGCTCTTAACAAATCATCCTTCTGGTAATGGATTGAAGTGTTTGTGCGTGCTAATGTTCCCCAGAAGAACGACTACATGGACTTTAATGTGTTCACTCACTGTAACCTGAAACACCTTTCATACAGGTGTGTGTGTGTCTCATTCAGCCTGAAAGTACCTCTATTCCGTCTCACATTTTCAGCTTTTCTACCTAACATAATGTCTTGATACATTTTTCTTTTGTAAATCCCTAGGGCAAATTGGGTTGAAACAGCTCGACAGAGTGGATAGACCATCAACAGGCTCTTAGAGCACAAGCGTACTGTTGCCTGGCAACCCTTACTGATGATTTTATGTTATGCAAATTTGCCGGAATTTACATAAGATTTCATGTTGCTGCACGTTGAGACTAATAGGTTATTTTTTGTGTGTGTGATCAAAAAGATTGCACTCCAGAAACGAAAACCCTAATTTTAGAGTTGGGAATCGTGCTTTCTAATGCAAATGTTTTATGTTTGCGTTTGCCAAGTTCAAAACTTCAACCGCTGTTATGTTAATATATTACGTGCTATTAAGATAATCAAGGCATAGCCCTTGTGAAAATGCAAACAGTTCATTACACATATAAATGTCTAGAGGCTTCAGTATTGAAATAGAACCTCTCATTTTACACAGCCACTCATTTACTGAAAACAAAACCAGCATTCAGAAGGGTTTCTTTAGTGTTCATTTAAGCCATCAGCAATCATATTTGTAGATTCAGGAAATCTAAGAATATTACGCTTCTAGTAAAGGAAATAAATGCTAGCTGCTCTTGTTCCTGACCCATATACAGACAGAAGGCACCTCTGGGGAGGGCTCGTTCCCTTTAGACTTTCCCTCACACCACATAGATCATTTAACCGACAGCGCAAACTCACTGCAAATTTGTTCCAAACTGTAGTTTCCCCCTGAACGCAGTTGTTAATAGTTCAGCAGCAGCTGCTGCTGTGTAAAGACATTGGTTTTGATGCTTAGCTGTTATTTACTTTTCTCTTAACAAGATCACGGGAGACTGCGGCAGTAGCGTGTTTAGTGATTTCCAGGGAACCTGCTGCCAAAATCTGACGCACAACACAATGCCATTATTTTCCGGACACCCCTTCTACAAATGTGACAGATATTGCATGTTATTTTGCTATTTTTAATCTTTCACACCTAGGGATAAATCATTTTGTTTAAAATGAAGTTGCAGTGTATATGTAAGCTGTTTTACTTATATTGAGCAGGTCACCTCATGAGAACAGCCATGTTGAGATCACATGACCAGCCGAAACATTATATTTCCTTATAAATGTAGTGTAGTTTTGCATTCATTGCAACTGTCTGAAGATGTTCTGGGCAAAACTGGATTGTGGAATAAATATATAATAGCTTAATGTATATTTCTAGTGCATTTCTATATCAGCTGAATTTGCAAAATGATAACCCAGCAGTGCAACACAAACAAACCCTTGCAAGTGCACCTTAGATGGTTTTATATTATGTTTTGAAAATTTTATTCTAATAATACATATTTTTTAAAAGCTATCCAAAAGTAGCACAGTTTAAGTGTACTAAATTCAAGTACTAATGCACAAATTACTGCCAGACAATATTATTATACTGTCATAATACACTTTTGTGTGTGTGTGCTGCTTGTTATTTACTAGTTTTGGGTCCCTGTATCTCAGTTCCATTATTTAAGATACAAAAAAAAAAAAAAAAAAAACATGCATAGACAATATAAACTTAATGTTTTCTTTAAAAATACAAATTGAGTAGTTAAGAGAAGGTGGCTCTTAAGGTTGTTCCTCTTAAAGCAAGCTTTAATAGACTTCACCGTAATGGGAATGATTCTCCCAAAAATGCTATCATTATAAAAGCACCAGTGGCAGGCAAGACAACATCTGTGAACTGAAAATAATTTAGACTTATCTTTCAGTTCATGAAAGCAGATAAATATCTTATGACTGAGGTCTCTATGGAAGAGGGACTGCTACAGACATGGTTTCGAAGGTGCAGCCACAAAACCCAAGCAAATCGTTTACAAATCCAACTTTCACACAACATCTGTAAAGTGCTGTTTACAGAAATAACATCAGAAGTTCATCCATCTAAAAGTAGCAGGTCCCTCCATTAAAACAACATCTCAAAGAGCAACCATTTTAGAAGAATTGAGGGTTTTAACAAAAATACAGGCTTCACATTTCTGTTTTTAAAATGTTTGTGTAAACTTCCACCATGACCTCTAATATTCACTTCTGTATAATTTCTGTAAAAGCTATCATGCTATTTCTTATCAAAAAAATTTAGAGCAGAGGAGTGAGTCTAAATTATTTTGCTGTTGTTGACAGAAAGTCACAGATGCTGCCTTTACAGCTTAAGCTGTTTTAAACTCACAACATTCTTTAATGGAATTCAATGCAATTCAATAAATTCCAATGAGAATGGATCACCAAATTCAGCTGTGTTCAAGTTTTTACTCAGCCACTGAATAGTATGTGTGATGGTGGTATTTTTAAGGTTATAATTATTATTGCATAATTATAGCAATGTGTCGACAAATCAGCTTTCTGAGTCCCATAATCAATGAACCCTTTGCTGTCACAGAAGTATTGTTTTTATCACTCTTAAAACTGTGACGACCGTGTACCCAGAGAGACACAGGGAGAGAGAGTGATCCAATTCCAAGTATGTTTATAAAATGGGGGAATCCAAAACGTAATCCAAAAACAATCCAAGGTCAAAACCAAAACAATCAGTCCAAAACAAATAAACAAATAAACAAAAGAGGGAACAGGAAAGGAAAAGGAACGGGAACTTGGAGGACAAGAAGACAAAAGGGGGAATCTCGGAAGACGAGAAGGCTGGACATACGAACGATAAGGAAACAACAGGAAAAGGCTGGTATATTTAGGGAGGCTAATGACAATAAAGTGACTGCACCTGGTGCAATTAACAGGAGTGCAATTACTGTGATGACAGGACGGGACTAGAGGAATTCTAGTGCCTAGGTTGAAGTGCCTAAGGGGAAGTGAGCCTACTAGTGGACACCCAGGGAAACAGAGACTAGACAGCGTGACTTTACCCCCTCCTCCACGGAGTATCTGCCAGATGCTCCACCCGAACCCAAGGGAAAACCAAAAACACAAAGAGACCAGGAGGGAGGTGGAGCGGCGGAGGACCAGGGTGAGGGACGGAGGGCCAGGTAAAATGGGAAAACAGAGACAAGAGAAGTGCAACACAAAACAAGGAGTCCAGGAGGGTGGTGGACCGATGGAGGATCAGGGGGAGGGAAGGAGGGCCAGGTCCTTAGAGGGAAACAGAAAGAAAGACACAGACAAGAAACCCAGGAGAGAGGTGGACCAGCGGAGGATCAGGGGGAGGGACGGAGGGCCAGGTCCATAGGAGGAAGAAAGACAGAAAATATATAAATAAATAAATAAACACAAAAACACAAGTCCAAGAAGGACATCACGTGATGCCCCCCAGGGCGGAGCAGAAGACCACCACATCCGTGTGGCCGAAGCAGACTCCCCGCCCAGGGCAGAGCAGAAGACCACCACATCCGTGTGTCTGAACCAGATGCCCCCCAGGGCGGAGCAGAAGACCACCACATCCGTGCGGCCGAACCAGACGCCCCCCAGGGCGGAGCAGAAGACCACCACATCTGATCGTCCAAACCAGACACCCCCCAGGGTGGAGCAGAAGACCACCACATCCGTGCGGCCGAACCAGACGCCCCCCAGGGTGGAGCAGAAGACCCCCACATACGTGCGGCCGAACCAGACGCCCCCCAGGGTGGAGCAGAAGACCACCATCTCCATGTGGCCGAATAAACAGGAGGATAAGTCTGATTGGGCAAGTCGGAAACAAAAAACATGAACAAGTTAAGGGTATCCTCCGTGGCCACAGCAGGATCAGTCGGGTGCTCAGAGAGTTTAACTGAGATGTGACGAGGCTCTGGAAGTTCCGCAGAAGCGAGGAGAGACTCTGGTAGATCCTCAGATACGTGGAGAGACTTTGGTAGTTCCTCAGAGACATGGAGAGGCTCTAGTAGTTCCACAGAGAAATGATGAGAATCTGGTACTCCCATGGTGTCCCATGGACTCTGTCCTTGAAGATCACCAGTGACTTGACTCTGTCCTTGAAGATCACCAGTGACTTGACTCTGTCCTTGAAGATCACCAGTGACTTGACTTGACTCTGAAAGGTCAACGGTAACTAGCATTGACTCTGGAAGGTCAGTGGTGACTAGTGCTGACTCTGGAAGGTCAAAAGTGACTAGTCTTGGCTCTGGAAAGTCAACGGTGACATGCCCTGACTCTGGAAGGTCAAAGGTGACTAACCCTGACTCTGGAAAGTCGACGGTGACTAACCCTGACTCTGGAAGGTCGACGGTGAGTCACCCTGACTCTGGAGGGTCCACGAGCACCTGACTCGACTCAGGAAGGTCAACAGGAACTTTCCCTGACTCCAGAAGTTCAACAGTGACTGACCCTGACTCTGGAAGGTCGATGGTGATTAGCCCTGACTCTGGAAGGTCAACGGTGACTAACCCTGACTCTGGAGGGTCCACGAGCACCTGACTCGACCCTGGAGGATCAACTGGAACCTGACTCAACTCTGGAAAGTCAACTGGCACCTGAGTCGACTTTGGAAGGTCAACAGGAACTAGACCTGAATCTGGAAGGTCAACGGTGACTGACCCTGACTCTGGAAGGTCGATGGTGACTAACCCTGACTCTGGAAGGTCGACGGTGACTAACCCTGACTCTGAAGGGTCCATGAACACCTGACTCGACTCTGGAGGGTCCATGAACACCTGACTCGACTCTGGAGGGCCAACCGGAACCTGACTCAACTCTGGAAAGTCAACGGGCACCTGACTCGACTCTGGAAAGTCAACGGGCACCTGACCTGATTCTGGAGGGTCAACTGGAACATGACTCGACTTTGGATGGTCAACTGGAACCTGACTCGACTCTGGATGGTCAACTGGAACCTGACTCAACTCTGGAGGGTCAACTGGAATCTGACTCAACTCAGGAGGGTCGACGGAAACCTGACTCAACTCTGGAGGGTCAACGGGAATATGACTCGACTCTGGAGGGTCAACCGGAACCTGACTCAACTCTGGAGGGTCAACGGGAACCTGACTCAACTCAGGAAAGTCCACTGTAGCTGCCATCCTCTGGCTCCGGGCTGGTGGCCATCTTGTACTGTGGTGCTGGCCCAGCCGACGTGACGTGAACAGTCTCTGGATCAGCCGACGCGACGTGAACACTCCTGGGAATCTCTATGATTTTTGACAACATGGAGAAATAATCCAAAAATGTCTCAGCAGCTATCTTGGGTGTTGGCACTGATCTGGCGGCCATCTTACATCGTGGCGCTGGGTTGATGATCATCTTGTGCTGTGGCACTGGGCTGGCGTCCATCTTGCCTCGTGGCGCTGGGCTGGCGTCCATCTTGTGCTGTGGTGTTGGGCTGGCTTCCATCTTGCCTCGTGGTGCTGGGTTGATGGCCATCCTGTGCAATGGCGCTGGGTCGGCGGCCATTTGGCTGGCGGCGCTGGGCTGGCGGCCATCTTGTGCAGTGGCACTGGGCTGGTGGCCATCTTGTGCAGTGGCGCTGGCTCGGCAGACTTACGCCTCCTTTCCCCTCTCCGTCTACAATGGTGAGAGGGCGGCTCCCATCCGTTCCTCCCGAGTGGAGAGTGAAAGAAAGAGTGATGTGGAGAGTGATGCCGAACCTCCTCTCGACCACTCATTCCTGAGCAACCTCCCCTGGTCCCACGAAACACGACCAGGCGGGTACCCTCAAAACCATTCCTCTCCTGCTCGGTGACTGGGGAGGAAATATGAACAGACATACCGCTGGATCTCAAGTGATGGAGTCCTTCTGTGATGATCGTGTCCCCTTCGTGTATCCAGCCTTCTCGTCCTCCGAGATTCTTCCTTGTCTTCTCGTCCTCCAAGTTCCCGTTCCGTTCCCTTTCCTGTTCCCTCCTTTGTTTATTTGTTTGTTTGCTTTGGACTGCTGTTTTGGTTTTGACCTTGGATTGTTTTTGGATTACGTTTTAGAT
Source organism: Carassius gibelio (assembly GCF_023724105.1). Lineage (NCBI taxonomy): Eukaryota > Metazoa > Chordata > Actinopteri > Cypriniformes > Cyprinidae > Carassius > Carassius gibelio. The sequence goes on from NC_068409.1 coordinate 5,316,793, forward strand.
TACCCCATTGAATAAATACCTGCAATTTGATCTCTCTCTTTCCCTGTGTCTCTCTGGTACACGATCGTCACAAAAAACTAAATAGATAAAACAATGAAGCAAAACTCTATTTCAGTCTTAATGGAATCCTAACTGGAATTTTGTTACTTTAAGTCTGAGGGGTGTTCTTTGCCAGTCTAAACACATTACACTTGCTGTAACCATCATTGTGGCTGGTGCTTTTTAAAATAAAGCACTGATTTTGGTATCGGTGCTGAGGTTTCTGTAATGACAGACTCCATATTGTAATTGCAGGAGCACTCACGATCACTTGTGTCGTAAGATATTACACGTTCTTCTGACACATATCAAGCTGTATGACATCAGTGACTCAACACTCAATAAATTGGATGAGCTGTCAATTAAAACAGGAGTTTGGCATTGTTTATATATGTGTGTAATGCCAAAATAATAATAATAATATAAAACACACTAAATATGGGTCAAATTGCATATACTTTTTTTGTTGTACTTATAATAATAATAATAAATTGTGTTGTCATTATCTATGAATCATTTACTATCATATATTATTTAAAAATGTTTATTTTTTGTAATTTTCTGTTTACATGCTGAACCCCCTCCCCCCCAACTCCCAACCCCTCCAACCCCACTTCAACCCTGTTCTGCTATGATACTGGTCCATTTAAATACAATATTATAAACTCTCTATGGTGAAAAAGTCATAATGTTCAATGGTTTGACATTGTGCAGATATATTTGTTAGTCATCAATAACAGGGTTGAACATGTGAAAACAGTAGGTTGTGTACATACACACTGTCTAGCAATTCGAAATAGCACTTATTTAAAAAACAAAACAAAAAGAAATACCTGTTGAAAAAAAAATACAGACATTTTAAAAATTGCTCTGTACACAAGACTGTAGTTGTCGGTGATATCCCGTGGGTACGCGAGAGGACGTACCAGTCGCTCTCTTCTCTGTATATTGCTCCAATGTTGGCTTGTTACATACCTCCTTTTCTACATATTTTCTTGTTGGGTTTTCTGGCACATTCCTTGGATATTCTTTTGACTGTAAAATGAATAAAAGACTACAAAATAACAGAAGGCTCTGGAAGAAATGTTTGAGGAGAACATGCAACAACGTCACTCCCCCTCCCCACAAAAACAACAAAGAGAACCTGTCCAGAATGTTAGCGGGGGTGCTTTGTCTTTTGGGCAGAAAATATATATATAAAAATAAAAAAAGGGTGGAATTGATTTGTTGCACCCTGGAACACATGAAGCCTAGTTTCACATGCACTGCTACAGTATATAAGACCCTTTACAAGCACAAAATAAACTCTTCCTCCCCACAACTCCTGCATCACTCCAGGTTTGCATGAGAATTGCATGGCTCTGTTGCATGATGCACCAAACATGCTTTGACAACAGATGGAGAGAACTGTGCTCTAAAACATTTTTTTTTTTTTTGGACTTCAGATGAATTTTAGCAACAAAAAGCTTACATGGCTTTCTATTACACAATTGGGTCTGTTCCAAAACATAGTGCACTACCCGGACAGCATTTTACCGCATACATCAGAGGTCTTCTGGTTTCAAAAGCTAGACAGTAACATTATGCTGGCTTTCTGGATATCTCATTTTGCCCAAATTACAATGCAGCATCCTTCAAAGTGAAAGCAATCCCAGAATGCAGTGCACTGAGCTCACTGAAAAATGGCGCACTCCAATATTTCCAATAGTCTACTATGCCTTATTTTTCTTATTAGAGTACTACTGTTTAGCAAATTTAGCAACTTGTTAATGTTATACTCAATTGAAATCAATTGTCAAGTCTGCCATGAGTTTAATGTGAGGAGTGTTGTTTGTGTGCTTACGTTTTGTGCTCTATTTCAGTAAGGATAGGGGGTGTAGCAACCATCCTTTTTAATAACCCCTTTTGGTGGGAGATGCTGTAATCATTATATTTTAAGAGTTTTGTTTAACTTGGCTACCAAATTACAATAAAAATATAGCTAACCAAGCCTCTGGCTACTGGCAGTGATGAATGCATAAACAGCGCTTGGTAATTCTGCTACAGCTAGCCTAGCACCAATTGACAACATCTTTTTTTGGGAGTTTGATCTTTGAGCTGGGGTGAAATCTGCAAATGCAAATTTTAAGCAATGACAAACTGCATCTTTGCTGTTATATAATGTGACTCAGGCATCAATTTTAGGTACAGTAGTATTTTTCTGTGCATGTGCACACAAACTGATACAGCTCTTTCTATAACCTCATAATGAACTTTATAGCGTCAAAATCTCCATTGCCCTTCAAAGTCTTCTAGCCTTCTCAAGCATGTACGCATCTTTAGATGGCAGCTCACTGGGTTTTGGAACAGAGCTTTCTCTTTTGCTTTCAAATCTGTAAGGGTTTGTAAGAAATGCTCTTTGTGCTGGGGAGATATTTGCAAATGCAAATTTTCAACTTGATCACCAAATTCGTTTTAAAGATCTTACGTTCCTGGAGACAGGCTTTGAATGTTAACAGAAGAAAGTGGGACAGTAAAGGGTCTTACATGGTTAGGACTGATGCCACAGGCCTCTTGTGTTCCAGAAAATTTTAGCAACTCTACAAAAGGCTCATTCTGGCATCGAGCAAGCTAATCTCGGCCCGCTAATCCCCCAAAACAGTCAAGACAGTGAGGAGAGGGAGGTGCACCAAGATCATTACATCCAAACTTAATGTCAGATTAGAATCTGAGCTCTTACATTAAAAAGATTACTTTCTCCTTAATTGCTTTCTTCTAGCTTTCTTGCTTTCTTTCTTTCTTTTTGGTTTGCCTTCGTGAACAACACAAAAGAGGAACCCATAACAGTGGCATGGAAGGGAAGAGTTGATGGAAAGACTTCATGGCAGATCAAGTCAAGATAAGGAATGGAAATGGTGTACACAGACACGACATGCGCCAGACAACAAATCATGCTTCAAACACAACACACAGGAAGTGGACAGAATGAATAGCTATTTTTTCTCCGTTATACCCGACACACTCACCATCCTCCGTTGGAACATAGATGTTTAGATACAAACAATCCTCGTTTTGATCTTGTATGTAAGTGGCAACTATATCCAAGTTAAAGGTGAACCAGATTGGCATCATGATCTCCGGAACGGCATTGTGAATGTTTTGTGGGCACACCGGCGCGAAATGAGTGGCGTTTTTGATCCCCGACCAAGACAGGGGCGGCTCAGGGGGAAGGAAGCGTTTCTCTCCCACCGGTGGGGCGGCGTACGGCACGCCCAGGTACTGGTCCACCGGTCCCAGGATCTCGCTGGGCAGCGGGACTCGCGCGCCTCGTAATTTCCCATACTGTGTGTTCACGGTGGGGTGGTAGCTTTGTCCTCTGATGACCGTCACGCACCAACAAAAAATCCATATCCACAGAGAAACATTGTGAGCCCTGCCACTGCAGCAGTCCTGCTGGTGCAAAAGGAGCCGGTTTTTGCTCACCGCCAACCTCATGGTCAGTAAAAATTGCCGCTGCTGCTAGATGAACGATGTACGCCGAGAAACTCCTCCAGCACGTGTCTCCTTTCTTCAGACCCTCAAACTCAGCCAGATTACTCCTGTCATTGAAGAAAAACACATACACGTGCTGCTTCGTTCCCCTCTGGAAGAATCCTCATTCACTGTGCAGTATTCTCGTCAGATCCTCTCTCCTGCAGAGGAATAAAATAAAAAAAAGAAGACAGGAAAATTTTAAATGAGACAATTTTTATACTTTTTTTATTTTTCTGTATGCGTAGATAACTGCACACATAAATATGACAGTTCTCCTAATGCATTCAAAGGCCTGCACAACTCTACTTCAGGTTGTTTTAAACATCCCTACACTCTCCAGAAACTGGGTGCTTCACAAATGGCGGATCATAAATGATAAGGTTGTTAATGATAAACATGAAATGCAACTAACCATTTAAACAAAATAGTAAGTGCACCCCACTGATGTCAATGCACGTGTGTTCAGTTAAACTCAGTATTTTGGTTCATCAGTTACTTGGTTAAAATTAGCCGGTAGCTAAATTAGGCAAATATTTAAACAACAAAGAAAATGTGTAACTAATTGCTAGGCAATGGACTTGCCACTGTTAAGCTGATAGTGTTTGTAGTAATATTTATGCATTTAAACTTTATTTTTAAGGTCATTTTATTTATTTTGTACAATAAACTATTTTGGTACCATGTTTTTGTCCTAAAGCAAAACCAGTTGAGAGCTACTCGATCAGTAAATAAAACATACTGTATGAGGGTTTCCCATCAAGCCAAAATAACAACATCTCTTTCCAAATTCAACAGAAATGTGTTAAATAAAAGATTTTTCAGGCACAGTTCCCCTGTCCCCATCTCTGGAAAGTTGGTATATGTAAGTGGCTCGCGGGTGCCTATGCTAACACTGTAAATGCTAATGATGAAGAGGGTCATCCCCAGTGAAGAGAAACTCTTCCCTGCTCAGCTACTGATCAATTTTCAATTTTTAAAGCTTAAGACCCTCAGACCTCCATCCCTCGGAGGGCTTGGAATAATAACAAGGAGAAAGCCAGAGTTTAGTAGCGGATATTGCATTCCAAAATGACTCTGTAAATGATTTATAATGTATCTAGTGGAGCGGTATCCACCAGACAAGAGGCAATATGAATCTTCCTGGAGGTGCACTTATCACTCCACAACTCCTTTCCAAACTTGGGCTGATTTGCACAAAGCCTGGCAGGAAGTTCTTCATCCTCCACCTCATCATCCGCACACACTTGTTGGTGCCTGTGAATGGTACAGCTGATCTCCAGAGAGAAGAGACACACACTCAGTGCCGTCCTTACGTGGGTGCAACTGGGGCAGTTACACCAGGCCACATGGCGAACAGACCGAGGGGGAAAAACACTACATCATAAGAATTCAGTGGCATAAATAGCATGAAGGGGGCTCAAAATCATATCTAGAGACCAGAAGATTTTAGAAACTCCTTGAATAGGCAAGCACCGTTCATCTTTTTATGAAAATGTAAAAGCCTAGTTTATGAATAATTCAGCCAAGCTGCTGCTATGATCAGCCAGGTCAATCCCGGTCAACTACTGTACCAACCCCTTCTCTACACATTAAAGTTCCCACCTGTCTAAAACATACAACCTCATTGTCCCTGATGTGGTGAAACCAGGCAGCGTCCAACACCTGAGACCCTGTTTCCAGCTGATATTAACATGCCGTTTTGTTGATCTGATTACAAGTGTTCCACAAAGACACGTTACTATTTCCACATGACATGAACATGCATTTCAAATGCGTCTCCTGTGAACACTTGTGCTTGGATTTCAATGAGACCCTCCCCTCTTATTTAAACACACTCCACATGAATTTCATGGGAGCGCAGAGGGCTCACATTCAGGGACTCACAAACTCACATATTGGTGTCTAAACTGTACAAAGCAGCATGGTTATGGTTGTGTATTTTGGATGTGTAGCAACAAAATAGCTAACACTTAAAAGCTTTGCAAACATTGTGCATTTTCAGCTGCCCGTGCCGTTATTTGCCAGTTGCTTTTCCAGTTTGTAATGACAACACACCTTACAGTCTCATTCCATCGTGCCCTGAGTCACATGGTACCTGAGCCATTGAGATCAATCACAGATAGCGTTCTCCAGGCCGTATTCAAAACAGAGTTAACTCACTGTCACATAAACCCTGAACTTTCAGTTGATCAACCCAAACCTTTGTTACTTATCAGTTGTGCGATTATTTTTGAAAACTTGCAACTCACAATATAATCAAATGATTCTTCTATTGTCCTAATTTTTAAGTCGCTATGGATAAAAGCGTCTGTTAAATGACCAAATGTAAATGTAAAAGTCATAATTAATGGTTTGTTAATAGCAAGAATTGGACCTTAAAGTAAAGTTTTACCATTGTTTGTTTGATGATAAAACCATAAGATGGTTGTGATATATGTTATTACGATTTATACTACTTATTGCAAATAGTGGCAATTATCTGCACAATTATTAAATGGATGGATTGGGACAATAAAGCCCTCCCTACAACCACCCTAACCCTACCAGATACTTTATTTTCAATTTTTGATTATTTCCTACATTTTCATTGAAAATAAATGCGTTTCCGATGTGATATGTGATCTGAAAAGGAAGAAGAAAAAAATCCAGCAAAAGCCGGGTTCGATCTCAGGACGATCATGTCAAAAGGAACACACCACACTAGATACACCACTGGAACTGATGCCTTGTGGGTGTCTTCTGTAATGTTATCTAGCCAAATTGCTGGGTGAAGTTAGATATAACTATATATAACTAGAAAACTGGACATAAGTTGGACATAAGCTGTTTTTTAATACCTGCTATTGAAGAATGACTGATAATCGGCAGCCAGATGTTTCTGTTGTAGATTTGATCAGTATTCTTCTACATTAAACTTTATTGCACACCTCACTGTCCAGACTTGTGAATCTCCGTCCATGATACTGTGAATTATGACTGTTATGGGAGCGTGCATTGGGACTCATTGTCAGCAGCTAGCACATATTACACTGCATAATACATGATCACCATCTTAACACCTTCTGTGGGAAACACACAGCACAGAATATGCAGAGCTGTCGTCAACATGATCCTGAAATTAAAACTACAGATAAATATATCGGTAACATTTAGAATAGGTAACACCTATTAGTTGCTTATTATCATGCATATTACTAGAATATTAGCCATGTATTAGTGCTAATTAAGAACATATGAATGCCTTATTCTACATGACCTTATTCTACATCCCTAATCTTACCCAATACCTAAACCTAACAACTACCTTACTTACTATTAAGCAGCAAATTAAGAATTTATTGAGATAAATGTTGTAGTTAATAGTTAACAAGTAGGGCTTCATTCATTCATTCAAATCCACTTCATTTCCAGCGTTTATTTGCGCATCTTCTCAGTTAACAACGGCTCTGTGTAGTAACAGCTGCTCTATGTGAAATCACACACCTGATGGAATTAACTGCTGATTAGAGAACCGGCTTTACTGACGAGATGCGCATAACGATCGGCCGACCGTGATCGGAGCAGCCCTATGAACAAGTATTACTTATTCTAAAGTGTTACCAATATATCATATCAAGTCACATTCTAACATAGAAGTAGGTAAAAACTCACAACAAGACAGGATTTGCAGCCTACACCCAAGCTAAATCAGCTCTTTAAGATTTGTGCCTAAACATTACATATTTCAGGTAAAATAGTAATTACTAAAGACTGAAACATCTCCACCCGAAAATAAAATGAAAAGGACAAGAGAAGACAGGGAAACAAAACCTTGGTTTCCTGGTTCAAATGTGCATGTCCTGAGGCTCCAAAACTATCAACTCAACATAAAATCACACATGACGGCGCACAAGATAACAGATGACCCTCACAGTGTGTTGTGTGATAACACCAAAAGACAATGAGGACCGTATAACATTTATGTGAATATGTGATATAAAATGTGCAATGAATTAGTGCTGGGTGTTATACCGGTTCATACCGAATACCGGTGTTTATTTTTCTTATAATATTAATTTTTGAAATACCGCAATACTGTTTTCATTTAAATAGTGTTTGGAATGTGTCTGAGAGGGGTCTCTTTTCACTGTTGAACTGTGAGTTCCGAAACTGAAGCTCTAGAACTAGTAGAGCGTGATGACACAGAAGAACTCGTCCAAAATATCTACTGGCCGCCACACATATCCACTACCATCAGCTCCCGTGCCTCACACATGAGCGCGACTTCAGCGCTAGATTTAGCAACTTCCATACACTTTTAGCGGCTTTTATCCATATAATATATACAGTATACAAACCTAGCAACTTATTGGGATAAACCTTAATGATTAATTAGGAAGATGTCGCCAGTGCTGTCTCTCTCGTCTGTTCTGTGCAGTGAGCGGCAGAGAAGCATCACTTTCAGCTGGCAGTACCACAACCTCATCAATACATGACAATGACTCATCAATAAATGAGTACAAAGCAGCATTTCCTGTGCACCTGTAGCTTATTGACTATTTGGAATTATAAATATGAGCGTAGGTCGTCTGTTATTAATATGCACTTTTTTTTTTTTTGTTACTCAGACATGGGTAGTGTCTGCATGAGACAAAAAAAGTAAGATACTGAAAACCACCGCATAGCCGCTCAACATGCATCTACTGTACATACAGTACATGTTGATTTTATCAGACAATATCACGATAATGAATGAGAGTGACTTCTGGTTAACATGTATTAATGGGTCACATTTCATCACTATTTAGAGTGGAATTTTTCTACAATATTCCCTCATTATGACAGTATAAAATAGGGCATAAGTCAGTCTACTGATACTAGTAGCCTATTTCCTCTCTCAATCAGTAGAAAATGTGGCTTACACCCGGTCATGCATGAAAAAAATTTAATAAATAAAAAATACCATCATATACCGTGAAACTGATATCATTTTGAAAAAAAAAACATGATATACATTTTTGGTCACACCGCCCACCACTACAGAGAATAACGAAAAGAATAACATCAACAGAAACAACTTCCCAGTACATTTTAAATTCAGTAAGACAAATGTTGCGTTTGCACCGACAGCGATTTGCAGAGTCAAAGCGATCAGAAGTCATTCATTTCCAGCGAGTGCTGATGATTTGAGCAGACGTAAGTGACAGCTACCGTGAGCAATGCAACACATCTCGCGTCGATTTGAGCAGTGTCACCCGCACAAGAGCAGTGATGTGATGCCGTGACTTTGAACGTCTTTATCCTGGCCACTTCCACTCACACCAGGGCTGGACTGGGACAAAAAAAAACGGCCCTGGTATTTTTTGGGTCCAGGCAGCCCACCACCAGCCTGCATTAATTTGATCCAAAGTACAGCAAAAGCTGTAATATTGTGAAATATTTTTAATATTTAACATAACTTTTCTATTTTAATGTATATTAAAATGTAATTTCAAAGCTACATTCAAAGCTACACTCAGATCACTAGGATCGAGTCAGTTAGAAATACCAAGGGTTCACACAAAACGAGGGGAGTCCTCCTTTAGTTACTATGCCGCCCGCAGTTGGAATCAGCTTCCAGAAGAGATCAGATGTGCTAAAACACTAGTCACATAGTCACATTTAAATCTAGACTTAACACTCATGTGTTTAGCTGTGCATTTATTGAATGAGCACTGTGCAATGTAACTGATAGCACTATATTTTCAGTTTTTTATTTATTTTTTTTTATTTTTTTTTGTAAAATCATTTTCTACCTGTTTTAAATTCATTTTAAATAAGTATTTTTTTAAAATAATTTTAAAGTTTTAAAATTGCTTGTTTTATTCTTGTTATTGTTTTTCTTCATTATTATTTTACTTTCTTTTATTTAAAGCACTTTGAATTACCATTGTGTACGAAATGTGCTATATAAATAAACTTGCCTTGCCTTGCTCAAAAACATTTATTATTATTATTATTATTATTGTTGTTGTTGAAAATATAGTAGAGTAGAATATTCAAGTTTCTTTAATGAACAGAAATTTCAGAAGAACAGCATTATTATTTTTTTACATTTTATCATTATTTTTGATCAATTTAAAGCATCCTTGCAAAATAAATGTGTTCATTTCTATTATTTCCCCCAAAATTAAACTGACTCCAAGCTTTTGAATGGTATATGTATAGTGTTACAAAAACTTTTTATTTCATATAAATGCTAATATTTTTATTGGATCTTTCTTACTGTTCAAAAAAAAAAAAAAAAAAAAAAAGACTGGTAGTGTGGACCTATGTATGTAACCTACTTACCTATGTAACTATGGTCGCCAGGTCCGACAATATCAAGTCTTTTAATTTAAATCTAGCTTTATTTGCATTTGTCCATGGAAACCTCTTTGAACACCCTTAACTTGGACAAAAAATCGTGGGGGACGAATTTACGTTTTATTATAAAAAGTGTGAAACCTATTCTACACTCATGACGCACACACATTAGGATAGAATAGATGCCTGCCTCCATTGTGAGTCCCCATCAATCACTTTACAGATTCATCTACTCTTCTTCTCCTGCCTGGCTTTTTGGCCCGCATTACTCACCGCAGAGCAAGCCTGTTCTTAATAAAGCTGCTGTGAAAACGTGGAAAAAGCTGTCGAGGAAGAAGTTGGGGTGAAGCGATCTTTATATAGGCAGAGCAAAATACTTAATTGTGCCGTCTATAACGCATTGTGATTGGATGTTTACACTGTCAATACTGGAGACAAACCAATGGGCCACTGGCTGCTAGCTGTCCCTGCGTGACTGTCCTCTGCAAAAAAACTAAACCTTCTGTCGGCCCCTTATGTGATTACCAATCCAGCCTTGATTTACACCACAGGGAGGTCAAACTTCCCTTGATCTTTTGACACATAAGAGGTGAAGAACACATTCAAAAGTTTTCAGAACTCAAAATGTTTTCATTATGTCGATGTTGGATTATCAGAAAGATCGAAACCAAAAGACATTGCTGTGCCGACTACATTGCATCAAACAATGTTGCAAAACAAGTGTGAGTAAATGTTCTTATTACTGTATGTGATTGCTATTGCTTTGTCTGTTATTACTGATCGTTTGATATGCACTCCCAAATTTATGCATCTATCTTTGAAGGATGCTGGCAAACATACACATCTACTAGCCAATCGTAGCAGTGGGTGTTTACTTCTGATTCGACAATCCACCATGCCTTCAAATATAATAAGGGGGTCAAAAACAGGACAGAAAACAGCTTATTACTTCTAAATTATGATGAAATCTTGATAACATTATAAAAATAATAAAAAAGGCAGTTCATGACCGCTTTTTAAATTTAATTAAACAACCCCCCCCCCCCCAAAAAAAAAAAAAAAAACACATAATTATTATTAATTTAACAATTTCCAACAACAACAACAACAAAACATCATTATTCTTAATGTTTTATACTTTATACTTGTACAGTTTTTACAGACCACCGGGCACTCTCTTGTGGTCCTTAGGGGTTCCCTAGGTGCCAAAGGAATAGTTCACCCATAAAAAAAAAAATCTGTCATCTGTTTATAATTTTTTTCTGTCTTCAAGGGATTACACAGAGAGATTTTAGACAGAATCAACAGCAACAAACATTTGCACTTTTGATTTTAAATATAGCTCTTTAGTGGTATGCATTTTTGGAGCTCATGTCCATCCCCGTTCACTTCAATTGCAAAATCCACTTAAACATTCTGATAACATCATCTTTAGTGCTCCACAGAAGAAACTCATTTTTAGGATCTATCCTTTCAAACACCTGCTGTATTTTCACCATGGGAAAAACACAGAAATGCAGAAAAACAGAAAATATTGATCGCCTCATGTGGTTTTGCCTTGCTGCCAGTAATAAAGCCAACATGCAGACACACCGCTGAGTCTACAAGAAGTTTTTCAGGTTCGCAGGACTGAGTTTGTGAGTGTGCACATGCTCTCCAGCCTACACTCAACTACCCTCCATCTATCACATCTGTAATAAGAAATAACAGACAGTGCACATGTACTGTACTATTACAACGTGTCTATGTGATTTAGGATGAAGAGAGTTCTCTAGATTTGTCACGTCACATCACTCATTCTCAGGGTCTTAATACAAATCTAGACAGGCATCATCCACTTGGCTGCCTTTAGGCTGAATCCACATTTAGATGCCGCTGGTTAAGATAAGAGCTTGATTGGGGATTCAGATGTGATTATCAGCTCTGAAGACACACAGCTGTGGTTTCTTCATCTTATTGGCCACCAGAGTAGGACAACAGCTGGCCATTATATTCACAGTAGAAACCCTTGATTTACAGTAAAAGTCACAAGTTACTGATTGCTTTTATTTCTGGAAATGGGTCAAGTGAAGGAAGTGTGCCAGTTGATTATGACATTACACAGTTCTATGGAATATTTGATTCTTATTGGTCAGATGAGACGTTCTGTGGTTAAATGTTTGACCGCTAATGTGCAGCTGACTTCCTCTCAACTGATTTCATGTCTTGCATATCACTTCACACTTTCTTCTCACATACTATACAGTACAATACATTATTTTATTTTATTTAAAGGGGGGGTGAAATGCTCGTTTTCACTCAATATCCTGTTCATCTTGAGTACCTATAGAGTAGTACTGCATCCTTCATAACTCCAAAAAGTCTTTAGTTTTATTATATTTATAAGAGAAAGATAGTCTGTACCGATTTTTCCTGGAAAAACACGAGCGGCTGGAGGCGTGACGTGTGGGCGGAGCTAAAGAATCATGAGCGCCAGTAGGCTTTTGCGTTGAGAGCGTTTGGAAACTGTGACATTACCGTGAGGAAAAAAACATTCAAAACAAACCATGGCTGACAGTCAGATTCAGCCGTTTATTTATGATCCAGAATCAGATCCCGAGGCTGATATTTAACAAGAGCAGCATCAGCAACGACGTCTCTATGTGGTATGTACTGAAACTGTATATATTTGCTTAGCAGTTTTGGAAAATGACTAAGTTCCACTTTATGTCGTCTTTTTTTTTTTTTTTTTTTAAGCTGTACATGTGGAAAGTGCAGTTTGATGACAACATCGCATGTTGTTTACTTGATGTGCTTACACGCCGATAGTTAAGTTAACAACACAGAGATATTTGAAGCAGTTTTACTCACCACATGCGGTTCCAACACACAATCGTAACCCTTTTTCGTTGGGACTGCATTATCCTTAAGAAACAAACGATATGCAAATCCGGCGTCAAACTGGGCCTTGTTTGTAAAACAAGCATCTTCGAAATGCAGGGAACAAACAAAAACACTTGCACAACTCCGTTGATGCTCTGTAAAAATAAACTCCATCCACTGGTCCCTTAATGCTGTTTCTCTTTTGGTAATCTGTGCAGGGTTGTCTTGCCCTGGCAACCAAAAACACACTCCTTTTGTGACATTTCGCGACGCTCTCGCTCTGATCAGTGCTCAGCCTCTCAGTGCGCTGCTATACGGGAGCGCGCGCTCTTCCGGCAGAAGTGCCCTCAGGACCCATATAAGGAAATTCCGCTCCATCTAACGTCACACAGAGCCATACTCGAAAAAAAACTTTCTGAAACTTGTGACAAATCGGAAGAGGTATTTTGGGAACAAAAATACTCCTTCAAAAGTACAACTTAATTTTTGAAACTTTGTCCATGTTTAGCATGGGAATCCAACTCTTTAACAGTGTAAAAAACTCAGTATGCACGAAATTAAGGATCGTTGTGATAAGCAGTTTTCAACCAGTCATTTTACCAAAATAATAATAAAAAGAAATTCACTTTATCCAGTTATGAAGTTGCACGCTTCCATACTACATATGCTGTATTGCGGGTGTCAAACAAGCTGAAAGTGAAAACCCTCAGGACTACATTTAAATTTAATAAGAAATTATAGAGTTTGTAAAATTTTTGAACAATATTGCTTTGAGGACTACAGAAGAGCATATTAATCATGAATATGACAGTTTAGTGTGAAGAGCAAATTTGAAAAATTTTGGAAAAATGAAACAAAAATTAATTATAAAAAGCTGTGTGCAAAGGCTTCGTGCATATCTCTTGTGTATATTTAATCAAAGAGACTGCAATATTCCCTTTAAATGGAAATAGCCGGCCTCCACCCAGAAGCACTGTGACTGGGGAAACAGCCTTTCCATGCATCACTGGGGCCCAGCTTTGGTTTTGGCTGTGCATCAAGGAAAAAGAACAGCATAGTCCAGTCCCAAAAGAAAAAAAAAGATTGAGAGAGCGAGAGAGAGAGATCTAGAGATGTGCACAGACTGTGTTCACTCCAGTATCAGATAATAATATCATAGTGCTTCACTGTGCAGCTTGCTATAGTCATGTACCATAGCAAGTACATGGTTGTCTCTAGGGTACTTTAAAAATGATAAAAAAAAAAAATAAAAAAAAAAAAAAACATTTAAATGTTGTTGTTTTTCTACTTTTTTTGCACTTTGCAAAGCAAATAATATCATGTTACCAACCATGAAAATATAATTCAACTGATAAATGTCAAGTTATTTCCCCTTATATTCTGTGAAATGTGAATAAATGATAAACCAGGAGCAAGGAACTGTGTAACTGTTTTGTTATTGTTGCAACACTTTTGTTTAGAATGTGATGAGATGTGAATAATGCATACATATTTGGGTTGCACTTTATTTTACAGTATGTGTACTAACATGTACTTATAGTGTACTTGCAGTGTATTTATCTAAGAAAGTTCTGGTAACACAAGGTAACTACATGGGGTAAGGTTAGGTTTAGGGGTAGGTTCAAGGATAGTACCTAGTTATTACATAGTTATTGTAATTACTATAATAAGTACATAGTATGTACATGGGGAACAGGACTGTAAAATAAAGTGCTACCCATATTTGTATCGAATTTCAGATGATGATTGAGATTGAGAGCTTCTGTTTATATATATATATATATATATATATATATATATATTTATATATATATATATATATATATATATATATATATATATATATAGTTGATTCATGTAATGGAATTCATGTACTGTAATGGGAATAAAAATAAATACATATGTGTTTAAGTTTGTATTGCAGAGCATAATTTTACTTTATATTCAAACTGCTGTTATACAAGTATATGCATTTATTGAACTATTTTAATAGACCCAGTTTCATCTCTCGTATTCCCTCCCCTCACACACACACACACACACACTACATTTATCAGTGGCCTGCTTGTTTTAGACAGTCTAGTACCAGGGCTGGTGTGTTGCATAAAATACACAGAGAGTCGAGATTTCTGACAGGAAGACAGAAACCTTTAAACTTTGCCGCATGAAAAATGTTGACTGTAAATATTGGGCCTTTGGGAGAGTGCCTCGGCTTGCCTGACTGATGACTGATTCTGAGTATGGTAAACTGCTTAACATATCGCACCATGACATACTTTAATACTACAAAGGCTGTTTGTCTTATTGTCTGCTGAAATGCTGCAAATTGAATGAATGGCTGTTTGGAGCCAACACCCATTCTGATTTAACAAACATGTCACAGCTTGTATATTTCCAGGATTATGCATTCATGCAAGTTTTCCTCATCCCACGAAAACATGCTCAGTCCGTCATGTAATTGAATGCATGCAATTGTGGAAGCTAAGTGCTTCATGGTGAACATGCTGAAAATTATAAACTCCGGTGCAACAAGAATGAATGCTGGAAAGGTTGATCAAAGCGAAACTGTCAAACCATATTCGAGGATTACACTGGGAAGTGTTTCCAGAAATACTTCAGGGATTCTTTTGTTCATTATAATTCAAATACAATAATACCACTAAAACAAGTAAATGCACAATTTTTTTGAATTGTCTTTGTATTTATGATGATGCTCGAAGTGTTTGACAGGGCATTGGTGTTCTAAACAGATTTCATCATGTTGCTGTTTCTTGGATGGTTAAGGCCCATTTCCCAAGTCTCTATGATATATACAATGTCCTAATGTATGAATATTATTACTATGATATTCATACAATTTTCCCCAAAAATAATAGCTCTCTTTAAATAGCTGCTGAATATTGGTACGAATATGAATATTACAACGCCTTTGAAAATCCACCCAAAATGGTCACATTTGTGACTGTGACGACGAAGCCTGCTTTAATTTTCTCTCCTTCCTTACAGCTCACATGCTTGGTTTCTGCTGATCGAGCACTTTAAGCAGGTGTGAAGAGGTGTACTCGCTTATTATTGTGTCTTATCTCCACTGCCATAAGCCTCCATCGCTGCAGTCTGAGAGGGAATCTACTTCCTGTGAAGTGTAGGCACTCTTTCATCCCAACAGAAGAATACAGACACACAGTTCTGGAATAAACTCCACACACAGACATTTCCAGCACCGCGGGCAGGACTCCACGCTTCTCACAACTTCCCCAAACACACTTCTCTCAGCTTCCTCTTGTTATACTTACATAACGAACAGTCAGAGAAAAATTCCTTCCATATGTCACGTTCCTGTTCTGAAACACAGAGTTGGAAGGGCTAACGCTTGTTAAATAAAACTGACCCTTGGAGCTCATCATCTTAATGATCCACAGTGGACCTAATACCAAAAGACAGTCCCTCAGCAGGATATTTAAAGTAGCTAATCGCTCAACATTTCTCCAGGGACCCTTTCAGAAACCGCAGGGGCCATTCTGTCGGCCCTCCATAATCCTTGGCTATGCAAATACAGTCAGGCGTTCAGAACGGCGAGGCTCCTGCCGCACTGAAAGCAAATCTGCCCTGAGCACTGAAAGGGTTTCTGACGAATGCGATGGTTCAGAGGTATTAAATAGACCTGGGTGGACACTTTACAATTTCTTGACGATCAACACCTTCTACAATATATAAAAAAAGTAAAAATTCTAACACTAATAGGCAGAAAAGTGAACATTCATTCGATGTTGGTGCACAGTGTTTCTCACTTGCAATTAAGCATGCTTAAACGAATATTAAAGGACTATAGAGGCATAACAACAAGGCCACTATTCCTATTGAAGGCTTCACACACTGAAAGAGCTGCAACACCTCGCAGCATAAACAACATGGCACTGCTAATTAACGATGTCCTCGTTATATACACTGGCAAGTATCTAACAGATATTTCCTTAGAGTAATCCTACACAACAAGCTTTATATCATTTCTCAGTTCATCCGTAGGTCAGCTTCACCTGGCGCGGTGTGTTTTTTCTTTCTTCTTTTTTTTCATGCACGTGGCCCCTTTGAAGATGAAGGCTGGATGCGTCATGCTTCGTCTTATGAATTAAGCGTGCAATGCCACTTCGGTTCATCTGAGGTAATTAAAAACAACTATGCCATTTTTTTACAGCTTACAAATCAATGCAGTGAAGTCTATACTTACAGTGACGGTTGATTTTGAGCCCATTGTGTATTAAATTGTTTGTTTGCTATGTGTGTGTTTCCATCACAGTATGGTGGCTCTGATTGGACTGGCACTGTTATTATTCTGACACACGAGCCTTGTTTCTGCTGGCGGCAGGAATCAGCGTTAATTCAGAAGCTGTTATTAGAGTCTATCTATTCAAATTTGCGTAGCACAAAGTGGCTTGTCAAAAACACGAGCTGGATTTCGACGGGTACACGCAAATTAACTGTTGTAAAAAAAAAAAAACCTCACCGTGACCCAGATGTTAACTGTAAAACTAGAGCTCTATTAATAGCAAGACGTGCCTTGACATTTGCAGCCGACCTACCATGACAACATTAACATGTAGAGAGAGAAATACGCAACGTTAGGCTGAAGCACGCTGTTTAATTCGGTTTGCTTACCGACGCCGGAGGAGGATACACTTACAGTTCAACAGCAGTGCATCTTGTGCTAATTCAGCAGTGGAATATTCCCCATCTCTTATTTATTCTGTGTTTATGTGGGCAGAGCTTTGATGAGACGGTATATTGACGGTGGCATGCAATATAAAGGATCTAACTGTAAAATTGCTACTGTATAATGAGCGAAATTAGTTATGTCAAGAGTTAATTATAGTCATTAAAGCGTCATTGTTCAACGTGAAACGTAAAGGTTTGTGAGAGATGAGATACTGCCATGACCACAGATGGGGGGTGGGTGCTGGTATGAGTTGATGTGAGTGTAATTAATGTTATGGCCAACGAGCTAACAACAGACTTGAGTACAACGAGGCACAGAGGTGATCCATTATGTCATTTTTAATGCTGAGGTTGATAATTACTGAGGCGCATTCGAGCCGTTTGACTAGGTAAAAAAAAATATATATATACCACTAGTCAAAAGTTTAGACTCACCTGACTGAATTTATGTTTATGATCCTAAAACCAAAAGGCTTCTTTACTGCTTTAAATAAGTTTGGTAGACAAATGGGTCAATAACAAATAAAAGAAGGGAAACTATCTCCTAAAAGCTAGCTTTAAGGGTTAGTTCACCCAAAAATGAAAATTAACCCATGTTTTACTCACCCTTAAAGCATCTTCGGTGTATATGACTTTCTTCTTTCAATCAGAGTTATATTACAAATTATCTTGGCTGTTTATAGCTTCAGAATAGGAGAAGGTGGGGGTTTTTGTTCAACAGTCCAAAAGTCATCAAAAGTATTCAAATAAAGCTCATCCATCTATAATAAAACATGCCTCACGTGAATCTGGGGGGATGAATAAAGGCCTCCTGTAGCGAAAACATGCATTTTTGTAAAAAAAAAAAAAAAAAAAAAAAAAAAAAAAAATTATATATATATATATATATATATATATATATATATATATATATATATATATATATATATATATATATATTTACAATTGAATTGTTTTTTAATTTTATTTCATTTCATTTCCCCTGAATGTTTATGGCTTTGATTGTCTTGATTTGGTGGATAATCTCTTTCAAATACTAATAATCAGCGGTGATGTAGTTTTGATATTTCATATAATGCATAATAATAAATGCTTATCTTTATTATCATATTAAGATATCACACTGACACTATGTACAGTATTGCTCTAATAATAAAAAGTATGTTGGTGTGTAAAAACCTTTGATTGGTAGTATGCGGTCTATGTGCAGTAAATCTCATTTCATTTTATTCATCAATGCAAGATGTTATAAATTCAAAACGCTTGAAAGCAGATTAGCTTCATCTGTCTGATTTCATTTTGCTTGTATCGTTCAGTTCGCAGTCTTCATCACAGATCTTGCTGTAAACAACAAAATTCATATTCAAACATTATTTGCACCTTGTTGGCTGACAAGGTTTGACAATCAATTTTGCAGGGAAAGAATTACCTTGTCATGCTTTTTATTGCCATTAAACAGAGCTTGAATGCTAACATTTTCTAACACCTGCAAGAAAAGTAGCTGAATAAAACAACGTGTATTGCAAAATCGAGCATAAAATGTGTTTTACAGTTAAAAACTGCTGTTAAAGCTGTTTAACAGAGCCAATATAATTCATTCCAGATGAACAAACACCTCATGCAGAGATATCACACACATTGTCCGCTCACTGCTTTTGGCCACTGATTCTGCTGCTGGATTTTGGTCGTCCCAAAAGCTCTCAAAAAGGTTAATTGGAAATATGCGCCAGAGACACAGGCAACACCAGGGATGTGCATTTTTTTAAACAAATTAAAACATGTATAACATGTCTTGGTTGTATGATATTCCTTAAAAACAAAATTGTCATTATTATTACTTTGAGGAGTACATCTAATTTCTCTGTCATAATTTCTTAAAGTTAAACTGAACTTTTATTTTGGCGGTTTGCGGTGGAGTTTTGTTCAACTGAAACAGTGTAAAGCTGATGAGATGACTCCCAAAGCAGCTCTGGAGATGAAGTTAATGTGCTCCTGTCCTCATATTGAGATACAGATGTTGAAAACACATCATGTATGTTTGCATTTGTGGTTTTAGATGAGACAGCACCATTTATTCACACAGAGACACACAGAACAGGCAGACTAATCAGTCCCATGCTGTTATAGACTGTTAGATGAATCCATATTGAGTAAAATTGTCCAAAGCTTATTATCTTTATCAACATTAATCTTACTGCGATCTTGATACAATACCATTTTTCACCCAGCCCTAATTCAAACCTAACCTTAAATAGCAACATATTTAAATTCAGCGATAGCTGCTTTTATATATATCTGACCTTTGACTGCTTTTGTACTTTTATAATAAGTTTTTTTTCTTCAGCAGTGTCTATAATTAAAACAGTGTTTCTCCACAAGCGTGAATGACCATAGATGTGGCCAGTGACATTTCACCATGAAATGGATTTCATTTGTGGTTTTAAGTAAATGTTAGGTAAATTTCTTTACTCTGATTGGCCTGTTAGCCCAGAAAGATTTCTGTCAAGATAACATATAAAACGTACTGCTAAGATCTTAATCCATCTTTCTTCTTTGGGGTTTCCATGTGCAACTGCTGTCCTGACTCTAACCAACCTTCAATTTCACAGTAAACTCAATTTCACAGAAATATAATTCAGTAAGCGAACATTAGGGTCTCAGCGAAGGGCAGAGAACATTGGTGTTACTTGAAAAGGCAACAGATGCATCGCCCTCTAACTCCAGTCATGGTCAGCTGTAGCCAAACGTGTCCAGAGATCTAGTGTTTGATTTATGCACTGCAACCCAAACACACAGCACTGCCAAACCATCATAAGTAATGCATCACCTGTCCCTGCACTGTTACATTGCTACATTTCTCTTCCTTTCTTTCGAGGAAAAGTTATGAGACATGGAAATAAGGTCTTGAATGATATCTTCTCAAAAGAACCGGAGTTGGATACTGGGTGAAAGTCACGAAAACCTACCAAAAACAAATCCTAAGAACATTGCGATTTTTTGCTTTCTGACAGTATTTTCATTATAATGAAGCCTGTACATATTTTCCTCCACAAAATATACTTCATTGAAATGGAAAAAAAAAAAATATATGCATTTTTATATAAGTAACATTACCTTTAATTTATGATTCATTTATTTGATTACTGATTTATATTATACAGAAAAAAAATAAAAAAATAAATAGAAATACAATTTACAGAATTTAATTTAATTTATTATATATATATATATATATATATATATATATATATATATATATATATATATATATATATATTTATTCATTTTTTTTTTTTTTACCTGGACAGATCCAATAGATTTACAAACAAACATAATGAAGTTCCATACAGGGGCTCGAGAGGAGCCTAATCATCCAGTCCCGTCAATCATCATTGTGAGCCTATAAGCAGCTCTCATTGCATCGTCCCAGCATCAAGGTGAACTCGTGAAACAATAGATAAATAAATAATACTACCTTTAGTTTGTCAGTACTCTAGGGACATTTGAAGTCTGATGCCTACTTGACATCCAGTGGACATATACAGACTGAACACCACATAACTGAGCTTAATATAAGTTATGACTGTTGTGCTGTTTCTTCTCTGAAAGCACTTTATGACCATTTCTATGGGCAGGAGACTCCACTGTCATTACTGCTGACTCCCGAGTCTACACCACGGCACTCAAGACTGTCTTCTGCTGGTCATTATTCACACACACATACACACACACACAGACACACACACACACACACACACACGCAATGTCATTGTCACTGCAATGTAAGAGGAACCTAGAAGAGGACAAAAGCAATAACAATTCAGAAAGCATGGAAAATGTTAAGCTTCCTTCCCAGTCAATATAATACACTCTACTGTACAACTGAATTAATGAGAATAACCACTGAGAAAATGAAAATGACAAAAAAAGTGCATTATGTTAATTAGGATATTATTTTGGGGAAAGTGTGCCTAATTGGGATGAAAATGTTATAGGGTTTTTTTATCTCATTATTTAATGTGTATATAATGTATATGTTTTTTCATTGTATTTGTAAATAATAAATATGTTGTATTTTTTTAACTGCACAGTCACACAGAAGAGAAATAGCACACATTTAAGGCATCATTCATTTTGGTCAAGGTACATTAGAAGGTTAGGGTTTCTTCAGACCATTAACCCTTAATATATGTGGTAGTAATAGTAATGCTCGTCTTCGCAAACAGCACTAAATATCAGACACGTAAGAACAGCAGGTGATACATTAAACTGATTCCTCTGCTTTTGGGAGACAGGTTCACAGATGGGACTTTTCCTACCCCTAAGGGTACGAGTGCACAGCAAATAACAAAGCTGACACCCACCGCAATGATATATGATTAAATTCTCATGGCAATCAAGCAAAGTCAGATGAACGCTAGCTGGGAAATAATCCTCTTTGCTATATTACTAATAAAACAGGTGGAGTTAAAGACAGCCAATATTGTGCTATCATGACCCAAAGCATTCAAGCCTCTCCATTTAATTGCTTTGGAATTGTTTCTTTATCAGCGGCGTGGGCGATCACTGAAAATATGAATTTAGCATACTCATTTAAATAAATACTATAGACTACAAACGCTTCCAAAGAAGCAAAATGATTCTGTAAAATGGTAATTTATGAGTCTTCAGACTTTTTAATTATGGCTTTGCTGAAGGTATACACCTGCTTTATTGAAATGCTCCAGTCAGCATGTGAAAAATTGAATTAAAAAGTAACCAAGAGGAGAAAATTGAGATGATATTTTTTCATGCAATGGATTGGTTTCATCACATTTCAGATGAGCGTTTGGCAAAAAGATTTCATGGTTCAGGCACATTGCCACTACTCTATGAGAATACATCTATTCTCATCTAATTCTGTTTTTTTTTCCCCTGTAGGAATACAAAAAATGAAAACCCAAATGAAGACCCAAAAATGAAACCTGAAAAAATTATAAAAAGTGCTTCATTATGGTTCATTCATTCATTCATTCTTTCAGCCATTATCCATTTCCATTACACTAAAAATAGTGGCCAGGATGTTTTTAAAAAATTCCACCTTAACTTTGTTCCACAGTAGAGGTCATACAAGTTTGGAAAGACATGAGAGGAATTAAACCTTGACAGCATTTTCATTATTAGTATGCAAAAGCTAAAGCATTGCACTAGCAACACCGGGTTCAGTTCCCAGAAATACAAATACTGAAAAAAATCTACACTCTGAATGCACTTTAAGTTGATGTAGGGTAAAAGCAGCTGCCAAATGTAGAAACAATATGTCACATAAGTGAGGATGTTTATCTCTGTCTGAAATGAAAATCTCTCTTCTCTGTGCTTCTTGCTCAATGCAGTTTACTCTTATAATCACGTTTATCTGAAAGGAAAACAGTTTGCCTTCAGTCTTTAAAATATATTTGAGTTTACAAGTTGGATACAGATGGTAAATTATATTTGGCCTTTAATGACAGAGCAAAAAATAATAAAGGCATACAGGATCGGGAAGTGACATCAGCCTGATTATAGGCCACATCTCTAGTACAGATAGAAATATTCTTATAAAGATTACAAAAATCACCATGTACTGTAAGTATCTGTCAATGAAGGGAAAAGGCACTCAGAAAGGAGGCCAAACACAAAAGAGTAACAGAAAAGGTTGCCTGAAGTGTGTGGAATACCAAAAATAAGAGCACAAAGATTTCTCTACTTTATGTGCAACAATGTCAAATGTAAGCTATTAATCAAGACAACATGCCTCCATGTTCACTGTACCTGGACTAATAAAAGAAATATTTCAGCGTATTAAAAACCTAATCTTACAGAAATCACAGTCATTATTAATGAGGACTAAAAAGTTCAAGACAGTTTGCTCCCTATTGTGGAAATTCTATGCAAGTCTGACACAATCTGCTCCAAAAGGTAACTTCATTATGCTGCGTCTTAAAATCAGCCCAGGCTCATTGAAAATACATGATTGTGGTGACTTCCTACAACACGATTAAAAACAATGAACATGTATTCAAATGTCCAGTGAGTCTCGCTAAAGGTTAATGCTCTATCGTGTTGGAAAATAACAAATCCAACCCTAAACCTGCTTACACACTGGTTTGAGCTGTTTTGTCATAACCAGTTTCATGGGATTCGTATGCTTGCAAGTGCATGCAACGTTGTAGCGCTTGAGCTACCAAACAAAGCTGCAAAGTCAGAAAACCCATACATATATGAAGCTGTACATGTGACACATATGTTAAAAAATATCAGTATTCAAATCTTGCAACATTATTCTGAAGTCATCATATTTGAGATTTGAGTACACACATGCATATATGCACGGTTTGAGTGGTGCATGTTGGAGTTGCTTCTTATGTGGAGCATTCCAAGTGGGTCAGTGTGAGGTTAGATGATGGATAGGATGTATGACAAACTATAACAAAGCCAATGACAAATTTTAGTATTCTACAAATGCTTTTGTCTTGCAGATCTCTATATGTCTGGACAGCAAGACACATGCAAATCTGTCCTTCTGGTCTGCAAACAGTACAAAAACGATGCAGACAGATCTTCTGTTTGTTATTGGATAAACCTTTCGCAGAGCACAGACTGATATCCAGCTGTAAAGCCAATATGAAAACGATCTCTTTTAGCTACTGTTTGTTCCTCGCTTGTGAACTATGCATCATTGGAGCTGCATTAGAGCAATGCAAACATGCATATTTAAATCAGACATGAGAAATGCTCATGGTTGCTGAAAGCTTTATGCCACCCTGAATCCATATTTCATACCATCCCATCGTAATTTGTTCATACAGTAGGTGAGAAAACAAATATCCCAGATGGGTGATATGTTTATATAACCCATGCACATTTACCTCTCTTCCCACTAACTATATATAAGCAATAGATGTGGCAACTGCTCTGAAGATTTGGTGCTGCTGGGCATCAGACGCTGTAAATCTGAGAGTAAGGTTGTGTGGGCTTGCCAGATAAAAAAGATGGGCTCTGATTTATTGTACCACTGTTTGTCTTAACGTTCAGCGTCAGCGTAGGATTTAGAAAATTTGTCACTGATCGTTGGCAGCTTTCTCTCATATTTGCTGAGTTAAGGGTGAAACCTTTGCCGCTATACAACATATATTTTGCTCATTCGATAAGCTTGTGAAGATAAAATAAGTTTAGACTGACTTGGGAGCCCAAAAATGAATAGCTAGGCATATCTTTGTATATAGTGCCTTTTGACCTCTTGACATTTTTTAAGAAATTGTTCATATTGCATCAGTAGCTGGATATATTTATCCAATATTTATTTCCAACTGGATTTCGATATATTTAGCACCAGATCAGCATGTTAGAATGATGTCTGAATAATTCTGATCATGTTATGCTGCTGAAGACTGGAGTAATAGCTGCATTCATAGTATTAAGTTACATTTTAAAATATATTACAATAATAAACAGTTATTTTGTAAATTGTAATAATACTTCACAATATCACTTCTTTCTGTGGTTTAGATTAAACAAATGCAGCCTTGGTGAGCAGTACAGGGGTAACACATTACAAGCAACAGATAATCAGATTACAAGAAAAAATATATATATATATATATATATATATATATATATATATATATATATATATATATATATAACAAGAGTTATTAAAGTAAAAAAAAAAAAAAAAAAATCTTCATTATTCCATAACTTTCACTATAGCAAGTTGCAAAGTAAGACTAGGGGCAGCCAAGCAAACATGCATGGTTAAAGAAAGACAAAATAAGATCTCAATCTTAGCTTAGATTTCTATTTTTGCAAAAGTATAGCTAAACCTAAACATAATACTCTCAGTAGAAGTGTTAGTGTGTTACGATTTTCCTCAGCAAAGTACCGTATACAGTGAATCACCCAGCATTATTCTGAACAAATTCTGAAGATGTCGAGGGCAATGCATCTCTAAAGTCTGATGAACCATGGACCGGTGATTTGTTTGTTAATGCTCTGGAAAGCTTTCCTCTCCATTCATTCACCAGTAGCAGACTCACATTGCATTTCCCCCATTATAAACCACTGGACATCGTTGGGAAGAAAGTGGGCCACAAACAAAGAACACCATTCCCCTGGGAGCCATGTCACATGTTTTTACATCTTTTGTGGCAACACACACAACCAATGCCTTCTACTTCCTATTTCAATAAACTGTTGCCAACAAAAGCTCAGACTGCCCTAGTAGAATGGTTTTGGTCACATATTGCACGCTTAGAATAAATGCACTTTGTACAATTTCACAGGCATATTTAAGTATTTGAGGAATAGGAGCAATCATCACTGCGGGGCACAATGTCCTTGTGTTGCAATATGAGAGATTCCTGCAGAATTGTCCCATCATGCAAATGTATCATCCATTCTTGGCTTTACAGGAACTACATCGAAGTATTTGCATGATTTCATCTATTCATACTCTTGCTATTCAAAGTAAAACCATGAAAAGCATTCATCTGGCCATATGTGGTTTAGATACTGGGTCAAGCAAGGGTCAAAGAAAGGTTGATGCCAGATACATCTGACAACATTAAAGTCTATGAGCAGATTATCCAAGTATTCTATTAGAGGAAATGGGGATGTATTCGAAGCAGATTTGTGATAAAATTGTTGTTGTCTGCTCTGTAAACTAAGCACATAAACTCTGCCACTGTAAGCAAGTTTTTAGAAAGTGGTTTTAAGCAATTGTTGTACGCCCTGCTGCATTGCATACTAGCTCTAACCATAACTTATTAAGCTGCATAATTTTGACAACATTATTATGCATCATACAGTAGGTGGCCAACCAAAATGCCTAATTCCACCGCGTGTACCACCACCGCACGGCCATGGCATTAACTGAAAATCAGGTGGATGTAAAAGGCATTCACGAAACTAACACCAAGTGGCGCAAAGGTTTGCAAATTGTTTGCAAACTGACTGGAATTATATTTTGTTTTGTAAATGGAGATCAAATAACAAAATAAAACAAAAATAACGTATAATTTAAAATTATAAAATCCTTAAAAATCATTCAAAAATGTATCTTAAATATATTTTTAGAAAGTTAATTTCAAAACATGAGATAGTCCTATAGACTGCAGCCTAATGCACAAAATAATAATAATTATAATAATAATAATAAATTACACAAAGGCTCTTACTGCATGTCATGGTTATTATAAAAACCATTAAAACTATACAATTTCCTTATGTTGTATTAAGGGGCTTTCATTTTGATCTATAGGCTAATTAACCCCTTACTAGTAACCCCCCTTTTTTGGCATGGAGACCGAAATTACATACCCAAAATAAAAAGGTTTCTGCTCATGATTCTTTCTCACTAGATACATAATCAACCTTTGTTCACAAAGCTGACACTTTAAAGTTTACTGTTCAGGAATCAGAATCACTCAGACTGTTATGATAATAGAGACATATAAGCTCAAACATAAAAACAAAAATAAAAATATTAAAAACATATGTTTTAAATGTATTTAAAAAAATGTTGATGTAGGAAATGAGTTTGAGCTAAGGCCACAAGTCTTCCAAGTCTTCCAAAACTTCGTAAAAAAATTCATAATCGAATCTGTAAAACTGTGAATTTTATTAAATATTTTCTAAGGCCATGTCATGTGTGTTTTTAGAGAAGGCTAATCAGATTGATTTATGGCCCTTGTCATCTCTGTAAGATCTCACATGTAAACTCTCCTGTGTATTTTGTGTGTGTTTGGCTGTGAAAACTGCCCGATTCATTATTCCATTGTTATCACCAAACGAGTCTTTCACACCTCCGCCAGGTATGACACATTATCCGCATTATTCTTTTATCATTATTCTTTTGTTTTTATTCCACCTTTATTAGCCTTGATTGTGGTTTTTCAGGCTTTACAAAGCAACAAAGCAGCGATCTCACTTCAGTCTCTCTTTGCATTTAGCCCTTATTTATCAAAAGTCTTACTATAAAAATACAACAAAACATTTTCCTGTTTTACTGTTGTAAAAATATGTTATTTGTAGCCTTTTTCATCGCTGCACAAGTTAGCATTTCCAATGTACATTTTCGATTTTTTTTATAAAAACGCCCCAGATCTCAAGAAATTCTCATACCAAGCTTTACTATCGTAATCGCGGGTTTATTATTCGGATATTTCGTGTGTACAGAGATGTTTCTGTGTTGTTTTGGCCAGATAACTACCAGGAAGTGTGCAGGAAGCATGTGACACGATGTGGCGGTGTCCAGATATTACACTCTAAGATTGACATTGGGAAGGCCCAATCAGAGTCTGAGTCACACACAGCACGGGCTGTGACCACTGCACACACACACAGATCGCTGGGAGAGGCTGTTTATCATCAGATCGCGTAAATCCATGGAAAATGAATAGAAATGACGATTCTGTCTGAAGAAATATGAAGTAAACATCAGTAAATATATCCATATATCTCCACAGATATGCATCTTTTGTCTATAAATCCTTATTGACGCTGTTCAGTGAGACTATGTGAACACAAATAAACCGCTGCTGACGTGACTGAATCTGAGTGGTGAATTTCTATTCAAAATATGGCATAATACGGATTTATTATTTCGCACTCCTGACATAAATCACTAAATATCTGTCACTGCAACAATGTTTTATCAAAATATTGGTCAAATATCGAAGATAGAGTCTTTAAACTTTCAATTGATGCACAGTTTTTCCAGATGAAGTAAGACAGTGTTGTTTAACGTGCTTTGAAAGTGAAACAATAATAAACTGGGGCCGTCGGCGATGTTTGCACGTAAAGGGGTTAACAGTTTTGAATGAAAAATCCTGACCTTGGCCATTGGTCCAATGTACAAGCATACATATCTATGTGTACAAGACTGCACATTCATGAGACATCAAAATTTACTCTGACTTACACCATAAAAACATACAGCTGTGGTTCCGCTTGTAAAGTTTTTAAGCACCTGGTCAGCGCTACCCAGCCTGTCTCGCTGGCTCCTGCAGACCATCGGCCTCGGCTATGCAATTCAGTTCACCCAGCGCCCCCCAAGTTCAGCGGTATCTGCTTCACTACAGTGAAAGCGTCTGATGCCACTGTTCTGTGGGAAGAGATCGCAGTCCTACTGGCAAAGGGCGCAACAGAGCCGGTCCTTCCAGCTGATATAAGGACGGGGTTTTACAGCCCTTACTTCATTGTACCCAAGAAAGGTGGTGGGTTATGACCGATCTTGGATATGCAAGTTTTGAACCGGGCCCTTCATCGACTACCGTTCAAGATGTTGACGCAGAAACGCATCTTCGGGTGCGTCCGTCCCCGAGATTGGTTTCCAGCGATTGACCTGAAGGATGAGTACTTTCATGTGTCGATCCTTCCGCGCCACAGACCTTTTCTGCATTCAAAGGATGGACATATCAGTACAAGGTCCCGCCCTACGGGCTGTCCCTGTCTCCCTGTGTCTTCACAAAAGTCCCCAAAAGTTCCCCTCAGAGAGCAGGGTGTTTGTATTCTCAATTATCTAGACGATTGGCTGATACTAGAACAATCTCGGGATCAGTTGTGTGAGCACAGGGACCTGGTGCTCCAGCACCTCAGCCTGTTGGGCCTTCGGGTCACCTGGGAAAAGAGCAAACTCTCGCCAACGCAAATAATCTCTTTTCTCAGTATGGAGTTGGATTTGGTCGAACAGACAGCACACCTCACAGAGGAACGTGCGCGGTTAGTGCTAGCCGGCTTGAATACATTCAAGGGCAGGACAGCAATCCCACTGAAACTTTTTCAGAGGCTCCTGGGGCATATGGCGGCCTCAGAGGCACTTACATCACTCTGCCTGTTACATATGAGACTGCTCCAGCACTGGCTTTATGGCCAAGTCCTGAGGTGGGCAAGGAAGCG
Organism: Carassius gibelio; assembly: GCF_023724105.1. Lineage (NCBI taxonomy): Eukaryota > Metazoa > Chordata > Actinopteri > Cypriniformes > Cyprinidae > Carassius > Carassius gibelio. The sequence goes on from NC_068409.1 coordinate 5,346,157, forward strand.
CGGCACTTACCGAGTCCAAGTAACACCGGCCAGTCACCAAACCCTCACCCCATGGTCAGATCTTGCAATTCTCAAGGCAGGGGTGCCTTTAGAGCAGATCTCCAGGCATGCTGTGATTTACATGGATGCCTTCACCACCAGCTGGGGGACCAAGTACAATGGGCATGCAGTCTCAGGGGTTTGGACGGAACGTCCGGCGCCAGGCCTTCATGATGAATCCATAAGAACCATGGAAGGGTGGGTTCCATATTGAGACTTAAGCGGTACTCGTATGTGTATAGTCCACGGTATAGCCTTAGAGCCCATGTTTCCCCGGCAGACTTCTGCCTTCCCAAGAGGGTATTAATCATCTCAAATTTCTCTATATACACTTATAGAGACCTCCTTCGGGAAGGATGGGGCTTCTGCAGCGTCCCTGTTCCAAGCAGAATGGGTACGTTTTCCCCATGTTATCCAATCTCACCCAGTGAGGTAGTGCTTTGACATCGGTGAGTGGAACTCACTGAAAACAGAATTTATGCAGAGGGGAAAAAATAGAGTGAATTTAATATACCCCCCCCCCCCCCCACATAAGATTTTTTTTTTGTTACTAGTAGTAATTCATTTAAGTCACTATTGGACTAATTGCACGTTCATATTAAATTAACACAGTCTAATCCATCACAGTCTAAAAACAGTCTAAGCCATGCATTTCTGACAAGAGTGCTTTTCCAAATATTATGAAGAAACTATTTAAATACTGCCTTATAAGAAAACATGTTTCTGCCCATTCAGAATCTCAGCAGTACATATTGTTTCAATCACCTTTCGTATTATGAATACTGAGTATTGGATCATACTGTTAAAACCTTTTGACTGGTAGTGTACATGCAGCCTAATGAAGCATGGCTCTATGTTCTGTTATTAATGAGCAGCTCATGATCTGTGGGTGTTTCCATAGACATGAACGTTTTATACTTTAATGTTAAAGACATGAAGATAGGCGTAGATATTAGTACTTTAATTTTACAATTGTAATGCAAAATTTTAGAAAAAGACCCCACCATAGCACAGAAACTGCACTTGTTAAAATTACAAATGACTTGCTTCTTGTGTCAGACCAAGCCTGCATCTCACTGCTAGTTTTCATGATATTAGGGCTGCGTTCAACACCATAGATCATGACATACTTTACAAAACTATACAGGTATTCAAGGGCAGGCTGTAAGATAGTTTAGATCCTACCTGCCCAATCGCTACCATTTTGTTTATTTAAATTGGGTGTCATCTCATTTATCACCAGTGAATTGGGAGTGCCACAAGGGTCTGTCCAAGGCTCTCTGATATTTTCAATATACATGTTGCCCCTTGGTAATATTATTAGTTTCCATTCCATTAGGGATTAGTTTCCACTGTTATGCTGATGATAATCAACTATACATCTCAACAAGACCAGATGAAACTTCTAAATTATCTAAGCTAAACTAACAGAGTGTGTAAAAAATGTAAAGGATCGGATGCCCAAAAATTCTCCTTTGGATAAGAGAGATTACTTATTGATACAAAAAATTACAATTTGTAGATTACAACGGATGTACTGTTACTTCCTCTACAGTCAAAAATCTGGGTGTTTATAGATTGTATTAGACAGTAACATCTTTCCCATGTTACAAAAAACATAATTTTTCCATCTTAGAAACATTGCCAAGCTACGAAACATGTTATCTGTTTCTGATGCAGAAAAGCTAGTTCATGCCTTCATTACCTCTAGACTGGACTATTGTAATGCTCTGCTAGCTAGGTGCTTGTCCTGCATCTTCAATATACAAACTACAGATAGTCTAAAATACAGCAGCTAGGGTCCTTACCAGGTCAAGAAAATATGATAATATAACCCCAATTTTACAGGCACTTAATTGTTTATCTCCTGTGTACCTAACTAGTCTTTTACAATGCTATAATCCATCAAACTTCCTAATGTCACAAAACTCTGGACATTTCAGAGTACATATAGTAGGATAGCAAAGTCCACTAAAAGAGGCTGAACTTTTTCACATTTGTCTCCCAAACTCTGAAATAGCCTCGGGGTTCAGACACACTCTCTCTTGTTTAAATTTAGATTAAAGACACATCTCTTTGGTCAAGCATTCAAATAATGCATCTCATAATCTTGGACTGCAGTTATATCTGATCAAATGCCCATTATTATTTTTTTAGCTTGGCTTAAACAAATTATTTTTACTTGGTTGGAACAGCAGCTATGCTAATTATGTCTCTATTTGTTTCTCTGTTTTGCCACAGGATTGACATCCTGTGGTAACTAGGATTTACACAAGTTTCAGTCTGGATCCAGAAAACCTGCAAACCCCTCAGAGGACCTTAGATTAATCTAACCCTGAAACAACACATAGAACTACCAAATATTGCTTCAAAACATGACGTATATATCTTTCTTTTGTTTTTATCTAGTAATGTTTATTTAATAATCATAATAATATTGATTATACTGTGTAATAATCACAACATTTTGGCTAAATGGTTCAGTCCTGCTGTGCCATGGTAAAGACACAGGCCAGTTTCAAACATGAAAACATTTAGAAACAGAAATCTTGAGTGTGCCCTGTAAAAAAGCATGTGTAACGAGAGAACACAAGATGAAACTTGTGCTTGTCAGTTATCCTCCAAATCAAGAGCATCTGCTGACTGTACCGAGGAAAACACTTCCAGTAAAACTGGGATTAGAGTGTTGCTGACTGGAGGGAATATAGGGTGAAAATACTATAGAGTGCACTGAAAAATAAAGATTCTGACATCATTTACTCACCTCGCTTACATTCATGAAACACAACAAAAGATGTCTGGCAGAATGTTTTCAATGCAAAAAAAACAAAAAAAACAATGGTGACTGGGGCTGTCAGTCTTGACATTCTGTCTATAACAGCATTCTGCTTCTCACTGAAGAAAGACAGTAATTTGGGTTTGGGACAAGATTGAGGGAGAGTAAATTATGACAGAAGTTTCGTGTTTGCATGAACTCTTTCTTCACAACTCATGAAAACAAGTGTCACATTTTATACCAATATACTTACTAACATTTCTTACTTACATAGTCATTTCCATTGCACAGATAAATAATGAACAAATAAAGCATCTACAGTAGCTCCCAGGCAATGGTGCAGTTTCCTAATGCTTAAAATCATGTTGGTTTAAATGCACTTTAACATAATACATTTAAAATAATCTACACAAAATTCATCTTTTTTACTGTCTCATATGTGTTCCTTGTCTTACAGTGTATCATTCATCAGTGCAGGTTATATAAAAGGAAAAAAAAGATCTTTGAAATTGTAAAATGTTAGCACTAAAGTAAATAAATTAAATAACTAGTAAAAATGAAATTGCTCTCTATGCAGGTGAGATCTATAAACTAATTTGGTCACACTTTATTTTAAGGTCTGATTCTAGCTATTAATAAATCATTAACTTTGAAATTTACTTAAATAAATTCTTAATTTTCTGGTTATTAATAGTTAGTAAGGTAACGGTTAAGTTTAGGTAGGATTAGGGATGTAGAATATGGTCATGCAAAATATGTGCTTCATAAGTAGGGTTGCAAAGGGGTGGAAAATTTCCAATGAATTTATGGAAACTTTCCAAAAATCCCTGGAAGATTCCAAAATATCATGGGAATTTTCCTGCAGAAATATACCAATACGAGTATATGAGATGATAATCAATAAGATGATAATACCAATTTCATCTTCAAAACCTCTTTCCCCATCCTCCATTTCACTTCTCTGATGTGTACCCTCTTCAACCCCCTATTCAGTCTCCATCTCTCATGTGCACCTATACATACGTTCTATCCAAGGTAAGTCATACACATTATAGCCACAAGCTGTAGACACTCGTTCAGGTAAGTGGTGTGTTTGCCAGGGGTTTCAGACTCCAATACAATACCTGATTTCTGTTTTTGCAAATTACATGTTTCAAAGCAAGTGCTGATAGACTGATCAATTTAGCTTGATCCTGGCAAAGAAATTGCAGGATACACAATGCAGCTGGTCTGTCTGCTCTTTGGATGACAATTCAAACATAATCTAACATTCCCCAGACACGGAGTGCTGTCTTTGCCAAGCAGACAGAGGCTTGGGATTTTCCCGTAATGACTCTATTTCCTTGTCTCCTTCACCCAGACCACTGTGACACTGACCCACAATGACAAATTCTTCACTGTACACTTCTGAGGGACTAAATCCAGCCGTTTATTTTTTAAATGACCTTGATTCCGAGGTAAACCTCTATATGTGGCGATATTAAAGATTCAATATGCAGAAACGCAAATAACCTAATTTAAAAAAACCGATGGCTCATTAGGCAACTTTATAATGCACACAAGAATTCCAAAATTACACATTTGTTTCATTCCAAACCCTGTACAACTATCTTCATGAAAGACAATACAAACTTATTAAGATTTATTAGGAACAGAATGTAAACAACAATATTAGCATCTTGGCATATGTTCTCTCTTCCTTTGATTTCACATTCAAATATTTTCCTTGGGAAATTTGCGGCACAAACCCATTTTCGGTTTGTGTCAAATTTAGGGCAGATTCTCTCTATAGATCATTCCAACTAATCAGGAAAAACAAGAACACACTTCACTCGTTCATATGCTCTCGCTTGTGATAGATTAATGTCTTATTAATATTCTGGAATGTGTGCTCTTTATGCTGATACGGTCGTGTTGTCTCAGGGGAATTGGCTACTCTAATAAGCAGGGTGATTTTGAGAAGCATCTGTGCACAGATGGGCTTTAAGCTTCATAAAGGACAAGGACTGTCTTTAAAAAGGCCTTGCCAACCTGGCCTATATTTAAGGTAAAATATATTTACTCAATTAATGTCATGCTAGCATAAAATCAGAGTCAGTGTAATGAACAAATATATCAATATTGCATTTTGAAGATTAATTATCATGCAAGCAAGGTTCTGCATGCTCATCTCCAAGAATTTTGGAGGAACAGCAAATATTTAAATATTAATACCCTTATATGAATGGAGATTAGATGGTGTACACTAGATTCGATGAAGTTTAGAGGTCATACAAAAAAAAAAAATGGTAACACACGACAAAAAAAAAACAATGCAATAAACATTCATTTAAGATGAGATGAAAAACCATAATGTACAAATCTGTTGAGAAAAACTAGAAATATATTCAACATTTACCATGTTTTACTATAGCAAATTTACTATCTTTTCTGGTTACAATTACGGTAATATTTTACCATATCCGTATGGAAATAATAGCATTAACACTAATTTGTTTTTGGGAATCCAATTTCTACAGGTAGTCAGATCTTCTGACAACTGCAGAGAAATATCAGTCAACCTCCCGCTGCAGATCTATCTCATGAACCCCTGAATGCAGATGGAATCACAGGTTATTTTAACACATATTTACTTCAAAGGTCTCACCCTCCCACTTCTATCACAGCTGAGGAAGTGTTCAGTAAACAGTCTCTGTATGTGATGGAGTGCAGGACTGATGTGTTGGGTAACCCTGCTGCCCACTGCAAACCAAGCAGCATGCATCTATCTGCACTCTCTAACCCTGGAGCAAATGGTCTGGCTGACCAAAGCTGGAGAGACTTCAATAATCCTGCAGCCGCTCACTCTCCATGAGCTAGCGTCTCAATCCGTTCACATACGTGAGACGTAACACTCTCATTTATCAGCCGCTTTCCACTTCAGCATAGCCTGACCTTCTACCTTCAGCTCTTGTTTGACAAGGCTTGCTGGCTTTTGTATGTTAATTCCTCAGTAATGGGTTGCACGTACAACTTGACCTTGCTTTAAAACTCTGAAGAAAATACAGTATGATCCCAGCCACAGAAGAGGCCTTCAAATCTCTTCGCCTCGGGAAGAAACCCATTGCTGAAATTTATGTCAAATGCACAATCAAGTAACACTGTCTTTAAAATCACACTTACTTTATTTCTCTTGTTTCTTTCCAGGATAGGCACATTTCAAATGTGAAGAATTGGCTCCCTTTCGGTTCATGATTTGACAGGATTGTTTTGTTTCCATCATGTATGCCGCTTCATGTTGACTGGCATAAAATAAAATGTTAACAATTTACTTACAGATGTAACTATAGATTCATATTGGTGGAATTTCAAACATTATTAATATAATTTAATATTTCAGTTTGCCTCATATTTGCATATTTGGTAACGCTTTAGTTTAGGGGCCAATTCTCATTATTAAATGTTTATTAGTACTTACACAAACATTAGCCCTAACCCTAACCCTAACGCTAAAAATTTATTAATTATTCTGTATGACTATATTTTAGACACCATACCTAACCTTAACCCTCTGTGGGTTGATTATTAACTAATAATAATCAGCAGATTATGAGTTATTGATGCAAAAGTCAAAGTTAATAGTAAGTTGATAGGGATAATTGGCCCCAAATATTTAAAATAAGGGTCACACTTTATTTTAGTGTCCAATTCTCACTATAAACTAACCATTAACTATGACTTTTGCCTCAATTAACTTATTATTTGCTGCTTATTAATAGTTTATAAGGTAGTTGTTAAGTTTAGGGTATTGGGTAGGATTATGGATGTCATGCATTATATGTACTTTATAAGCACTAATAAACAGCCAATATGTTAATAATAGATATGCTAATAAGCAACTAGTTATTAGTGTGAATTGGACCCTATACTAAAGTGTTACCAAAATAAGTTATGTACAGTTTTTTGTTAATATTTTTCTTTACCTTATATTCATGACTGCATTACAGTACTGTAGTGTGTTTTGTGCTTGTGTATGCAATACTGCGAGTTACATTATGAGCTTATATATATTTTTTTTTTGCCATGGATCATCTGAAATATTTAAACACAAAGCAGATTTACTTGTTGAAGTAAGATGGCATATTAACATTTTATCATTCAATATGATCTATATGGCTAATACACCAAACTGCCATTACATAACGCCTGAAACATTTTCATGTACTGTGCATTCATTCACACAGGATTTCTGGCAACCACAGCAGCTAGTTCTGAACTGCAAATTTACCAGGATTTTTTGTTACAGTGCACTGCCCATTAAAACCTTATAAAATTAACAGAAGGATGAAGAAAAGAACTGCTACTAAATCCCTAATGGCCGTGACCCACATATAGGTTTGATGGAGGCGTTCAGATGTGGCCCATTTGCGCTATTCTACATGGTCTTCCTGCTAGCAGCTTTTACTAAGCTCCTTAAAAGGCTGCCCTGAGGAATCAATGAGAGCCTCTGGGAACAGCCTCTCGAGGCCTTATCTCTGATCATGCATCCAAAGAACTCCAGAGCACAATGCTACATCAAATTAATAAATAAATACATAAAAAACAGGCACAACCTCTTCACCTTGTTGGAGTGCCATCACAATATTTAATATATACACATTCAGAAAATGCTGAATGCTTCAACTATGGAGCTAACTCTCTCATTGTCTCTCTTTCTCTCTGTGTCTCCAGATAGATGGAGCATGATACATTTTTAGAGCCGTCTCGTCTAAGCATGAAACAACCAATGAGAGGCCCTCACTGCCTCTGTGTGTAATACGCTGTCATACTGATTTAAGGTCTACTCTAGCACTGCTGTTTGAGTTTTATGTGAAATAATGACTGAGCTAATTGAACTAAATGATGATGCAATCAATATTCTCGGTCAACAGCAGACAGTTTCAATATTCTATGAATATTCTTTATAAAAATATGAATATTAAATACTCTGTAAGCATTCTGGATTCTTAGAATAAAAGCTTCAGACATTGCAGTGATTTGACCACTCTTACATTGCATAGAGTATACATACTGTATAACCCCCTAACCTCTTTTTCTGTATTTTGCATTAATTCTTCAAAAACAAAAACAGCAAACTGATAGAGGTTTATTGCAGTATAAGGAAAATATATCATTAGCCTAATTTTAAAGTTTGTAGCAACCTGCTGCATTTATATAGAAATTAATTTGTATCTCTTACAATAATGAATAAATAACTATATATATATATAACTCAAATTTTTGTGTAATTTAGTAATAAAAAAAAGCACACTTTATATATTCTAGATTCATTGCACACAAACTGAAATATTTCAAGAGTTTTGTTGATGTTGTTGTTGTTTATTTTTAATTCTGATGGTTACGACTTAGGGTGTACTCACACTAGGCACGGTTGCCATGAACCGGGCCCGAGTACGATTGTCCCCCCTCCCCACTCCCCCTCTGGCCTGCACTCACACATAGGGTTTCAGCATTCGTGCCGGAGCACGCTTACGTCATTATGGTGCGACGGTTTCGGGATAAACTGGAAGAGCGGCGCTCTATGAACACAATGGAGTGCATCGCTCTGTTTTCTTTGTGGATAATTTTGTGTTGTTTGGTCCACAGCCTGTTGTTAAACAGATGTGTCGCCTTAGTGGCGCGAACATTTTCACGTAATCGTGCTGCTCGTATGAGGATGTTTGCAAGATACCAGCTGAAGTGCAGCAAGGACTTTGCAGTTTTTCGTTTTTTTATGCGTTTTGCACCTCTACTGTAGACCAAAGCGACCCTTTCCCTGCCATGTTGGTTTTGGAGCGTCGCAAAACTGTGATGCAAAGCGTCCTTTTCCGTGCCCTGGCACGGTTAGCGCTCACACTGCATGCGAACCGCGCCCGAGTCCAACTGAACCGTGCCCTGGCCCACCTCTTCCAAGCGGGCCAGGGCCGGCCAATCGAGCCGCGCCCGGGCACGATTCGGAGCACTCACACTAGTCAAACGAACCGCGCTTTGGTGGTCAAACGCACTCGGGCACGGTTCAAACTGGCAGTGTGAGTACACCCTTACAGCTTACAGGAAAAGTACAAATTCAGTATCTCACAAAAAAAAAATTGAATATTCCATTTTGAGCTTGATTAGTTTGATTAATTTTGAGTATTAATGCTAGGTACCTCTTGGGCTAGTTTAGAACATGCAACCACAATTATGGGAAAGGCTATTTCAGAAGACAATCACCCTCCACAAGGAAGGAAAAAGTGTGGTAGGGAAATGTGCACAAGCAACAGGGATGACCACAGCCTTGGGAAGATTGTCAGGAAAAGCTGATTCTAGAACTTGGGAGAGCTTCACAAGGAGTGGAGTCAGCGCATCAAGGGTCACGACACTCAGATGTCTTCAGGAAAAGGGCTACAACTGTCACATTCCTAGAACCAAGCCACTCCTGAACCAGATAAAACATCAGAAGCATTTCACCTTGGGTAAGGAGAAAAAAAACTGGACTGTTGCTTTGTGGTCCATAGTCTTCTTTTCAGATGAATGTAAATTTAGCTTTTCATTTAGAAATCAAGGTCTGGACTCTGGAGGAAGACTGGAGAGGCACAGAATCCAAAGTCCAGTGTGAAGTTTCTGAAGTCAGTGATGATTTGGGTGCCGTGATGTCTGCTGGTGTTGCTCCATTGTGTTTTATCAAGTCCAAAGTTAATGCAGCTATCTACCAGGAGAATTTGGAGCACTTTATGCTTTCATCTGCTGACAAGCTCTATGGAGATGCTGATTTCATTGCAGCAGGACTTCCAAGAGGTTTGATGACAATTGCCGCCTATCCACTGCAGGAACTTTACCCAGGAACTAGGGACTTTGGCCTTGTACTCGGTGTGTTTCCACCGCAGGAACCAGGAACTACATAAAGTTCCGGGTAAAAAATGCCCCTCAGAAAGTCCCTGCTGGTGAGGTGGTACTTTTTCAAAGTTCCGAAACTTTCGGGGGCGGGACTTGGGCACTAAACATCCTGATTGGTTCACACAGCATTGGTTGAGTTCAACTAATTTATTCAGATCATTTTCAAAATATTACTGTTATTGTGTCATGAAATGTCATTTTAAAAGTATTTCAGGCAAGAATGTAGTTTAAAACTCAAATCTGTGGTTTATTTATAAAGACAGAGCCTATTTAAAAATGTGTTTCACCGATCTCGGAGACGGTGAGCTCCACGCGATCAGCGGGAGATCAGTCCTCATGTATCTGCTTAGAGCACTCTCAACTCGGCTAGACCTTCTGATATGTGACGCTGACTCTGATGTCTCTTTAGTGGTTAAACATAAAATATAATTCGTTTTGGGTAAATCTAACAATTTATCTTTGGTCTGTATTCAATTTATCTCTATGTTAAAATGAAAATAAAAAAAGGCAAAAGTATATAATATTTCGTTTCATTGTAATGGCTGTAAATATATACACGTATCCCTGTACTATGTAAATTTCTGCAGCTCATTCATTATGTTTAAATGAAAACGAAAGGAGGTAGTTGTATTTGATATCCTATTTTGTTTTATTGTAAATATACAGAGAGGACAATTGCAGTAGCCAAGGCGAGCTGACTGAAGTTATCAAGTACGCTGCTGTTTGCAGATTTACCGGACCTGCGTCATCGCGGACATCACACTCCCGAGTCAAATGCACAAAGTCTAAACTACCGAGGATGCACGTCCAAAATCAGCGTACTTTGTATTTAGAAATGCGCGCAGACCTACGTCACCAGACTATTTGCCTAATCTTCCCGGTACTTTAGACCGCGGTGGAAACGCAGAAAGCAACAGGTCTGGGGGAAAAAAAATGTCCCTGGTACAAATGTTCCGGGTAAATTTGGTGGAAACGCGGCAAATGATATTACTGTACTTGACTTGTACTTCACAGAGAGTCTATAGCGTATTGTGAAGAGGAAGAAAAGTAACATCTGACAAACAATATAGAAGAGCTGAAGTCCGCTATCAAAGCAACCTGTGCTTCAATAACACCTCAGCAGTGTATATATATAAAAATATATTTAATATATAAGCATAACATACTTTTATTAAATATATACCTGCACATGTTTGTACACAGTAAACACACACACACAGTATTTATATATAAACATATATATTGGATTGCATAACAACAGTTATGTAATAATATAAACTAGCGTTTTCAGGAAAAAAAACAAAACAACAACAACAAACAAAAACAAAACAGAGTTTTCTTCCCTCTGCATCTTCTGATGTTTCCTAATTTGTCTTGGATTGGATTATCAGTCATTAAGATTTTAAGTGTCATTTTAAGATTTCTCCGACACTGGCCATTATTATTTAAAAGACCAGCTATGTACTTCTTTCCTATGTCTGAATTATTACCCCCCCCCCCCCCCCCCCCCCCGGTATTTTTTTGCCTTGCAACTTCACACATTTGATGAACCTTGCAACCTGCGGTCATGTCAGTCATATGAACATAAGCAGATTTGTATAACATTACAAAATAGCTGATGCAAGGTCACTTGTCCATCCCTTTGGTAAATAGAACAGAATTAAGGAGCCTGGAATAAAGGCGTCCTTGTCCTTTTGGGAAGTGCACCGCTTTAGTCTGCTTTATGAGAGTATAAGAGATCTTTTGAGACAAGGTCAGTGGAATGCTGGCCGAGAACATTTAGATTCCATTCCTGTTGCTTTTTAGTGGCATCTCTCTTGTCAAGAGACTGATATGAAGTGGACATGAAGACTTATCTTTTCAACAGGATTTCCCCTTTTAGCCTTTTAACAAATCTGTTTTCACCCACGCCTAGTTACTAGTTTATTCAAAAAGATCTGAATTACTTCACCAATATTTTTTGTTACCTCCAACAAATGTGTAAAGCTCCTCTAAAAACCTTTTTCACTGAAGTAAGCCTGGAGCGAGCTGCCTGACTGACAGAAAATCTCAGCGGTTTTGTAGAGGACACAAGGAGACATTTAGAAAGACATGCGTGCGAGATAGTGCTCAACATTGAATCTTTGAAATTGCTATTAAGCATGTGCATTATTGTGTGTGTGCTTTATACAAATGCATTCACATGCCAGTTGAAGCACAAAGACAAACAGTGTGTTATAACTAGTGCACACCAGCTGTCTTTTCAAAGGGCAATGCTCACATCCTGTAGACTGCCATTAAATTCAGCCCTGAATAAAAGCAAAAGGAATATGGAAGTTGAAATGATCTGTAAAATCATGCCTATTATCTTTTTCTGCTATTTACGCTGATGTGTATGTATCATTGCTGGGCTAGTGTTATCCATTTTAAAGTAGTTTAAAAGTACTGTATATAGGCATTGTATTTGAGAAGAATCGTAGATGAGTTGCAGCACTTAACAAAAATAGGTTTTGCTATAAAAAAAAATAACATTTTGAAGACACAATTTTTAAACACCTCTATTGTTCAAGTCTATAACTCCATTCGTGTGCGTGCAATAAATATTTCATGCAATAAACAAAAGTATATATATATATATATATATATATATATATATATATATAACTTAAATTAAATATAACCAATTCTTGAAATGTAAAATATTTTAAATTGTAAAACAATATTTTGATAGTAGTTGTTGCACAAATTTGTTAAGAATAAACTCTCATAACTTATACTCTTCTTTACAAAGTATGCAACTCCATAAGGTGTTTATCAGCTGAATGATTTATTGCAATGCTATGGTTATTAAAAATTAATAATAATAATAATAATAATAAGTTGTATGTATATTGGAATAGTACATGATTGACAATAATGAAAATTAAGCTAATATGTAAAATATCAAACACAATATAATAATTTAGCAGGCAAATTGTTTTAATTTTCATGAAAATAAACAAGAAAATTACAATGGAAAAATGAAAAATAAAATATTGATGGCCCTAGCGATAGGGTTATTTATTTATCTATTATGTCAAATATAATTACATATTTGTTTTTCCTTTTGATATTTGAGTTAAATGTAATATTTTATCAAATGAAAACCCTTTCTGGAATGTAAAAAGCTGCATGAGTGTTTTCTGAAGATATTCGTTGAGTTCAGATTCAGCAGATAAACTGACAGAAAACCACATCAGTCGTCGCTTGTGTTCACGTCTCCAGCAGGTTCTGCAGTATTTCGCGTTCAGAAACACAGAGGCAGATGAATTACTGTCTTCTGATTGACCTTCATCTGAGTAATGGCAATAGTCCAGGGTTTTTCAAGCGTGGAGGTCAATAAAGGTGACTCGGAGAACAGATCCCCTGATTTGATCTAACAGTGAAAGACTACGGCGGCAGAATTGATGCTCTGGGGCTGTTCTTGTTTTCTGACTCTCCAGTTCTGTTTTCATTCATGGCATCAAAGTGTTCCCATCATTCAGTGTATGGAAAATTGGGGTAACAATGAAAACAGGAAAACCCAGTAGCTAGAAATGATTTCTTGCAGCATATGTTCAAGATTTATTGACCATGATACTAAATCTCTTTGATCCTGCTTACATGAAACTGTGGGAAAGTTGGCTGAGAGTGCACTCTTAGAAATAAAGGTGCTTCAAAAGGTTCTTCAGGGAGATGCCATAGAAGAACCATTCAGTCAAAAGTTCTCTAAAGAACCATCTCTTTCTTACCTTTTTATAACCTGAAGAACCTTATTTCTCCACAACCTTTTGTGAAACAGAAAAGGTTCTTTAGATGTTAAAGGTTCTTCATGGAACTATTTGGACAAAAGGGTTCTACTATGGCAAGAGAGTGATTCTGCCCCAAATTTTCCTGGATCTTTTGACAATATTCAAATCCTAATAACCTTGACCAAAAGAGTAGATCCAATTTTTGACAAAACCAATTTTTTTCCCAATTAAAAAAATAATAAAATAAAAATGTATTATTACTATTATCGCATAAATGTGCAGTCTATTTGTGTACTATAATTGTTGGTTGGTACATATATTTTCTTTGAAGGTAATTAATAACCACGAATAAGAATGCTGAACACTGACATGAAAATACACTAAAGCTGCAAGTAAGGAATACATTGCTACAGTTGTTCTGGATTTATTTGGTCTGTATGAAAAAGACCAGCCTGGTTCTAACATCTTGTTTCTTTAACTTAAAAGCAGACATCAGAAAGATGCAAAGAGCTCTGAACTCGGATATGTCATTCAGAATGGATTTAAGTCAGCGGCTACTTCAAAAATACCAGCGTACGAGGCCAAAATACAAATAAAGACATTGGGAGAGAGAGGAAATTCAAAAGCAGGACCGTGCATAATCCTTCAAGACACTAAATGCCAGAGCACATGAATAGGTTCCCTCCGTAAAAACACAAGATAAAGCAGCGTGAACGGCAGAGCTACGGAATTAGACTTGCTTTAAGATAGCATCCACTTGGACCAATCACAATCACTTATGTTGCAGCATGTTTTCTCACAACAAAATAAGCCTTACCCTAACCCAACTCTAACCCTCCTCGAAGTGAGAGCTGAAAAATGCTCTTCACTGATTGAGAATGGCAACAACAATCCCTTTTAATATGTTGCCTTTACAGACAATTGCTTATTCACCAAATCACCATGACAACTCCGAGGCACATCTCTCTCTCTCTCTCTCTCTCTCTCTCTCTCTCTCTCTCTCTCTCTGCTTAGCAATTCAGTGCAAATCGTCTCTCAAGTCTTTTAAACTACAGTTTGACAGTCTGGTCCCTGAAATTAAAACTGCAAAGCCAATTGAGACTGTCTTAAATGAAAATATGGGCATCCCTGACACCAGCCAGTTTAACATGTCATCATATAAATGTTGCTGTATTTTTGTTCGTGTGAAACAAGCAAATATCAAGTTTATCTGCTGAATGTATGCAGCTAACATCAAAGGGTGAGGAGTTCTCAAATTCTTTCGTAATGTTCATGCATGCAGTTTTCACGAGCTTGTATAACAGACTACATGGAACATTTGAACTATAAAAATGTAGCCTTTTGACACAGAGCAGGACAATTTACATTTACATTTACAAAAAGAAAATTCTGAATTTAGTTACAGACTCAAGATTTTATGAAATATGTGTTATGAAATATGTTTTAAAAAGGGCTTTTCTTGTACATTATGCATACATTGCATGGAACTCTTCTAAAAACACACGATTTGATTTAACAAATTGCACAAAATTATGAAATAATTGCCAAATGTTCACAATGCATTTATCATAGTCTCATAATCTGAATACATATTCAGTAAAAGCATAAATTCAATCATCAGCTCGTAAAGGAATCCAGGCGTAATAGAAACGCAACATGGAAGGCGCTTTAAACGAACGCGATCTGTTAGCGACGCGACGCGACGCGACGAAACTGCAGACCGCTAGAGGTTGCGGCTGGAATCCTGACGTCGGTACCTCTTCGACCAATCAAATACTTTTTTTATGCGAGCCACGGAACGCGACGCTACTGGAAAGCTCTAACGCGCTGCCTCCTCTACGCGCTTTTACAGGGGACGTTCTGGAATTGTCGCGTCGCGACGCTCGCTTGCAGTGCAGATGGGGTGTAACAAGTGCAAGAGACCCTCATCCTTATCTCCTGTCACTTTTACCGGCATCGAAGCACTTCACCAAACCCGCTTCACCTCTCCTTCATCTCACTGCGCATCTCCTCGCCCCAGACGCAAGGAACACTGAAGTTCACCCAATTGTTAGGTGGCAATCCTGACAGAAGAGATCTTGGGATAAGACGTAGAGGTGCGCAACGCATTCTACAGTCTGTCCGTTTGGTGACTAATAACTTCTCCTCATCAACAAGAATTATCCCCATGAACAACTCACCTGCTTTGGTGAAACATCAAATCCCCCATTCCTGGTATTCCTGTTCCCTAAAAAAAGCCGCGATGCGTGCGCGTTAGTGGTAATCCGTGGCTGTGTTAAGATTTCCTCCCAGCGCTCTTCATGCAATTCGTGTGACCTTTTCCAGCGATCGCATCCTTCATCCTTTACACTCCAGTCACATTCTCGTGTTTTTCCTGCGCGTATGATCCTGATGCTCTGGTCCCGCGTGTTCGCAAGCTCCACAAGAGCTTCACGAGTGCGCGCTGCGCGGACACGCCAACACAGGCGCGCGGGTTACTAGGAAACCCAAAAGCGCGCACGCATGCAGGAGAGAGGGGGTGTGAGTAACCCTGCTTTTCAGGACATCTATAGAGAGCCTTTTGCTATTGAATTATGTGAATTGCATTTCCTCAGTATAAAAAAGAACAGAATAACAAAATAACACAAACGATCTCATTGGGACTAATTGATGTGTGTTTTATAGAGGAGCCTGGGGCTACATGTAACATTTTGTACTTTGGGATTTTTTTTTGTTTTGTTTTTTGTTTGTTCTTTCTCTTAGTAGTTTTCTTTTGAAATATAATTTCTATACAGACCTTGTAGTTAATATGATTACTAAACTCATTAGGCCTCTAAATTCCTATAATGTGTTTGATATTTTACATATTATTTAGTTTAATTCTTTTCATTGATGCCAAAATATATACATATAAATATATGTCATTGATGCCTGGAAAGTCAGAATGTAATAAAAAACTATTTTTTTTATTTAAACATCATAGCAGTGCACCGAATTATTTTAATGGAACACTAAAACAAATAAAAATATAGCTGCATACTCAAGTTTATATATATACACACACATACATACACACAGCAAGTTTGAATAAAAGACCTCATATTAATAGACACTATGACAACTTCCCCATGTGAATACTATTTATACTGCAGAAATAAGTCCTTGTACACATAAATGAATACATACCTGATATGTATTCAAGAGAGTGCAGTTACATTCAGATCACTCCATTTCACTCCCGTTCTATGGTTGCTGCAATGTAAATGCTTGCTTTTTTTCAATTTGCATATTTATTGTTTATAAATCTGGTGGAAACGTCCCAGAATTCTCATTACTCAGTTTTTTCACGAACAAAGGCAAATTCTGCCCTGTGCGGGCCGTGAGACGTTTGATTGGTGGGATGCAGCCAGGTGATCAGCGTTAGATTTCCGAGCAGTCGGTGACTGGGCAACCGGAGCGCCGAGATTAAAGTCATTTGGATCTGAATGGCTGCTATAGTTTCCCGGATAAAACAGTAATTTAATCATTGAATGAGAATGCTTGCGCAGGCCATGTGTGTAAACACAATTGCTCAGGGGAAAGGAGATTGAGAATTCTCAGTGTGCAAGCTTTAATCGCCAAAGTGGAGCTTTTCCGGCCTTTATATTTCCCTGCAAAATGACTCAAGCCACTTACGGTGCATTTGTCGCTGTCGCCTAACCACAAGTCAGTCATCGGAGAGCTATTCTGTATATTTCTGCATATTTTGTTCTGTCATTTGCGCTCAACTGTACTTTAGTACCTCGTGTGATTTCAAGCCTTCTGTCTCTATGAGGCTCTGCAGGGGTTTGAAAAGAAGGAGTGCCAAAGGTGACACCGAGGGATTTTCCTCTTTCAAAGGCCTCACGAAGCAACAATAAAGGAATTCAATACAGCACACCCCCCCAATGAACCAGAATTTTACTCTGCGGTGCATTTCACAGACGTTCTGCGCATTGGGCCTGTGCAGCGCAACACAAACGGATTCATTCTTCTAAAAAGAGGAATTAGAGCATCGGATCCCTAGCGTTTTTCATCCTTCTCCCCCTTTCCGAGTATGTTTAATGACAGCTGGGAATTCGCTCCGACCCAGCCCCTTTACAGAGAGAGCTAATTAGCAGGTTTCCTCCTGTCTGTGGTGCCACCAGATGGATTCCCAGAATGCAACCTGCCAATGTCAGTGAGCAGGGTTTCGCAGGTGGATCCAGTAGACGGGGACTGCCTGGAAATGGACTTCTGCGCTGTCCACCAGAATCCTGTTAACAATTTCTGCGTGTTTTCCAACCCTTGTGGTCAGAGATTTATTCCACTACTAATTATTGTTTTACAGGCAGTTAGGAGGGTGAAAAGTAACTGTGGATTCGACGCATATTTAATGATGTGTATTTGTCAAGGCAAGTCAAATTCATTTCTATAGTGTTACAGACTCTAAAAGCAGCTTGGCGGAGATAAACAGACAAATAGCAGAATCAAATATGGAAACCAGACTATGAACACATTTTGGATTCTACTGTTAAGCAGCTCTAAAAGACAACAGACTTAGTCAGGGTGGTGCCATATTTAATTTTTAGTAGGAATGAAAAAGAGGTTGTGAAGACTAGAAATAAAGTATGTTCAATGAACTGCATTGTTGTTTAACAACATGCCAATTGTTCACTTGACAAAATGCCTTACCCAAACAACATTCAATAGAGTAAGACTCCATAAAACTGTTTTGAAAGTTGTGATCTAGACCCTATACACAGTGTCAGTGTTCATAGTTAAATGAGGTCCTATTATGCCCTTTTATTTGGTTATTGGGGTGTCCTAGAATAGGTTTCAACAGGTGCTCGTTGAACACATTGTTTTTTTTAGTTCTGTTGCACTTAAGCCCCTCCTTCCAAAATACTGATTGGTCAGCTAGCCCAGTGCATTGTAATCAGCGAACCACATGTTCTGGAAATGTCACTTTCCTCACCATAACCATGCCATTGCGACAACACTTTACATCTCCTCTTTATCTTCTCCAGCGTGGCTCAACCAGGCCTCACAGTTTTTTTTTTTTTGTTTTTTTTTTGCATGTTCCATGGCCAGGGATTTTTTTTAGGTGAGTGATTTTGTGTGTCACGAGATCCAGAAGTGCACTGTAGTCTAAAGTAGCCATTTGTTGTGGGTCTTCTGTTAAAGAGAATATCAGATTTTAGAGTGTACTTTTAGTTCGTAATCTTTTTTCTTGCTTAAACACCAAAATTACACATTACTAACCCTAACCCTAACTAAAGTTGAAAAATTAAAAAACATAATTTGACCCATTTAAATTTGATACTGGCATCAAACCTGACTAAATTCTATATAGTGTCTTTATTTTGCTCAAGTCAGTTCAGTGATGGTTCAGTTCAGATCAATAACTGTGTAAATGTCATCAATCTGAGTCCAGTTTAACTGTAAATAGTACAAAAGGCAGAAATGTCGTTATTCAGCATGAAACTGTTCAATGTTGATTCAGTTCAGTTCAATGTTGATGTTGTAAGATGTGATTCGGCAGTGAAGCAGCTCTACAGAAGATGACCATGCCACCATCCAGCTTATGTCGGTTAGGTCTCAAAATACTCAAATGACAAAACACTGAAAGTTAAGTGACTTTTAGAGCCAAACTATTGAAAGCAGATCATCAACCTTTTCTGTACCCTTCAACCCAGACTCAGGACCCCCTAAAAAATTTAAAAAAGACTAGATTTTCTCAGTAACACAGTGGCCAGTGTTGTATTGACAGAGACCACACACACTTTTCTTTAGATGTAAAAATCTAGTTTGTATTCAAACTGTAGATATTCAGCCATTGCTGTTTATTTAGCAGTGAAACCCTCACCAAAGTGCAGCATCCTCAGAAGCAAGAGACATTCACTTCTGCAGCTTTGTCACCTTAATCCAGAGAATTGAGAATTTACTGCTGTTTTGAAGGTTAATGTACAGATCCAGGCATGCAAAGTCACAGCCACACAATGGGATGTGCAAAGGACTCCAAAGTGACCTGGGCTGTATGCAAACCGTATATTGTGTTCCTGTAGCACAGCTTCTGTGGCATGAGACTAGCAATGACAAGGTCATGGGTGTGATTCCCGAAAATGTGTGGAATGCACAGTAAGTCACTTTGGATAAAATCATCTACTAAAATAATTTAAAATCATAACTGTAAGAGAAAAGTAAAGCTAATATTGATCGAGTACAGTAATGTATAAAAAGCATTTTTTTTTTTTTTTTTGCAGTGCAAATCTCATTACTCGAGTAATGTTGTGTCTTATCCATTATTTTTACATTTAAGCACAGATGTAATCCTGTACACATTTAAAACCCTGATAATAATTTTTCTTCTTCTTCTTCTTCTTTTTTTCAGAAAACATAATATTTATTTGCTGATGATAGCCAAATATAAAGCTGTTTCTCTTAAATAACTAGATAGTAGCAGTGTTTTGATTGGCTGAGAGTTCACACAAACTATTAAAAACAGCTATTCTTATGGGATATGTTTTCCCTATACAGCATGAAAAGAAAAACAAAACCTCCTTTTGCTGAAACAAGACTATTATAGGCGGTATAATAACTCCCAAGTGCCTGAGAGGGAAAAAAAGTAAGATAACTGAGAAACATGAAAACTCCCATATATATATATATATATATATATATATATATATATATATATGAATATATTTTAGCAGAGACCATTCAAACGTTTGGGGCTGGTAAGGAAATGTCTCTTCTGCTCATCAAGGTTGCATTTATTTAATACAAAATACTTTTACTTTTATTGCTGTGATGGAAAAGCTGAATTTTTCAGCTGGCATAACTCTAGTCTTCAGTGTCACATGACCCTTCATAAATGTTGAAGACATCTGCCTAATAACTTTTTTAAGGATTTTTAGAGGAATAAAAAGTCTAAACAACATTTATTTGGTGAAAAAAAAAAAAAAAAAAAAAAAACTTTTTCGCAACATTATAAATGTCTTTAATTTAATGCATCCTTCCTTCTAAAATAACATGTATATGCATTCTTAAAGCAATCTTTGATTGCCTTTTTTATTTATTTAATTTTCTTTTTACTAGGGGAGTGTTGAGACTGTGTGTGTTATTGCCATCGGTGTTATCATGTGTAACCTGCAGCTCTAGAGTGATTTACAGAGTCACCTAGCATTTATGCCTCAGATGATTGCTGCTATCTTTTCTTATTTTTTGAGCCAAAGACGCTGCACGCTTCTGGGGGTCCTGCACCAGCTGAGCAGCTACTGTTGAGATGAATATGAATTGAGATGAACAGATAGCTTTATCGACCCCTTTGGTGTGCATGTCTTGTAACCAAACAAAGTCACATTTGGATATGTGGAAGTTTGAATGTCCTGTGGTGCCACCAGATGGATTCCCAGAATGCAACTTACCAATGTCACCGAACAAGGTGCAATGCATTTTCATTTTTCAGCAAACTATTCCTTTAAGTTTGAGTTGTTACCAATGCAAGATGTCACTGGACAAATCAGGTATACTCTACAGTAAATGTGTATCCCATTGAGATTTTGTATTTTGTGCTAAAGGTAGACATGTTCACACTGATCAATCTATAAATACCCCATCATATTTCTGTTTTGAGAGGAGGTCATTGTTATAGAGAGCATAGAGGCTTGTGCAAGGTGAACCGTGGACTGTCAGGAGGTATCGAGGGAGTTAGGAGAAAATACAGCTTCTGGCAGCACATCAAAGAAGCCACTAGATGAATTATTAATTATACTGGGAGAAAAAATTTGACAGTCAGAAAGTAACATACAAAGGTGAAATTGAATAGAGAAAACACACCAAACAAGCACTTATCATAATGATGCAAGCAGCAAAAGAATAATAAATAAAGTCATTATTCAATGCTAATCTTATTTTGACCTATATAACGAGAAGACCAGTTTCCAAGAACATGATTCCAATGAGTGCAAACTCAACGGTGTCCCAGCCCGTCAATCTGTTCAGCTGTGCAAGAGTCTGTGTGTATACATTTATCACCATCAGTACCAAAGCTCACAGCGAGGCCGATATTTAGATAGACTCACAGCTTTATTTCTCCAGCGTCCCCAGGAACAGAAGTTCCAGACTCTCCCACCTGCAAAGCCTCCATCTGCTCCTTTTGTCACAGAGCAAGAGAACGAGAGAGTCAGCAACCGTTAACACAACACTGGCTTTTCTGCGGTCCCAACTAACACTGCTTCTGCAGGTTACTCTCTAGTTTGAGCAGTCTGACTATCTTAGAAGCTTATTATTGTGGAAAATAATTTCAGAGTATGCAAAATACATAGTTAACTGAAAGATATTGAATCAATACAAGACAAAATTCTCAAAAATGAATCTAAGAGTAAGATGCATACCTGACTTTTAGAAAAACACATAGTATGACGTGTGTAGACACATTTCCTGCTATGTGATCTTTCTGGATACAGAAGACCCCGACCTTTTTGCTGCAAAGCTTTAAATACAAAACCAAGATAAAGCATCCCTCAAATGGAGGCATGTACAGACAATTGGAATTTGCATTAACCCAGGTCCCAGAACGGGGTAGTTTACACCTCAAAGGGAACAGAAGGTAATTTACATGGAAGAGTCTGGAAAAGGGCATTCCCATTACAGTAAGCAACATACCTCTTAATTCTTAGGATCTGTACTATCTTTTAGTCTACTTTTGTAAGATTGAAACCATTGTCCCACTCGCTCTGACACTATTCAAATTATACCAAACATGACTGTAAATAATACTTGCATTCATGTAGAACATTATAATTTTGATCATTCTGAGTGAACCAAGAGGAGAGGGGATGAGAAGGAACATATGTGAGACAGGTGTTTCCTGCACCTCCACTCTGTGGAGTGTCTCGAAGATGCTTGTGTATATTTGTATTGTCTGTTCTCAGGAGATCAAAGTATCTGAGGTTCTTTCATCATTACAAAACCAAGGTTAATCTAAAGTTGTGGTCACTTTTACTATTGCTCCGCAAAGTACTGTGGAAATGTATATGATCAGAAGTATGGGGTGTAGTTTTTCTCTTTGACCCATTGACCAACAGAAAACTGCTTTGTTTAAAGGTGATTTGTGAGCTGTGTTTCAGACATCTCTGAACATTGATAGTAGAAAAGTGACCCCCTTTTTTATGCCTGCAAAATTTTGCTAGTGTGACTGCACCTTAAAAGTTGTTGTTGATTTATCACAAATAAGGTCTGTAAAAACTATTTTTTATTTTACCCTAAGTTTGAAATATCTATTTGGAATTTTATTATATATATATATATATATATATATATATATATATATATATATATATATATATATATATATATATATATATATATATTTTTTTTTTTTTTTTACAGTGCAAATATATGAACACATTTTAAATGAAGAATGCCTCTGTATTTTGTGCATAGCATGATGCATTTACCAAGCATCCAGGATTTATGTATTATACATTTTTGAGCCAATAATTTAAATAATCTAAATAGGCTTCAAGGTGAATGAACACCTGATCTGCTTTATCACATTCATTCTAGAAGTCTCGTGTCACTGTCTTTGCTCTTGCATGATACTGTGATAATGACATGCTGATAAGTAAATACAGAAATCATTGTCTGCGTAAGAAAGCAATATTGCACATGTAGCAAAGAATAATGGAGCAGAAGACCTGCAATATTGCATCCTTTCTGCTTCAAACTCACCTGAAGACCTATCAGTTCTCACTTTTCTCTCACAGCTGCTGGAGAACTGTCTAATAATTGAGGATCCAGCCCTTTGTGGTGCGGCTTTAGATGACAACAATAATGACAAAGTGAGGAGGACATCTTTTTCTTCATCAGCTGATCAATAATGCATAGGAATCACATGAATAATTTTTCCCCCTAATGGATATTGCTTGCTCAGAAAGGATTTCGAAGCCCAGATTTAAAAAATTCAGTATGTGAAATGATGCATTACTATGTGACAAAGTGATTTTAGGAGGGAAAGGGAGAATGGTGCAAATGCATCAGGGAACATCTGCAGGAGTGCCTGCGCATGGTGGCTGCTGTCTGCTCGTGATTGGCTTGACAGCGCCTGGACGCGACATTACACTCTTCCCACATCTCACTTCGGTCTGTGTAACAGAAGTGCCAGCTAAACCTCCTCATATGCATCCAAATACAAGGCTGGTGACACATTTTTATTGATACTTACAGTGCTTTTGATGTGAGGCACACAAGACTCCTTGTTGGTTTCTATCAAGCTAGGAGAAATTGGAAGAGGGGAAGGTTTATGCTTAAAATTCAAAGCTTGATGCATTTTTAGACCTGTGTTGGTTCTGAAACAATATTACTGAAGCAACTAATCTGATTTGGGGGAAAATAATTTTCGAAAGCCATTTTACTTTTGTAATATTAATGTAAAACAGTAGGCCTATATTCAACAGCAACAACACAAAAGTTAAATTATTGTAACGCTTTTAATGGGTGGTTGTTTGCACGCTTAATAAACATACTTCATCTAGTCCAAAATGCAGCATGTAGAGTTCTTACTAGAATTAGGAAGTATTAACATATTAGACTGGTTCTGTTAACACTGCACTGGCTCCCTATCAAACATTGTATAGATTGTATACAGCCTAAAAATCCTTTAAAAGATTGTTCAGGAGGCAGACACACTCTTGCAGTTTAAATCTAGAGCTATCTCTTTAACCTGGCTTACATATAACATACTAATACACTTATAATACCCAAATACAAAATGATTTTTAGGCTGCATTAATTAGGTAAACCAGAATCGAAAACACTTCCCATAACACCCGATGTACTTGCTTCATCCTTAAAAGGATGAATGGCATCTACGCTAATATACCGTAATTCCTCAAATAAAATCCGGGGCCTTTATTTATCTGAACTGCAGAAGGTAACAGGCTTTTATTTGAATCAGGCTTTTATTAGAGCCAGGCCTTTATTTCTAATTCCATCTGTTTGATAAGTAATTGTTTTAAATAACCCGTTTTAAATTAAAAGTGATTGCGTTCCAGTGGACAGAGATCATAAAATTAGCACAGTGTCAAGTGCCCTCACTCTAGTGAAGTTCAACCCTGCAGTTTCCCCCACTTGAAAGGGTATGCTTGCTCTTGAAGGTTAGGACTGGATTTTACTCAATGACCAGGAATCAATTCTTTCTTTTCTTTCTTTTATTTGAAAGTTGCCATGGCCAAAAGCAGGTAAAAAACCCTTAAACACAAACACATGTAGATCAAGAAAATATACAATAAGCCCAAGTAACCATAATAAAGCATCACAACCCAGGATCAAATACTTAAATTTAAACACAAAATTGTCTTGAAAATAAATGGAAAGAGAAACCCCATATCTAGAGCACCCAAATAAATTGAAGACACTTTTAAAAGCACTACTCAAATGATTCTACCCTTAAACTCTAACAGCTTTAACCTATAAAACCACAATTACACTCTTCAAGCTTCCTAAAAAATCTTTACAATACATTGCTTTTAACTATACCTTCATGATGTTGAATGTATAACACTTTAGTTTACAATCCAAACATGATTTCATACCATTTATACATACATTTTTCCTTAAGAATAATTACATGATTTACTTAAATGTTAAAATTCACCACACTGCACAAACGAATGCTCACCGACTTGTTCAAACAAGCTTTAGTCCTGCAGTATCACTTTTCAGGCCCAGTTCCTCCACACATCTTGCCAATCTGCTTTCCATCCTGTGAGTGACTCGGATTCCCTTAAAACCACTAGATCCTTCCCACCTGGTTACTAATTAACTATCTGCGGCTGGGTGCCACACCCAGCACCAAAACCACCCAGGCAGAAAGGGTGTGGTCTGCAGCTCAGCTCAACACCTCCCACTCGATCTTCCCACGGAAACTGCTGGAAAGATCGCACACAGTAAACTAGTAGTCAGAGATTTCCTCCTGGGCTCCCTGCCTGCTCCTCCACTGGCAGTAGGACCACCAACCGCCGGACATCCCGGTGAAGAATTGTGGACTGAAGGTCCCTCTGAATGCTGGAGACATGATGCCTGGATGTAGGATATTTGGATGCTGATGTTACAGGCCTCACCTCCGGAGTACAGGAGCTTGCCACAACTCTAACATTCACATCCCGTACAATGTTTCTAGAGTCAGGATTGACGCTGATGACTCTTCCAAGCTTAAAGTGGCCCCTCAATGCATTCTGATCACAGAGCCAGACAATATCTCCAATTGCGACATTCCTCTGTGCAGTGTGCCACTTGCTCCTCACGAAAAGATTAGGACCAGCAAGTTGGATCCAGAATTTGTTGACTTGATGTTGCATTTCCTGAAGTCTCTTATAGGGATAGCTTGTAAAGTCAAATGTTTTCCAATCACCACTTGATGATGCTCGTCCCAGCAGGAGTGTATTTGGCGTGACGTACTGCACTGTATCTTCAAGGCTCTGCACCCTAGCATCAATGGGCCGCTCATTTGCCAGATTAGTGGCAAGCTGAAGAGTCGTCTGAAGCTCGCTGAAACAGAGCCCTGACTCTCTTCCCAGACTCTGGAAGGCCTTCTTTACAATCCGAACAGCTGCTTCCGCAGTGCCATTCCGATGTGGTTAATCAGCTGGCAGGATTTTCCAATGCCAGTCAGTTACATTTTGAGCTGAAATATCCTCCACAGCAGATCTACCCAGACGGTCCAGGAACTGATACAACTCCTTCAGAACAGACTTGGCACCAACCAAATTAGTCCCTGGATCGGACCATATCGTCTTAGGGTGGCCTCTAATTGCTGTGAACCTCTGATAAGCCATCAGGAAGCTTTCAGTTGACATTGTGTTGGCGAGCTCCGTATGGATTGCTCTGCTGACCATACAGCAAAATACAACTCCCCAGACTTTCATTTTTACTCTTTTCCTAACATCATCTTTGATCTGATAGGGTCCAAACAGGTCAACAGCTGTAAACTCAAATGGAGAAGCTGGCCTGGTTCTCTCTTGAGGCAGATCACCCATCACTTGCTGACATCTTCTCACTCTGGCTTTCTTGCAGACCACACAATTTTCAATGACTTTGAGCAATTATTCGTCCCTTGATGACCCATGCGCTCTTTTTCACCTTCAATAGAGTGGCAGCCACACCCTCGTGACCCTTGCTGTGAGCTTCCTGAACAAGCAATGTTGAGACCCAGGCACTGCAAGATAAGAGAGGGACACTAACTCGGTCTTCATTAAAGGCTTGGACTCGCCCACCACAAACCAGTAACCCAGTTTCCTCCTCTTTGAAGACTACCAGCCGGTCTATTGTGGTTGCTGGAAAGGTCACCCCCCTCTTGTGTGGCAAGAAACAGATCCCTTAAAGCATCTTGGCGCTCTATCGTAGTGATGACCCTGGCTGATGAGACTGCAGCTAAAAGTAAGATCCTGTGAGCTCCAAAGTGAGAGGCAAAGCATTTTGCTGCCCTCCAGACCCAGGCAATTGTCTTAACCAGACGAGTCAGGTTGCTGAACCGTCCTTCATCCACCAGGTTTCGGACAGCAGCCCCAGCAGGTGGCCTTCGATGCTCCAGGTTTGGTGCCTCCTTCACCTTAGCTCTTGTGAGAGCCGCAGAAAATGATTTCTTCTGCATCCTTCCAACACTCTCCCTGGCAGTTACTGATACATCCTTTGCAGACTTAATCGGCCACTCCTCAACCGGTAGACTCAGGAACTTTGGTCCTTGCTGCCATGGTGAATTTTCAGCCAACTCTTTTGGGCCAGACCCACGAGTAATGATGTCAGCGATGTTCAGGGATCCAGGAATCCACCACCAATCCTGAAGTCGTGTGCTGGTTTGGATTTCTCCAATCCTGTTGCCAAAAAAGGTCTGAAAGCCATAGCTCTCACGTTGAATTGAACAAAGTACAGTTTGACTAATCAACAAAGTGGTACCATTGCTTGACTTGAATTTGGCTATGTTGCTCAAAGTACCTCTTTAACCGGGCAGCGAATACTGCTCCACATAGCTCTGCCTTGACTGCTTCCCCCTTGTGGTCTAGGGGGGCCAGTTTAGCTTTAGACTCCACCATCCTCACTGTTGGACCTTGATCACAGTCCCACCGCAGATACAGGATGGCACCATAGGCATGATCGCTCCCATCAGAAAAGATAATTGCATCAGGCTCAGCTGTCACACTCACTGGTGTCAAGGCTCTAGGGAACTTGACTTTGCTCAGCTCAGCGTATTCTTCAAAAAGGCTGATGGCATCTTCTCTGAGATTTTCTGATAGCGCAAGGTCGCAAGTGTCCCTGACAGTGCTGCATTTGTGTTTGGCCTCTTGAAATGCTCTCAGAACCAAAATGGCTCCTTTCTGCTTTACAGGTGTTGTCAGACCAACTGGATCATACAGCCCAGAAACTTGGCTAAGCAACTCTCGTCGTGTCAGTGGGTCTGGCGTCTGAGCTCTCACCTCTTCCTTTTGAAGGTCTTGGCCAACTCTCATCTTTCTCTTCATCTTTGAAAAGTTTACACCAACCATAACATGAAGCTTGTCATCATCCAGGGTGTAGCCGAGGCCAAGAGCTTTGTTGTCCTCCTCCATGAGCTGATTTGGCAGGATTACAGTCTTTGGAGTAGCCTTCTGTTCCTGTTTTCCGAGAGAATCTCTCCTACTTTCACCAGAAAAGACCCACGGCTTTAACTTGAACCCTCCTGCTCCCAGGATCTGTTCCACATTTTCTGTGATCACTTTGAGCTGGTCCAAGTTGTTATGGGAGGTCAAGATATCGTCAACATAGCGGTCCTCCTCTAGTTGCCTCAACTGCACTCCTGTTGCTTGGTAATGTGGCTGGATCTTCTACCCAGGGGTACCTGGCGTGCCAGTGAGGAGTCTCACTGTGCTCATCAGCAACTACATATGTTAGCCCATTCTTTACCACCTCCAGCTCCCTTTCTTCAGCGAGGGTCATCTCTTTGCCGCCTGGCTGGCAGTTTCTACAGCGACAGCCCCCACATTTCAGGATGCAGCCAGCACCGATGCTATCCCATTTCCACCACTCGAGGAAGCTAGATTTAGTCCCACAACTGAATCCTTGAAGTTGCTGGCTTTGTTGACGATTAATGGGGACCACGCAGGTGTGTTCTTCATACTTTACCGCAGCAGTTCTCATAGACCTTGCGAAATGTGTTCTCGATGTATGGGCTGAAACAATTACCGCCTCGAACAACTCAGGATGGGTGCCAGCAACTGTCTTTCCCATTGGTCCGTCCCACAACACAAGGTCCCCCACAGTGCGGATTTTCTGCGGAGCCAGCTTTCCTTCCTTGTGACTCACAAGGAGGTGGATCTCCCTTGGCCTTGCCAGGTGACTGAGTGGAATGTCTGGGAAGAACTCTTGTAGTTTTTTGGCTGACACATGTCTTTGAATGTCTGCAATGCTGTCTAGACCATAGCAAACCAGCTGGTGGGATCTGAGAGTGCCTCTTAAGGTGTTGACACGAATTTTCAGGAGGTACCGCTTTGTCTTGACAAAGGCTTTCATGCCTCCTACACCATGGACTAAAAGCGTGATGTCTTAACTTCTGAGATTGAGCTGACCTGCTGCCTCATGGGTGATATAATTAGTATCGGAAGCTAGGTCGATAAGGGTCCCAATTTTCGGCCCAGCATTTGCGGTTACCTCCAACAGCATCATGATGACTGGCCACTCCGCTAGGCCGCTCTCTACCAAAAGACTTGAATGACTCTTTGCAATATGGGAGGTGCTCGCTGCATGTTACAGAATGCATCCCGACATTGTTTGGCTAATTCAGGTGAGAGTTTTCTAAAGAATTCCTCCTGGGCCTCAGTGTAATTCCTCCAGCTCTCACCTCCCACTGTGATTTTTCTCCTCCTCTGAGCCGTACTGTCTCTGGATACCTCAGCACTGCGATACAGGTAATAGTGATGGTCTGCAACTCTCTGCTCTCTACAATCAGGACTTCTGCAGAGAAACAAAGTTTTGCAGTGATTACCCTCATCATGGACCTCCAGACATTTCCAGCAGGCTCCCAGCTTCCGCACCGCATCCTTCTTCTCTGTGAGCTTGAGCACACGGAAACTTTTGCAGAAGTACAGTTTATTCTTATGCTTGATGTCCCCACAGACTACACATCCTGAGAGGTTGCTACTTGACTGGATTGATGCTCTGGTCCTAAAACGGACCTTTGTTCAGGTCAGTTTTCTTTCCTCAGTGGCTCTTCATCCCTCAATTGATCCAGCTGTTCGTAGATGCTCTCTTGACTCTTGAGAAAGGCCAGAAGATAGTCGAAGCCCTTCTCTGGGTCAGTGCTGCTTCTCTCAGCTGCATAAAGAAGCCACTCTTTCTTCAGTGCATCTGGAAGCTTACTTTCAATTGACTTTGTCACCAGAGGATTCCTTAAAGCACCAGTGTCACCCAGGTCACTCAGGTCTTGAAGGGCCTTCTCCACGGCTTGGATGAGCTCAACAATTTTCTTGGGCTGGTGACATTTTGCAGCTGGAAGTCTCTGGAGCTCCTCTACTATTTCAATAGTAATCGCAGTTTGGCTTCCAAACCGATTCTCTACGGCACGAAAAATGTCATCTGCTGTGTTATAGGTTATCAATCGAAGAGCTCTCATTACTTTCTCATCCAAGCTGTCAAGGAGCTTAAACTTTTTGACTTCTTTTGACCCAGTGGGTTCTCCTTGCCTCTGGAGGGCCTCCCAGTCCCTTTTCCAGCGATGAAAGTCTCGCCTGATGCCAGAAAACTTGTGGAGGGAAGTAGGCTTCAGTCTAACGGCTGCTGTTGGATAGCTTATAGAAGCTGCACTCACAACTCTTTCGGCGTCTTCTTTAGCTTTTACTTGAATGAACTCAGCTTTTCTTGACATTAACTTGGGGATGATCTGCTCAAGACCTCTGACCCGCAGCTGGAAACCTTTTCGTTCAGCAGGAGGAGCCCAACACTTCCACTGTGCGTGCAGCTCTTTTGCTCTCTTAACCAGTAACCAAACATGAAGTCAAAAACCTCTTTATTTCCACCAGGTCCAAAGGACACCACACTCTCTACTTCCTCCTCCGCAGCCTTCACTGCCATTGTCAGTTCCTCTTCTCCAAAGTTGGCCCAGAGTGTCTTTTGGATAAGCTCTTTGAGCTCATTCAATCTCATCTCGCACTCACTTGCAGTTTTCCCAATGTCGGCCTTTTGCTGCTCATTCAACCTGGAAACTCCTTCGAAATCTGTATCCAGCTCGGCTTCTACAAGGTACTGGGCCCCTACATCATCTTTGGCTTCCATGACCTTGTTGGCCTCAATTATGAGCTTTTTGAAACTGTCCCTGAGCTCCTCTTCAGGTGTGATGCATTCATTCGGACTACGTTGTTAGCCAGCCGTGAGAATTGTCGCTTTGCGGATGTCCTATTGCTCTTTAGCTGCTCCAGTGTCTTTGAGTCAGCCATCTTTTCAGCAGGATTGGGTGAGAGGATTTCCTGTTTTATCAGGCCTGGCTGGTTGCTGTTCAGGATTCTCTGTTCCAGTCTTCACAGTGGTTTTTTACTCTCAAGTGCCCTCACTCTAGTGAAGTTCAACCCTGCAGTTTCCCCCACCTGAAAGGGTATGCTTGCTCTTGAAGGTTTGGACTGGATTTTACTCAATGACCAGGAATCAATTCTCTCTTTTCTTTCTTTTATTTGAAAGTTGCCATGGCCAAAAGCAGGTAAAAAAACCTTAAACACAAACACAAGTAGATCAAGAAAATATACAATAATCATACATAAAATAAAGTAACCATAATAAAGCATCACAACCCAGGATCAAATACTTAAATTTAAACACAAATTAGTTTTGGAAATAAATGGAAAGAGAAACCCCATATCTAGAGCACCCAAATAAATTGAAGACACTTTTAAAGCACTAGTCAAATGATTCTACCCTTAAACTCTAACAGTTTTAACCTATAAAACCACAACTACACTCTTCAAGCTTCCTAAAAAAACTTTACAATACATTGCTTTTAACTATACCTTCATGATGTTAAATTTATAACACTTTAGTTTACAATCCAATCATGATTTCATAACATTTGTACATACATTTTTCCTTAAGGATAATTACATGATTTACTTAAATGTTAAATTTCACCACACTGCACAAACGAATGCTCACCGACTCCTTCCTTGTTCAAATGTAGTTTCATAACAAGGTTCGGGAGGAGCACGTCAGATACTTAGCCTAATTAACACAGGTGGAGCCACTTAATATAATCAACCTCAGGGTATAAATACAGCTGAATTAGCCTACCTGTCTCCATTGATGGTTTGTCAGCATCCCGGTTCGCTCTGTCTGTCATCTTATCACAGACCCAATTTTTCTTCCACCAAGGAGATCCGTACCGGGGATTTTTCAGATCTGCTACTTTTGCTGATAACCATGATCATTAAACACGGCCGCTGAGCACCATCAACGTTGTCGCGACAGCTGCTCTTTTCGCCAAGCCACACGTCTTGGCCAATAGACCATGCAAAGCTCGAGCTTGCCTCGCTTAACACCACGATTGATCCGATCAAGACCGGGCTCTCCTCGAGTGCTGGGATCATCACTTCAGTTCTTACCCACCGCGGCTCAGCCTGTCGCAGCGGCTTTTCCGACCAAGACGCAGTTTGAGGCTGCCTCCTCTAGCGGCGTAATCAATACATTTTCAGGTGAAGACGCTAAATACAGGTTCGCAGCTAGAAAGTAGTGCGGCAGCTGTGTGGAGTTCTGATCACATACGTATACGGAAATTTCAGATCCGATTTGAGCCTCGGATGCGTTCAAATATTTGATCTCTGCGACTAGACCGTATGCGAACGCCCAACCGGATGTGATGTTTTCTAATCAAGTCTATTGGTGCAAGGTAGAACTGCAAATAACGATTATTTTTTCTGTAAACTAATCTAACAATTATTTTTATTACAATAAATTATTAATCTAATGTTCTTTTTTTAATTGGTCGTTGAATCCTTTGGAGAACTTTACAAAAATATATATACAACTTCTAATATAATATTTCAACCTTTATTCACTTTCAACCAATGTGGTTGAAGTTTGTACAGTATAAAATAATAAAGAGGCAAAGAAAATGATTTTACTATGGTAAATATGATTTTTTTTTTTTTTATTAAAACACAGTAGCCATAAATTGACAGTAGTCATGAAATGTTCTTTAGCATCACAAACCATAAAATGTAGTCCGGGTTCTGCTATGGTATAGCTTGGTTTCCAGAGATCTGGAGCCTGGTTGGTTTTTGACTGTTGTCTCGCAGCGCGCCGTCTTTTAAGGGGCCGTTCACTCATCACGTAATTTCCAATGTAGGCGCGCGATAAGCGCGCTCATAATGGAAGCGGCGCGGTGCACGTTGCGACGCACTCTTTTTTCCAGGCAAGAATATCAGACCTGAACCAGGAAGTTGGTCACCAGATCACACGGTAACCAGTTAAATCGTAACCGGAGAGCGCCAAGATGTTTTCCTCTGAGGTGCTCGCGCATCGCAGTTGCGCTGCCGTGGTACACCATATCGGTTTTGCAAGGTGAACAAAGGGCCATTTTATTTGTCCTCTTTTAAAGTATTCCCATACAGCGGTCTCTGTTTTCGTGAAAGACTGCAACTTTCTTCATTCCCAGTATGCCGTTAAGCGAGATGTAAACAAACCGTGTGAGTGTCGACGCATTTCACGCACGTCGACGTAATCGATGACGTCGACACGTTGTTGCAGCACTGCGAAGTCAGAATTACCAATATTTCGTTAACTTTAACATTATTCTTCCAACACAATTTATGTAAAACGGTGGTTTATAATAATTATGGAAGAAATAATTATTAAACCATTATTTATTTGATTAGCCCCATAAAACCTATGGTTTTATTTGGGGGTCATCTGATTTATGACGATGTATTCATACATTATATTCATTAAAATCATTAATTTTACCATGGTGAACATGCCAAGGTAACAGTTGCTGCACGACCAGTTTGAAAGTTCTGCACGACTGCCTAGAGGGAGAAATATGACAACCATGTCCAAATGTCGTGTGCCATGGAAGGTGGCTTAAGTTTGTTTAAATTAGGTTATGACATAGTTCTGTTGGATGACGATGCCAATTTTTACCACGAAGCCTAGGCTTTTTTCCCATAGTCGTCATCCACACTGAAATGTCCAAAGATATTATCTGCCTTACCGTGCATGTCTAAACCTCACACAGACATAAGTTTCATGCAATTAGTCTGGCAGGATCAATTTATTTAGGGTTATATTTCCCCATTTACTGGCGTGATCGCTTAGAATTTATCTAATACACCACTACCCTCGTTTTGCCGCAGGACAGCAAGTGTGAGTAAAAAATTCTGTTGTCTTTCTAGGTCTATAATATTGAAAAGCATGCAGGTAAATATCTTTAGAAACTGCTTGGAAGTAAATAGCACATAACTGCAATTAATGTCATTGCCACAATCATGTCTATTGGTATGTTTTACAAGACTAAATGATGTTCATTGTTTTCAGAAGCCTCTGTTTCTAAAGTCTATACTACCATGTGAAACCAGTGTTTCAAATGTATCAGTTTTGGAGGCTGCTTAAAAAGGCTGGAAGGCCAAAACAAGAGGAATGATGCTTTTCCAATAGGAACGTACTAATGTTGGACAAAGGCTTAAGGAATTGTCAAATTAGGCAACCAATCACTAA
This sequence comes from Carassius gibelio, assembly GCF_023724105.1. Lineage (NCBI taxonomy): Eukaryota > Metazoa > Chordata > Actinopteri > Cypriniformes > Cyprinidae > Carassius > Carassius gibelio. The sequence continues at coordinate 5,380,321 of NC_068409.1, forward strand.
GCTGGCAACACAGTAGACTGCATTAATTTTTTAGGTTGCCCCATCAAATGTTACTAACCTGTCTACTCTTCCCACAGCCAAGGAGGGGGAAGATGGGCCTAGCGGTTAGAGAGTTTGACCCCTAACCCTAGGGTTGTGGGTTCGAATCTCGGGCTGGCAATACCATGACCGTGGTGTCCTTGAGCAAGGCACCGAACCCCCAACTGCTCCCCGGGCGCTGCAGCATAAATGGTTGCCCACTGCTCCGGGGGTGTGTTCATGGCATGTGTGTGTGTGTGTTCACTGCCGTATGTGTGCACTTGGATGGGTTAAACGCGGAGCACGAATTATGAGTATGGGTCACCATACTTGGCTGAATGTCATGTCACTTTCATTTTTTTTTCTTTTCACTTTCAACAACTACAGCAGTCAAAGCAAGCTCCGCAGGCGGCCAAAGCAGCTATCTCTCCTCTTCTTCTCATGCTCCCCTTTACTTATCTGTTTTCCGTATCTCCTCACTGCCACAGCAGTGTCTGCTCCCGCAGGAGCCTTTTCTGTATCTCCCCACTGCCGCAGCAGTGTCTGCTCCCGCAGGAGCCTTTTCTGTATCTCCCCACTGCCGCAGCAGTGTCTGCTCCCGCAGGAGCCTTTTCTGTATCTCCCCACTGCCGCAGCAGTGTCTGCTCCCGCAGGAGCCTTTTCTGTATCTCCCCACTGCCGCAGCAGTGTCTGCTCCCGCAGGAGCCTTTTCTGTATCTCCCCACTGCCGCAGCAGTGTCTGCTCCCGCAGGAGCCTTTTTTGTATCTCCTCAAATCCTTTTTCATCATTCAATGGGTCGTTGGTTCTCTTCTGGCAAAAGTCGACATCACCTCCGCTTCCAAGTTATGCCTATTCATCCTAGGTGGTGGTGATAGTATTACATACCAATTATAGTCAAGACGATATTAGTCTCATTCTCCTATTATTGTATTTTATTATCATTATTAGGCGGCCACTACAATTCAGCTACCAAACTGCTCCGTTATCTCATTTCACGCTTGCCCGTGCTTGCAAGGATGATTCGAGCCAGTAGGCGATGAAGAAGTCTCAATCCACAAACAGACGTACATCGTCTGCAAGGTATTTCATTGCACTGTAACAAGTAATCTGGTATGCGCAATATTTTACACAAGCCTCACTAACTAAGTTTAATGCCTCCGTTATGTTAGAATGCATCTCATTCTTTTGTTTCCGTGACGTTGTGTCGGTCTCATCATGAGGCGCATGGTCCGGACCGCATACGACCAATGCATCAGTTTCAACTAAACCTTACTCCAAATATATTTACCGGTTTTGAATACTATATTTAACATGTTCGTTTACGTCCATATAAGGGTTTAATTGTTGAACTTTAAATGAAATCCTCTATTGTTTTACCATTGACAGATTTCCAGATCATTTAGATAGATAACTTCCGTGTGCAGATGCAGCTAATTTTTCACAAGACAAGCGAGATGACCGTAGTACCCGATTACATGAACTAGCTGTTTTAAATATAATAAATTCATATTTAACATCAGTTTATCAGTGCATCTGAAAGTATATTCTTTTAGACTATCGGTGATTCCATAGGCTCTCTTTCTTTCACCCGCATTGTTTAAAACAGCAAAAAGTCATGCCATGACAAGAACAGAGTCTCCGTCTTCCTCTACCCAAGCACGATTATATACGTATACGTATCGTCAATCTCACGCACTGACAAGATGACGATTGACAATGGCCATATCGCTGATTAATGGCACTCATCTGAGGTACACTGGCACAGGAAATTCTATTTATTTTTTGTACACTTAAATTTTCAAATACAGCATCTGCACCAAGATTTTCTGACTTTATATCGGAAGCAGCTCATTGGATTCGTTAAACAATTATGCAGTAATCGTCATAGCATCTACCCTTTAGACAACCAAATTGTTCTTAGTATTGAACCCTGTCAGGCACTGCAAGAGTGCTTGCGGCTTGATCCAAACTTTGCCTTTTCCGTGTTTTAAAAAAAAAAAAAAAAAAAAAAAAAAAACCCTCCTTCACTGTCTGGCCCAATACTGGCCATACAACTTTACCTTTCTGTCTTACGTTCGGAGAGGCTTTCCCGTCTGATGCTGCGAGTAATTACCTCCCATCAGACGTCGGTGAGAGCCTCCCGCCTAGACCACATTACTTTTCCTTTCTACGGTCGGCGAGGCTTACCCATTCGACACCGTGAGTATTGAGCTCCCGTCAGATGGTTGCGAAGTCTCCCGGCCAGACAACTTTTTTCATCCTTTGGTCTAAAAGGCTTGCCCATCCGACGCCGTCAGTATTAAGCTCCCTCGGGACGCTGGCGCGAGCCTCCAGGCCACACACCCTTACCTTTTCCTCCTACAGTCAGCAAGGCTTATCCGTTCGATGCCTTGAGTATTGAGTTCCCATCGGACACCAGCAAGAGCCTCCTGGCAACACAACTTTACCTTTCCGTCTTACGTCCGGAGAGGCTTATCCGTTCGATGCCTTGAGTATTGAGCTCCCATCGGACGTCGGCCAGAGCCTCCCGGCTAGACAACCTTACCTTTTCCTTTCTACAGTTGGCGAGACTTATCCGTTCGGTGCCTTGAGTATTGAGCTCCCATCGGACGTCGGCGAGAGTCTCCCAGCCACTTAAACTTTACCTTTCCATGCTACGGTCGGAGAGACTTACCCGTTCGATGCCTTGAGTATTGAGCTCCCATCGGACGTCGGCGAGAGTCTCACGGTCACCTAAACTTTCGTTCCTGTTTGACGGGTGGCGGTGCTCACATACGACGACAAGAGTCTCCACTTCCCGCCAAACTCTGTCCAAATCTTTTCCCCCCCATCTGGTGAGGCTTACCCGTTCGATGTTCTTAGTCCTGATCTCCCATCGGATGCTGCGAGAGCCCGCGCAGTCGGGTTTTCCTTTTCCCGCTCCCCGGCCGGTGAGGCTTACCCGTCTGACGCCGTTGAGTATTGTGCTCGTGTCAGATGTAGGCGATAGTGCTCCCGGTTGGGTTTTCTTTTCTTGCTGCACACAAACAGGTCTTATCCATCCGATGCCGTGAGTATTGATCTCCCGTTGGGTTTTGCAAGAGTCCTCTTTGTCGGCAGCCCAAAGCTGTTTATCTGCTCAAACTGAGAGGACTTACACGTCCGTCGTCCTGAGTCTTGATCTCCAGTCAGAGGCTTCATGGGTCCTCTCGGTTAGGTATCTGCCCTGGTTGCCCACTGACTAGCAGGGGCTCATTAGCCAGTAGGGCCCGTACGCCAACACCGTGACCTATTCCGGTCGAGACAACTCGGGCCCTCCTGGTCGGGCAATCCAATCACGTCGCTCCTCCACTATCGGCCGGTGGGGCTCATCCGTTCCAATGCAGTGAGGTGCTCCGGTTGTGCAACGGCTTGAACCCACCCGACCGGGCGCCCTAAATCACATAGTCCGACACAAGCAGCCGGTGGTGCCTATTTCTCCAATAGGTAAAGTTGCAATCACTGGAGTACATATAGGCCCTTCCGACCTGCTTTTTTAATTTTCAGTCCCCGCCAGATGTCAAAGCTATTGTGGGGGGTCCTTAGTCTGGCGGCTGTCCTTTCCGCTTTTGCTTTTTGGGGGGTACTCTAGGTTCGGGCCATTCCCGAGCTCGGAGCCCCTTCCCCGGACAGCACGCCAAATATGCACTATAATACTTCAGCTAATTATATGTAAGTGTGAACTCGTGAAATGTAGTTTCATAACAAGGTTCGGGAGGAGCACGTCAGATACTTAGCCTAATTAACACAGGTGGAGCCACTTAATATAATCAACCTAAGGGTATAAATACAGCTGAATTAGCCTACCTGTCTCCATTGATGGTTTGTCAGCATCCCCCCTCCATCCCCATCTCCTCCACTAGAGTTCATTTTACACTTTTACATATACACGCATGCGCAGTATCATTTATTTAAGACCGGCCTTTATTTGTCCATGTAGACCACGCCCCCGGCTACAATAAGAGGCCCGGCATTTATTAGACTACCCGTTTTTATTTGAGGAATTACGGGTAAGTCTGTTTCTCTCTTATTCCGAGGTCACCATAGCCACCAGATCCAGTCTGTATCCAGATCAGAGGGTCAATGCAGTCACCCAGATCCAGTCAGTATCCAGACCAGATGGTGGATCAGCACCTAGAAAGGACCTCTACAACCCTGTAAGACAGCAGAGACCAGGACAACTAGATGAGCCCCAGATACAGATCCCCTTTAAAATCCAACGGGACAAGACAACAGGAAACGTGAAAAGTCTTATGCAAATTCTGACCTTGCTGCAGCCTGGAATTGAACTGCTGGTTTTGTCTGGTCAGAGGAGAACTGCAACCGCTTGATTGCACAGAAACTAATTAAACTGAATTGAGATGACATCACTGAATTCAGTGATGAAATGGTTTTGGTACTCTAGGTTCGGGCCATTCCCGAGCTCGGAGCCCCTTCCCCGGACAGCACGCCAAATATGCACTATAATACTTCAGCTAATTATATGTAAGTGTGAACTCGTGAAACAAGCTTTAGTCCTGCAGTATCACTTTTCAAGCCCAGTTCCTCCACACATCTTTCCAACCTACTTTCTATCCTGTGAGTGACTCTGATTCCCTTAAAACCACTAGATCCTTCCCACCTGGTTACTAATTAACTATCTGCGGCTGGGTGCCACACCCAGCACCAAAACCACCCAGGCAGAAAGGGTGTGGTCTGCAGCTCAGCTCAACACACTGAATCAGTTCAGAATCAATCACCAAAAGAATAAGTTCGGTTCAAACGTGCTCTGTGTCAGTCTGCTTCATGCTGTATCACGCATGCGCAGTATCATTTATTTAAGACCGGCCTTTATTTGTCCATGTAGACCACGCCCCCGGCTACAATAAGAGGCCCGGCATTTATTAGACTACCCGTTTTTATTTGAGGAATTACGGGTAAGTCTGTTTCTCTCTTATTCCGAGGTCACCATAGCCACCAGATCCAGTCTGTATCCAGATCAGAGGGTCAATGCAGTCACCCAGATCCAGTCAGTATCCAGACCAGATGGTGGATCAGCACCTAGAAAGGACCTCTACAACCCTGTAAGACAGCAGAGACCAGGACAACTAGATGAGCCCCAGATACAGATCCCCTTTAAAATCCAACGGGACAAGACAACAGGAAACGTGAAAAGTCTTATGCAAATTCTGACCTTGCTGCAGCCTGGAATTGAACTGCTGGTTTTGTCTGGTCAGAGGAGAACTGCAACCGCTTGATTGCACAGAAACTAATTAAACTGAATTGAGATGACATCACTGAATTCAGTGATGAAATGGTTTTACCTGTCATTTTGCATTAATGACACACTGTTTTTCTAATTAATGTTGTTCAGTTGCTTTGACACAATCTTTTTTGTTTAAAGCACTATATAAGGGTGACTTGACTTGACTACTATTACTGTAGCAGTAGAACAAGTAGTAGAAGTAGTAGTAATAGTAGAAGTAGCATTAGTAGTAGTAGAACAAGTAGTAGTAGTAGTAGTAGTAGTAGTAGTAGAACAAGTGGTCAAGTCAAGCCACCTTTATTTATATGGTGCTTTAAACAAAATACATTGCATAAAAGCAACTGAACAACATTCATTAGGAAAACAGTGTGTCAATAATGCAAAATGACAGTTAAAGGCAGTTCATTACTGAATTCAGTGAAGTCATCTCAGTTCAGTTTAAATAGTGTTTGTGCAATCATTTGCAATCAAGTCAACAATATCGCTGTAAATTTCAGTGACCCCTACTAAGCAAGCCAGAGGCGACAGCAGCAAGGAACCAAAACTCCATCGGTGACATAATGGAGAATAAACCTTGTAGAGGTCCTTTCTAGTTGCTGATCCACCATCTGGTCTGGATACGTACTGGATCCGGGTGACTGCAGTGACCCTCTGATCTGGATACAGACTGGATCTGGTGGCTGCGGTGACCTCGGAATAGGAGAGAAACTAATATTAGCATACATGCCATTCTTCTAATTCAAGTGTTATTGGAAGTGTTCCCGGTCCCAGTTTAACTAATTAATGCAGCCTAAAAATCCTTAGCCTTAATCTAGATTTAAACTGCACAACCAAACAATGTTAGGTAGGTTATTCCAGAGTTTAGGCACCAAATAGGAAAAGGATCAGCCATCCGCAGTTGATTTTGATATTCAAGGTATTATCAAATTGCCTGAGTTTTGAGAATGCAGCGGATGATTATAATGTAACAAGTGCTCATTCAAATACTGAGGTGCTAAACCATTCAGTGCCTTATAAGTAATGAGCAATATTTTAAAATTGATACGATGTATGAAAGGGAGCCAGCTGTTGACAGGACCAGGCTAATATGGTCATACTTCCTGGTTCTAGTAAGAACTCTTGCTGCTGTATTTTGGACTAGCTGTAATTTGTTTACTAAGCGTACAGAACAACAACCCAACAAACCATTACAATAATCTAGCCTTGAGGTCATAAATGCATGGATTGGTGTTAGTAGTAGTGGCAGTGGTAGTAGTAGTGGTAGTGGTAGTAGTAGTAGTAGTAGTAGTAGTAGAAGTAGTAGTAGGAGTAGCAGTAGTAGAACAAGTAGTAGTTGAAAAAAATAGAAGTAGTAGTAGCAGTAGAACAAGAAGTAGAAGTAGTAGTAGAAGAACAAGTAGCATAAGTAGTAGTATATGTAGTAGTAGTAGTAGTAATAGAACAAGTGGTAGTAGTAGTAGTGGTAGTGGTAGTAGTAGTAGTGATAGTAGTAGTAGTAGTAGTAGTAGTAGTAGTAGTAGTTGTAGTAGAACAAGTAGTAGTAGAAAAAAATAGAAGTAATAGTAGCAGTAAAACAAGAAGTATAAGTAGTAGTAGTAGAACAATTAGTAGTAGTATTGGTAGAAGTAGAAGTAGTAGTAGTAGTAGTAGTAGTGGTAGAAGTAGAAGTAGTAGAAGTAAAACAACTAGTAGTAGTAATAGTAGTAGTAAAAGTAGTAGTATTAGAACAAGCAGTAGTAGTAGTAGTAGTAGTAGAAGTAGTAGTATTAGTAGTAGAGCAATTACTACTACTACTAAAATTTACTCTCTATGAATGTTAGTAAAACTAAATAGCTGATTGTGGACTTCAGGAAGAGAACGTGTATTAACTCAGTGTACATCAGTGTGGTATGGGAACAGCTTCAGTCAGGACTGCAAAGTCCTGCAGAGCATTGTGCGCTTAGCTGAGTGCATCTCAGGGTCTGCTCTCCCCTCTCTGCAGTAGAGCTGAAGATCTTTGCCTGAACCTGACGGGACCCGTTGAAACTCGACGGGTTCAGGCTTAATTTATATCATCTTACGCGGGCTCGGGCCGGGCTCGGGCTTGCGCTCTGGAGGTAAATGAGCGGTCATTTGATGTGTTTCAATTAGTGCGAGAAAGATGCGAAAATGGGTGCTGAGTAGGTGTAACGGAGGCTTGCTTCTGGCGAATACATTTTGGTTGCACCAGCAACTAAAGCAAAGTCTGAGGTGTGGAAAACTTTTGACCATGTTTATAATGAGAATGAGTGAATAATGACGCACAGGAACACGCTGAAGCCATCTACAGTGGATTTAATAATTTTCATCCACAAAAACATGTAGCAGTAAAATAAGTAGTAGTATTATTAGTGGTAGTATTAGAACAAGCAGCAGCAGCAGCAGCAGCAGTAGTAGTAGTAGAACAAGTACTACTAGAAGTAGTAGAACAAGTAGTAGCAGTAGTAGTAGTAGTAGTAGTAGTAGTAGTAATAGTAGTAGTAGTAGAACAAGTAGTAGTAGTAGTAGTAGTAGTAGAACAAGTAGTAGCAGTAGAAGTAGTGGTAGTAGTGGTAGTGGTAGTAGCTGTAGTAGTAGTGGTAGTAGTGGTAGCGGTGGTGGTAGTAGTAGTAGTAGTACTAGTAGTAGTAGTAGTAGTAGTAGTAATAGCAGAACAAGTAGTAGCAGTAGAAGTAGTGGCAGTAGTGGTAGTAGTAGTTGTAGTAGTGGTAGTAGTAGTAGTAGTATTAGTAGTGGTGCTGGTAGTAGTTGTAGTAGTAGTAGTGTAGTAGAACAAGTAGTAGTAGTAGTAGTAGTAGTAGTGGTAGTAGCAGTGGTAGTAATAGTATTAGTGGTAGTATTAGTTTCAAGTTTTAAGTTTACTTTATTTATATAGCACATTTAAAACAGTCACAAGACTGACCAAAGTACTTTACAAAAGAAACAGCATCATAAGAGTAGTAAGAACACACAAAACAGACTAAAACAAAGAATCAGATTAAAATAAAACACAAATACAAAATATAATCTCCATGAATATAAAACATAATTGGCCAATGAGAACAGATGGGTTTAAAAAAAAAAAAAAAAAAACTTAAAAATTGGTCAGACTAGGAGTCATTCGGATCTCTGTTGGCAAGTCATTCAAGAGGCGAGGACAAATTACCGAGAAGGCAAGGTCACCTCTACGCTTAAGTCTGGAATGTGGAATTGAAAGAAGGTTCTGGTCACCAGATCTTAGGCTTCTTGAGTGGATTCTGATGCAGCAATTCAGATAGGTAGCTGGGTGCTTGTTTTTGTAAAGATTTAAACATATAAATAATACGATTTTAAAATGTATTCTAAATTGAACAGGCAACCAATGAAGCGGAGTGGCCTGATTCCTTTTTTTCTTTTTTAAAAGAAATCTAGAGGCAGAATTTTGGACCAGTTGAAGACGGGCAATTTGAGCTTTAGAAATGCCACAGTATAATAAGTTATATAATAAGTAATCTTATAATAAGTAATCAAGATGTGATGTAATAAAAGCATGCACCGGCATCTCCAGAATCTTATCAGTGATGAAATGTTTAATTTTTGCAAGTATACGGAACTGGTGAAAACTAGACCCAACCACAGTGGAAATTTGTGAGTCATCTAAAATATCACCCAGATTCCATAACTGTGAATACCTAAAAGCCGATTGGGATCCCAGGTCAAAATTAAATGTTTTCATATTTTCTGAAGGGCCAAAAATAATTACTTCAGTTTTCTCCTCATTTAAGGATAAAAAAATTGAGATAGCCAGGATTTAACCTAATCTAGACAGGATAAAAGAGCAGTCATGGCCAGTGGATCATTTTTCCTAAAAGGTAAGTAGATTTGAGTATCATCGGCATAAAAGTGAAACAACACTCATGTTTTCTAAAAATAGATTCCTGAGGTAGCATATATAATGAAAATAGGGTAGTAGTAGTAGTAGTAGTAGTAGTAGTAGTAGTAGTAGAACAAGAAGTAGTAGTAGTAGTGGTAGTAGTACAACTTGATGGTGTAGGCTAGTTTAAGGGTGGGTTAAGGTGTAAGGCATTGGTCAACAATGTAATTCTAAATGTAATTACATAACTTAATTACATGCAGATTTAATTACAACCAGGTACATGCAAGTACAATGTAAAACATGTATGTACACAATCGGCATTGTATCAAATTATTAATTTAAATGTAAGTATATAGGAGTTAAGGTCATTTAATATAAAGTGGGACCTTTCTTTTTTTTCTTTTTTTTTGTCTCCTTGAATAAAGTTCACTGGTGAATCAATCATAACAAGAATTTGTTTTAAAAATTAACAATATCTAAGTATCAGCCTGCTGACAATATTAGGTTTTATGGCTCGTTAATGGGTCAGGGTCAGAGTAAGACAGGAATTTATTCCAGGACCAACAAGAAATTGATACAGGATCATGTTCTACTTGGCAAAATCTTTCTGCCACCTCTTAGTGATGTAATATCTGCTACAACATGAAGTTTTACAGCAAGAAATTGATTGAGCTTATAATAACACCAAACATTTGCAGTCATAAATTCCCCCAGTCTGCTAGAATAACTCTTGTACCATATGCATAAATTGATTTATTTAATCACGGAAAGACGACAGTCATTGAAAAATGACTGAAATATGGAGACTATTTCTAAACAGGGCAATGATATTAACTCACCACCGAAAAAAGCATAACAAGCAAATGTGCATGTCATGATACTGACATGAAGCAGTTGTGACACAATGCAAGGCTTCAAGTCGAGTGAGCAATAGAGCAGCGCGGCCGGTCAAATCGCATGTTGTAACCTGCTTCTACCCACCTCCCATACAATATGCATATGCTATCAAAGTAAAGAATCAGCCATGAAAGTTTAATAAGCACAGGGATGGAGAGAGTCTTGAAAGAGAAGGTGATTTGCTGAAGGCAGTGTGGAATTGTTTTTAAAGAGCATAGTCCCGGTAAGGCAGGAAAACCTGGAAATGTAAGGGAAAAAAAACAGCCGAGGGCCACTTTATTATATGCCCTTTAATAGAGGTAAACCATTTTAATCCAAAATATCCTGCGAAGCATCCTCTGGTTTAAAGACATGCTTTTCTTTGTGTGTGCATCACTTTGATCTTGCTAAAACAGATGGCAAAACACCAAGAGTAAACAAATGATTGGCTTCAGAGACTTTCTGAAACCTCTTGAGGATATGAAATCCACGTGATGTACTTCTGCAAAAACGACAAGTAAAATAAAAGCTAAGAGAGCCTGACATGCTGAACGTGTGAGGTCAGGATAACCTCGGTGAAAAATACTAAAGTTACATGAGCAGAGATCGTGTCGACTGGTTAAACTGCTATTTTTGGGTCAGTGCAGTTATATTTCTATTGGCTTTGACACACATCCAACCTAAATCAGGAGTTCTCCCAGCAATAATTATGTAAAGTTCATGTCCCGCCCACAATGGACCTATTTTAAAATCAGATTGCCCCCTGAATTACCTTCACAAACCCAGACAGCATCACACGGCCAGTCCTTACTGGGGATGTTGTTGCTAGGCAACTGAAGACACTGGCTCTGGATGCTCTGAAATTCTTTGGTTCAAGGGAAGACTCTATTTAATGCTTTACAAAAGCACAATTAATGTGTAAAGCTCAAAATCACAGAGAATTCAGTCTGGTGACATAGAAAATTCTGTGCTTTTTACATGACTTGTACACGGACCTGTCACTGGATTTCCTAGATAATAGAACTGAATTCACTCTCAGCAGCACTGTTTCACAGTAACCAATTAAGATTCTAGGGAATGAAGACTCATTACGCAGAGCTAAAGTACATTCTTACTTGAGAAAAGTATGATTGATACGCTCATTAGCAAACAGAAGCACTCCACATAGCAAAGAAAACTCACAAAGGAGATCTTTTTAATATCTCATTTGTTCCTCCTAGACCACAATGAGATTTCTCCTCCTGCTTTTCAGAAAAACACTCCAGTATACTGCAACTGACTGATTAACTAATAAATCAATAAATAAAATTTTTGAATGATATATATTTATACACACACACACACACACACACCCACACACACACACGCATTTTTACAAGATCACTCAAGTGCTTGATGAAGAGATTGATGAGTGCTTGATCAAGAAGAAGAAGAAGAAGAGGAAAACAAAGTATGCTGTCAGTAAAGCTAGCCAGTACAGTATCAACACTGGTGTCAAGCAAGAGCAGTTCATTTTTAATATCTCTTACTGCATGTCAATCATCTCATTTGTGTCTATTATTATTTCTCCAAAGGATGTTTTTTTTTCAGTATGGAATTTAAAGCTATGTTTAATAAACACAAAGATAACTAAGATCTCTAAAGATAAAAATATGTTTTTCTTCCAGGTCAAAATGCAATAATACTGTATCATGTAGCATGTCATAGAAGCCTCTTGAAGCACTTTTGCTTCATATAATGTAAGGTTTTTTTTTATTTTTATGTATTTTGGCTATTATATACACAGCCTTTAATGTTTACAGGTTGATTTGTGTTTCTGGGTTTTAGTTGTCCTTGTTATAAAAAAGAATTGTCACTGTGAACCCTAAAAACATGTCAGACTGTTGGTGTCCTGTTCCAAGTTATTCATCAAGGTCTTTAGCTTGCAGGTATTTTACTAGAACTGTTGACAGTATCTGACACAACAGTGTCTAAGACACCTTTCCTCAATGTGAATAATGCTGCCACTGAGATACGGGTATAAACACATTTCTCTATAAATAGAATACAAATATTTGAATCTACTTTTTCTACTAAATACAGTGTAATGTTTTATGATTTTTAATTTCCATCCTAAAAAATGGGATTTGGTGTTGGTGCTGAAATAAACACTGAACTGAATTAAAGTAAGTCAATGGCTCCATCTGGTGACAAAGAAGGGTTAACATAAACTTTACCTACCTGGAAAACTGCATTTATGATGACTCTGTGCTGGGAGATCTGTGCTTGACTATGGCTCTTTTCATTAAAATCTCCTCATGAGCATACATCATCACAACTAGAAATACAATGACTTAATATAGACTTTTAGGCTGACACATTGCATGGCTGATAATCCTTTCTTTCATGAAAGAATGACTTTGTGTTATAAATGTAACGACAGATAAAAGAGGAGGAAGCAATTGCAGGCAATCAGATGTTGTTTATTGAAAAAGAGTGTCCAGAGTGTTGGCAATGGCAAGGAAGGTCTACGGTGGTGTGAGAAGAGCGGGATGGTGAAGTCAGCGGTGCAGGTGAAGGTGGTCAATGGTTGGAACCAGGAACAGACCGGAACACTGACACGCGGACGACAACACGAATCCAAACCAGCACACAAACACGGAGGACGGTAATCCAGCTAGTGCATGGAGACATAAGAGAGGATCTGACAACAGAGAGAGAGCGAGGTGAGTATAAGTAGCAGAGGTATGATGACGATCAGCTGGAGCGAGACAATCAACACCCAGGTGATGACAATCAACTAAACGAGCACATGGAGACAACGTAAGTACAAAAACAATAACAAAACATGACACGGAGGAAACACTGGATTTCCTACCGTGACAGTACCCTCTCCCCTAGGACGTCACCTGACGTTCCCAGCCTGCTTTACCTGTAGATTGTAATCATCTATAAGGTGGTGATCCAATATGTCCCGAGCAGGAACCCAGCTCCTCTCCTCCGGACCGTAACCTTCCCAATCCACCAAGTACTGAAAACCGCGTCCCCTCCGTCTAGAGTCCAGAATACGATTAACCAAATAGGTGGTTTCCCCATTAACGAGACGAGGCGGGGGGGGAACCGGAGCAGGCGGATTAAGACGGGAAGAAATCACCGATTTAATTTTGGAGACGTGGAACACGGGATGAATCCTCCTGTACGCCGGAGGAAGGCTAAGACGCACGGTTACCGGATTAATAATCTTGGTAATAGAAAACGGGCCAATAAATTTGGGAGCAAGTTTGTTAGAAACGGACCGCATAGGAATATTCTGGGTAGAAAGCCACACTCTTTGACCGACGACGTAACGGGGAGGCTTCGACCGGTGGCGATCGGCCTTAGCCTTGGTGCGCGACCTAGCCTGGAGCAGAGCTCTGCGAGCTCTGGTCCAGGTGCGGTGACACCTCTGGACTAATGCGTGTGCGGAGGGGACCGAAACCTCGGATTCCGTACTGACAAAATTAGGTGGTTGGTACCCTAAACTACACTTAAATGGAGACATGCCCGTAGATGACACTGGCAAAGAATTGTGTGCGTACTCCACAACTGAGAGTTGCTGACACCAGGACGAAGGATTATTGGAAACCAAACATCGCAAAACCCTCTCGACATCCTGATTGGCTCGTTCGGTTTGACCATTGCTCTGGGGATGGAACCCGGAAGAAAGACTAACAGTCGCTCCTAACAATTTACAAAATTCTCGCCAAAATTTGGACACAAATTGAGGACCCCTGTCAGAAACCACGTCTGTCGGGAGGCCATGTATGCGGAAGACGTGGTCAATGACAGCTACCGCTGTTTCCTTGGCTGAAGGTAATTTGGGCAAGGGAATAAAATGAGTCGCCTTCGAGAACCGGTCCACTACGGTTAAAATCACCGTATTGCCTTTAGAGGGCGGGAGGGAGGTGATAAAATCTAGCGAAATGTGGGACCAGGGTCTTGAAGGGACAGACAGCGGTAAGAGTAACCCATCTGGAGGTCGATTGGAAGTCTTACCAATAGCGCAAACTGAACAAGCCAAGACGAAATCGTGGACGTCACGAGCCATACCAGGCCACCAAAATCGTTGCTTGACCAGAAATCTAGTTCTACTAACCCCTGGGTGACAAGCAACACTGGAACAATGACCCCACTGGAGAACGTCTGACCGTAACCTCTCCGGCACAAACAATCGGTTCGGTGGGCAACGAGCCGGGGGCGTTACCCCTTCTAAGGCGGTCAACACCTTCGATTCGACCTCCCACCTGAGCGCGGAGATAATGATGGTCCCCGGTAAAATGGGCTCGGGAGTAGCAGTACGATCGGAACGCTCAAAAAGACGGGATAAAGCATCGGGTTTGATGTTTTTGGAACCCGGCCGGTAAGAAAGTGTAAAATCGAAACGACCGAAAAACAATGCCCACCGAGCCTGCCTGGAGTTAAGTCTTTTGGCGGTTCTAATGTATTCGAGATTCTTATGGTCCGTCCATACAATGAAAGGTACACCCGACCCCTCAAGCCAGTGACGCCATTCTTCCAGTGCAAGTTTGACTGCCAACAACTCTCGATTGCCAATGTCATAATTAACTTCTGCAGGAGATAAACGGTGAGAATAACACGCGCACGGATGCACCTTTCCGTCTGAGGATGCGCGTTGGGATAACACTGCTCCTACCCCCACCTCTGACGCGTCGACCTCCACTATGAATTGACGGGAGCGATCAGGGGTGACGAGAATGGGAGCTGAAACAAAGCAGCTTTTCAGTTTGGCAAACGCAGCCTCAGCTGCGTCTGACCACCTGAACGTCAAACTAGGGGAGGTCAAGGCGGTCAGAGGAGCGGCTAGTTGGCTGAAATTGCGAATGAAACGCCGGTAAAAATTGGCGAACCCCAGAAATCTCTGCAGGGCCTTGCGAGACTCTGGGGATGGCCAATTTACCACAGCCTTAACCTTCTCAGGATCCATGCGAACACCCTCAGTCGAAATGATGTGTCCTAGAAAAGAAACAGACTGTGCATGAAAAACGCATTTCTCCGCCTTGACAAACAATCCATTCTCTAGCAACCGCAGAAGCACTCGTCGTACGTGTTGCACGTGTTCCTGGAGAGACGAAGAAAAAATCAATATGTCATCCAGGTAAACATATATGAACAGATCGACCATGTCTCGCAACACGTCATTAACGAGTGCTTGAAAGACTGCCGGCGAGTTGGTTAGCCCGAACGGCATAACGCAGTACTCAAAATGGCCTCTAGGGGTGTTAAAGGCAGTCTTCCACTCATCCCCCTCCCTGATGCGGACCAAATGATAAGCATTACGTAAGTCCAATTTAGTGAAAACGGACGCTCCCTGCAACCTCTCAAAAGCTGAAGACATAAGCGGCAAAGGATAGGTATTCTTTACCGTTATGTTGTTCAGCCCTCGGTAGTCAATGCAAGGTCGCAAGGATCCGTCCTTCTTTCCCACAAAAAAGAACCCCGCCCCCGCTGGAGAAGAGGAAGGGCGGATAAACCCCGTTGCTAGAGAACTGGATATATATTTCTCCATGGCCGCCGTCTCTGGAACAGACAAAGAATATAACTTGCCCTTAGGCGGAGAAGTACCTGGCAATAACTCTATCGCACAGTCATAGGGACGATGAGGAGGAAGAGAATCAGCACGAGACTTACTGAACACCTCCTTCAGGTCGTGGTACTCCGCGGGCACGCTAGCCAAATCCACTGCTTCCCCCTGAAACACAGACTCAGAAACATTAACACCAGCAGACAAAAGACAAGACAAATGACATTCCTCGCTCCAGCTAACCACAGATCCAAGGCGCCAATTGATGCTGGGGTTGTGTTTCTGAAGCCAGGTGTGACCGAGAACGATGGGGGATTGAGGTGAGTCCGTAATGTAAAATGATATCTCCTCAGTATGATTGCCAGATGTGGTGAGGGAAACAGGTAAGGTGGTCTGAGTGATGACTGGTAGTCTGTGTCCATTGAGAGCAAAGGGTGCAATGGGGTGTTTGAGGGAGGTGAGAGGAATGTTAAGCTTACTGGCGAACTGGAAGTCCATGAAATTACCCTCTGCCCCAGAATCCAACAAGGCGTGATGCTCGAGTGCGTGGGTGGACCACCGTAGACTCACCGGAAGGAGTGTCGATGTAGATGAGGTCTTTCTGGCAGAGATCCCACCCGATAGTAGCCTCCGTCTTACTATCGGGCTTGGTCTTTTACCGGACAACGCTGGATGTGATGTTCTTGACTGCCGCAGTATAAACATAGTCCCAGGGATCTCCGCCTGATCCTCTCCTCCCGGGAGAGCCGAGCTCGCCCCACCTGCATGGGTTCAAGATCTCCCGGTGGGCTGACCGCAACATCTGAGCGCTGATACTGAGCCTCCGGTCTGTTCGCGAGAACTGCTCTCCCCCTCCGTCTGGTGGCTTGATCGAGTCGATTCTCCACTCTGATGGTTAGGTCAATCAGACTGTTGAGAGAAGTGGGGAGCTCGACGGCGCGGATCTCCTGTTGGATGCGGTCAGCCAACCCATGCAGGAAGTGATCCCACTGCGCCTCCTCGTTCCACTTACACTCCGCCGCCAGGGTGCGGAACTCAATCGAATAATCGGAAACGGACCTTTCCCCCTGACGTAGGTCCGTGAGAAGCCAAGCCGCTTCCCTCCCGGCGGCGGAGCGGTCGAAGACCCGTCTCATCTCTTCCGAAAGTGCGTGGAACGAGGCACAGCAGCTGTCTTGGTTCTCCCACACCGCCGTCCCCCAGAGGGCAGCCCTTCCCGTAAGTAGAGATAAGACGAATGCCACCTTCATTTCCTCGGTGTAGAACGTGCGGGGCTGCAGGGCGAAGTGCAGAGAACAATGAGACAGAAATGATCGACAGAACTCTGGCTCACCCGCATATTTCTCCGGGATGGGGAGGCGTGGTTCGGGCTGGGAAATCCCCCCGGAGACGATCGGCGGTGTGGGTGGCGTGGGAGGCGCAGCGGGTGACGATTGTTGTTGTTGTTGCGTCTGGAGAACGAGCTCGGACACCTTCGTCACCATTGCTTGGAAGGCTCGACCCATCTCATCTATCGCCTTGTCTTGGCGATCCATACGACCCACAGCTCGTTGCAGAAATTCTTCGAGATGAGATGGGGAGCGATCGCCTGCTGCTTCCATGATGGTCAGATCCTACTGTAACGACAGATAAAAGAGGAGGAAGCAATTGCAGGCAATCAGATGTTGTTTATTGAAAAAGAGTGTCCAGAGTGTTGGCAATGGCAAGGAAGGTCTACGGTGGTGTGAGAAGAGCGGGATGGTGAAGTCAGCGGTGCAGGTGAAGGTGGTCAATGGTTGGAACCAGGAACAGACCGGAACACTGACACGCGGACGACAACACGAATCCAAACCAGCACACAAACACGGAGGACGGTAATCCAGCTAGTGCATGGAGACATAAGAGAGGATCTGACAACAGAGAGAGAGCGAGGTGAGTATAAGTAGCAGAGGTATGATGACGATCAGCTGGAGCGAGACAATCAACACCCAGGTGATGACAATCAACTAAACGAGCACATGGAGACAACGTAAGTACAAAAACAATAACAAAACATGACACGGAGGAAACACTGGATTTCCTACCGTGACAATAAATGAATCAATTAATTATTATGATTAAATCATGATTAATGCATAGCTAATTTAGTCACACATTCTTATTATCAAAGTTTAAATTTGACATATCAACTATTAATCTGCACCCAATGATTAATATCTGTTTAAAGTTTAGTAATAAAACTGTATTTAAATACATCAGTAACATATGCATTTTTACAGAACATTTTGAACACAGATTCTTTTATCTATTTATTTATTTTTTAAATTCTTAGAAGTTTACATGATGCTGGATCTGTGACACAGCATGAGGCCAAGATATCTGCCATATGATAGTACCAGCATTATAAAAGCAAAACATTAAAAAGAAGAAAGATTATAAATCATGCTTTAGTGCACCTTTGAGAAAACAGTCAGTGATAAAAAGCAAAGAAGTAGTTATGTGTTGCTATGTTTGTTGATATCTACTCTTTGATTTAATATCGGCCATATTTTTCTTTTTTGCTTTGAAGCACTGAACCCCCGATGTCTCTTCCCAGGATAGTTTTCCACTTGTATCCATCATATGGGCACAGTGATGTACAATACCTACTTCTTATATATTATAAATATAAATTGTTTATATTCTCTTTATTCCTTTTATTCGTAATCATGTGGTTTTTTGTGAGTAACTGAGATGGTGCTCCATTGAAATCTGCAAAATGAACATCAAAATATTTTTTAATACTGTACATAGTCCATTTACACATCTTACACCATCTTGCATTGCACTGAAACAAAAAAAGATGAGGGACAGATTCAGATTGAGTTTTTGATTTAGTTTAGTATTTATGTCACTGTAATATTGTTGCACTGTCATGCTCTACCCATTCCATCCTCACAACTAGAAGCACCTCTTTAGACTTGTAAACACACGCACACACACACACACACACACACCAAATTATTATTATTATAAATTATTATATAATTATATGTATATATATATATATACACACACACAGTGGGTATGGAAAGTATTCAGACATCCTTAAATTTTTCACTCTTTTTTATATTGCAGCCATTTGCTAAAATCATTTAAGTTCATTTTTTTCCTCATTAATGTACACAGCACCATATTGACAGAAAAAAAAAACAGAATTGTTGACATTTTCGCACATTTATTAAAAAGGAAAAACTGAAATATCACATGGTGCTAAGTATTCAGACCCTTTGCTGTGACGCTCATATATTTATCTCAGGTGCTGTCCATTTCTTCTGATCATCCTTGAGATGGTTCTACACCTTCATTTGAGTCCAGCTGTGTTTGATTATACTGATTGGACTTGATTAGGAAAGCCACACACCTGTCTATATAAGATCTTACAGTTCACAGTGCGTGTCAGAGCAAAGGAGAATCAGGAGGTCAAAGGAACTGCCTGAAGAGCTCAGAGACAGAATTGGTTACAACAAAAAAATATTCTGCTACACTTAAGGTTCCTAAGAGCACAGTGCCCTTCATAACCCTTAAATGGAAGACGTCTGGGATGACCAGAACCCTTCCTGAGCTATCGGGGGAGAAGAGCCTTGGTGAGAGAGGTAAAGAAGAACCCAAAGATCACTGTGGCTGAGCTCCAGAGATGCAGTTGGGAGATGGGGTAAAGTTGTAGAAAGTCAACCATTACTTCAGCCCTCCACCAGTCACGGCTTTATGGCAGAGTGGCCTGACAGAAGCCTCTCCTCAATGCAAGACACATGAAAGCCCCCATGGAGTTTGTTCAAATGCACCTGAAGGACTCTGGTCTAATGAGACCAAGATATAACTTTTTGGCCTTAATTCTAAGCGGTATGTGTGGAGGAAACCAGGCACTGCTCATCACCTGTCCAATAAAATCCCAACAGTGGCAGCATCCTGCTGTGGGAGTGTTTTTCAAGTGTAGGGACAGGACAACTGGTTGTAATCAAGGGAAAGATGAATGCAGACAAGTACAGGGATATCCTGGACGAAAACCTTCTCCAGAGAGCTCAGGACCTCAGACTGGGCCGAAAGTTCACCTTCCATCAAGACAATGACCCTAAGCAGACAATAATGAAGCAGTGGCTTACAACAACTCTGTGTCTGTTCTTGAATGGCCCAGCCAAAGCCCTGCCTTAAACCCAATTGAGCATCTCTGGAGAGACCTGAAAATGGCTGTCCACCAACGTTTACCATCCAACCTGACAGAACTGAGGATCTGCAAGGAGGAACGGCAGAGGATCCCCAAATCCAGGTGTGAAAAACTTGTTTCATCTTTCCCAAAAAGACTCATGGCTGTATTCGATCAAAAGGGTGCTTCTGCTAAATACTGAGCAAAGGGTCTGAATACTTAGGACGATTTGATATTTCAGTTTTTCTTTTTTAATAAATGAGCAAAAATGTCAACAATTCTGTGTTTTTCTGTCAGTATGGGGTGCTGTGTGTACATTAATGAAGAAAAAAAATAACTTAAATGATTTTAGCAAATGGCTGCAAGTGTCATGATCCTGGTCTTTTCCCCTCTCTCTGTCTCCCTCTTGTGATCACTTACTCACTCTATCACGCACACTCCTCCGCTCATTATCACTTTCAGCTGTCTCCCCTTTCATTCCCTCACCTGTCCCTCTTTTGCCCTTGATTGTCTCTGCTTCTTAATCTCTCTTTCTAGCCCTGTCTCATTGTCGGATTATTCAATGACCTTTCGTGAGACACACCTGTTTCCAAGTTCTGTCTTGTCCGTGGATGGTTTTGTCGTTGTTTCTACTGTGAGTAATTTTGTCATTGGACTGTGCATTATCCGGCTGTGCCTGTTTGCAGAGTACCTGTGCAGCACCTGCCCTTGGCCTTTCACGCCGCCGGCGACCTCCTCTGTTTTCGGACTGGGTGTTGACATCCCGGGGTCCCTGCCTCTGCCCTCATGGAGATTTGTGTTTTTTCTTAGACCCTGTCGTCTGGCCATTTCTGTTTTGGGCTGAAAGAAGTCCGTGATTTTTGTTCTCTTTATTCTGAGAAAGACTATTTTCTTTATTAAAGACTGTCAATTGCACCCCTCCCTGGTCTACCATCGTTCTTACCTGCTAACAGCAATATAACAAAGAGTGAAAAATGGAAGGGGTTCTGAATACTTTCCGTATATATTCTCAAAATATTTGTACACTATATGCATAAATATTGCAACTGCAGTGGAATGAAAGCAAAATTCAGCTTTGTGTAAATTTATACATTTATGATTAATGCATACATTTGAACTACGCAGCATAGTCTTAATTTAGCGTACATGCATTTTCCCTTGCATATTCAGTAGTGTGGTTATACACATATAATCAAAGTTGGCCTCTGTGACACACTGATTATTACAGTCATCCTAATAAATGATTCAATTCTATAATGCACATTATCAGAGATGACTTTTTCACACCTCAAGCCCTAAGCAGTCCTCACCAGAACTTTCACTGTAAGTTTGGTGTACAATCCTACATGCAGTCATCAAAGGCACAGTGGGCAAGTTAAACAGACCATAAGCAAAAGTTGCATTCTCAATCATGACTACTGATGAAATGAAGCTACTGTGAATCAATAAATAAATTCCACCAGGAGCTGATGACCCTTATTCATCAGCAGCAGTTGAGAATGTTACCAGTCCTGCTGCAGAAGATGCATTTTCCTTATTTCAGTATGAATTGTGTTTGACTTGAGTTGACAGGTAAGTGCAAAAGTGAAGATAAACAATTCGGCCGATGCAGCTCAAAGAAATGCTGCATGATGAACACAAATAATACCAATCCTTACCTTATCACAGGAACACAGTCAACAAAGAGAACACACAGGAGGAACCGAAACAACAGAGCAAACCAGACCAGGCACTGTAAATCGGGTCTGTAATCAATGTGAACAACAGCAGACAAGCAGTGTGTGTTTGTGTGTGAGCTGTGAACAGTTCCTGATGAGGAGATGATTGACAGCCGGTGCTGGAGCTGGAGTCTGGGCCGGGTGAGAGGAGTGAGCATGGTGAATGTGATGCTGGAGAGCAAAACCATGACAGTGCATCTGTCATTATATAGTGATGCAAGGAAGGAGATGATTAAATGAGGAAGTATTTCTGTAAATGACATAGGAGCTGGCCTGTAACATTGATGATCTGAAGAGCTTTCACCTAATGCTGTCTTCTTGGCTGTACAGTCTATGGTAAGAAGGGTTGTCCTGAAGATCTGCAGAAATTTGCATAGATAGAGCACCGAGTCTAAAGGGGGCACCATCTCAGATATTCAGAAACAAAATGATAATTTTCATTAATCAATTAAAATTTGTAAATGTAATATAGAAATTCTAGGTTTATATTATTTAATAACGTTTTACAACACATGTAAGATGTGTACGTTACAGTATATAGCAGTGGAAATCTATCCCTGGAAGAACATTTTTGAAAAGTGAAAGAAAATGTTTAAAATGTTGGTATGTTCATAGAATGGTAAAGATTTCTAGTAGAATGAAGTAACAGCAGTGAAACAATTTTAACACAATCGTTTAATCTCCAATTTTACTAATTTTATGTAAAAACTGATTCATTTTGTTGTCATTTCAAAAAACAAACAAACAAACAAACAAACAAACAAAAAAAGAAAAGATTCTCTGTATAAAATCAGCAGGGAGCAGAGCTGTGTAGGCCGATATTAAATCAAACAGTAGATAACAACAAACATAACCACATAAAACTACTAATTTGTTCTTTATTACTATTATTATTTTGAGGAGCACTCATTTTCCTCTCTTTTTATTGCTTTGTCATACATTTAAAAAATAAAGACTTATTTGGTGGTGCTGAAACATCTCTGGGTTGGGTTGGAGCTCATAAGTAACCCCTTGTAAGTTTTACATTTGAATTGTAGACACACTTCAGCCAGAGGCAGGGGTGCACTCTAATTAGCACACACACACACACACACACACACGCACGCACACACACACACATATAAAATGTTATCTTTGATTTAACTTGAAATATCTTCTTTTTTTATTACGATTCTAATGTTATGAGCTGTGGAGTAATTCTGGAAAGGAAAGCCATTTTGATTCTCAGAACAAACATAAAACAAACTTGTTATATGGAATGGAACAGGATTTAATGTCTAAAATCCAGACAGTTTTCTTCTAGAAAGACAAAAAACGTTCAGGTGGAGAAAAAAACTTTTTTTAATTTAATTGATTTAATGTCTTTACGTTCGTATCTGTTTACAGTTTCTTATTTTCAGACTGTAAATCATCTTAAAGACACTAGAGGTCAGACAACAACCAAATTTTGAAGTCATGAGTCACCGCTTTCACTCTGAGATCTTCACTGAAAACATTCAGTCTGATTTTATTGTCCAGAATCATGTTATCAGTGATGTCAGAAAAACCAATTATAAATGAACAAATCAAGTAATTAAATTATTTAAACATAGAGATAAATTGGAATTTTTCTTATATTATGAACTCAAAATTTTATTACATTGTAATGGAATCATGAGCATTTTATTAAATTTATAGAGTTATACTTATTGCTTTATATGCAGTTACTGAATTATGCTTTACTTGCATACCAAGAGCATTTTAATATTTTAAAAACAATGATTTTTAATTTGGGGCCTTTTTTGTGTAATGAGATATTTCTAGATTTCATGTGTTCTGAGCATGACATCAAAGTATAATTTCCCTAACTTCCATTAAGTAAAATTACAAAGTGTTCAGATAAGTGTGATAATTGTTTTGAAGGCATAGTGAAATAAATTGAGAAAACCCATTAGCTTCCTTTTAATCACAGTGTCACGGGTAAACAGAAGGGTGAGTTTAAATGCTTTTTTCTTCTTTTATTTAAATAAATGCAGCTATTTTTGTAATTGACAAATATTTTGCTAAATGAAACGTTTCTTTCTTTTTCTTTCTTTCTTTCTGTCAGAACAGATAACTTGAGATTCAATTGCAAGTGAATAATACCTTTATTCATAAAAAGCTTTCAAAGTGATTGAACAACGACTGGTCAGGAAAGTCTAGGTGCAGCTGGTCCTTGGCAGAACAGGGACTACAATGGGCAGATTTCTGATCCCAGTCCAACGAGGAACACTCTGACAGATAAACATCCACTCCGAACTGAAGCTGTCACGGTTCAGGGTGCTTCATCGGCTTCCCTATTGTCTGTGTCCTGTCATTTTCTGCAGCTCGTGATCTGGGCAATCAGCACTGATTCGACTCGACTCAATCTTCACACATCAGGATGTCTTTATAGTGCTCAAGGACAGTCAATCTCCATCCCTGTCTCAGTTTTTGCACCAGTGACACAGAGACTGTGCAGCTGTGACCTCTGTCTGACTTTCAGCATGGACTCAGCACCCTGGACAGCGTCCATACAACTGCATGTGGCAGACAGAGAGAGCACACACCTGCAGCCACTTCACATTCATCAATATCAGAGACAAGAGAGACGCCTGGAGCTCAGTTTGTTTAGTTTCACTGAATGTCACAGTTTAACACTGCTCTCTCCTCATAGTAAACTAGAATCCATCAAACCATGAAAGACAATAAATTCAGAATAACTTTGATCACCTACCACTGTCACATTCATTTGGATTTAACCCACAAATAGTTTTGCTAGTATAAATCAATGTATTTGGTAGATGCAGCAGTATTAACTAATATTTTAACTTAAACCAGTTGATGTAACATTTCTTATTTTTATTTATTTATTTCAGCTGAAAAGCTGCACAGTGCTATCCCCTCAAGATAGTATCTATTCTAAGCTGACAATTTATATTTCTTTATTTATTTTTAACAGCCAAATCATGCTTTTTACATTCAAGACTACATAAACATTGACAGGACCTTATACTTCTGGTAAAATCTGCTAGGTAAGTAAGTAAGTTAGTATACAAATAAATACATACATGCATAAATGCCACTAAAACATTCACTTTTGTATGGTGTATGGTGCATTTTACTATTTTGTTAATAACAACAATTTGTGGGTACTTAGGCCTACAGCTGAACCGAACCCTCATCCTAACCCTAACCATATAGTAAGTATATATAGTTACTTAATATTACTCAGTACTTAATAAGTACACTAAAATAAAGTGTATCCAAAATGTATTTTGGAGTATTTTATGTATTTTCCATCCCTGCTACTAATAGTAAAAACAACACGTACAAGCTTTACTTTGCTGTATCTTTAATGAACACATGAAAACCTACAAGCCCCAAGGATCATGAAAACTAATTGCTACTTGAAAAGAGGGTAATTGGAGTCATGTGTTCCACTGTTGTGACTTGACTACGGCATTCATCACAGCAAGAGAAGACTAAATGATTTCTAAAGAACTGAGTCTCCATCAGTACACATTCAGAGAGGAAGTGAACTATTAGTTTATGACTGTACAAAATTTTCAGAAGTGTATATTAAAATCATTGACATTTTATATCAATACAAATATAACAAATGAAACAAAGCAATTGCATTTGGCGGCCTTCAAATGTTTCTCAAATAGGTTTTTATGCTCATAACAATTTAACAGTTGAGGATGAAATCCAATTAGGTTTTTCATGAAAGTGCATGTGATGTGACCATTAACCGGCACCACAGAACTGCCAACATTCAAATGTGTTGTCAAATTATTTAAATAAGGTCAAAGGGGTTTGGCTGACTTTTTTTTTTGGACATCTCTGGAAGGCTATAGTTAAAATATGTAGCAAGACAAAACTACAATAATCTGTCACTGAACAAATAAATAAACTGTGTAGACAATAAAATTCTTGAGGTTTTCAGGTACCTGACTGACAACATTACATAACTTTGTGTAACATGGGTTTTTGGGTTTTGTTCCTTGTTCATTGTTTTCTTGTCTTTTATTTTGATATTTTTGCCTTGTCATGGTTCCTGTCTAGTCATGTGATTCCCTTACCCTCATGTTATCCTGGAGCAAGTTCAAGCTCAAACCAGGGTACGGTTCCTGGTTTGAACAACATGTTTCCAGGGCATGGTGAGCAACAGGGTTTGAGATGCATTTTCTCTTGTTTGGTGGATGATTGTCACCCCAATCAGCAGCAACATGTTTATTAACCATGGGGCATTAAAGAGACAGCTTTCACAATGTAATTAACATCAAAATAAAATCACAAGAGCAAGTATATTGTTTGTTCACTTATTTACATTAAATGTAAAATAACAGAAATAATAAGAGCACAAATATAGGTCTGGAACTTCTTTAAGTCTGTCTAAATATCATTTAGCAATTGCAATGTCTTCTGGTCCATATCCTTTCCTTAGGAAATATCTAAATACTGATTAATGTAACATACAAATAATATACTTATTTAGATATTCTCCTATTCTATTTTGTAATTACACTTTCATAAACTATTCTATACCCCTCTGATTATGTAATGTTAATACAATAAATAGTTTACATAGTCAACAGTGATCAACAATAAAAATGATAAGCCTAATACTCATAATAAAAATAAGATCATATAGAGTATAACACAGATTTATAGGTAAGAAGTGGATTATCCTTCACCTTAAATGTTTGTCTTTTCATCCTGAAATGCAAGCAAAATGTTGGATCAAAATAATCTGTAACCACAGTTTCCACAAATCCCTTTACTAAAATGGAATGTTCTGTTTTATTCTGGACGACAAGGGAAGTGACTGTAATATCAAGCATATTTTGCAGTATTATACACGTATTTATACTGATTTCATCAGGCTCTGGAAATTCTTCAGAAAGAACACAGAGAATGGCCTTCTCAGCTGCCATAGTTGCAACCCTTGCGTAATCAGAACAGAGTGTTCAACAAACCACCATTTCCATTTAAAAAAATTTTTTGCACTGTTTTTAGCCCCGCTTTTGGTTCTTTGGTTCATGGGTCATGTTGTTATTGGTTGGTTCTTGTCATGTGACCTGTATTGTTTGGTATGTTCGACATATTGTTTGACATGTTGCCTTTGTCTCCTGTTGAGTATTGATGTTGTATCCTGCTTCCAGTGAGTCAAGTCTGTTCAAGACAAGCCTGTTCAAGCCAAATCAAGTCTTTCTTCATTTGTTTGAATGTTAGTGTTTTGGATTACTTTTGGAATAAAGCTGCACTTGGATTCTTAAACTCGCATTCAGTGGACTTATTGTTACACTTTGCTGGTTATTATTGCATCAAATTGTTTGGAGCATGTAAATATTCTACATCCTTACCGCAACAACTTCAGGTTTTCAGGTTATGTTAGTAGAAAAACAAAACACTGTTGTGACACGGAAAGCTCCCCCAAACTGTGAGGCATGGTGAGGGGAGTAAATGGTGTTTTGCTGCCTGAGGGTCTGGACAGCTTGCAGACACTTGCAGACCAATGAATTACAGAGTTACACCAGCAGTCCCTCTACAGAAGAATGTCAGAATGTCCATCTGTGAAAGAAAACTAAAATTAAGCTAAATCATTCAGCATGACAATGATCACAAACTCAAGAGTCTTGACCTCAATTCCAGTAAAACGATATGGCACAAGCTGAGGCCGGTGTTCAAATAAGATAAGAAAATATATATCAAGTACAACAGTCTTGAATAATGGGAGAAATGGAGAGACCAACAGTGGTATAAATATAAACCTACAGTGAACTATTGTGTTTCTGCACACAGTTGTGACACTGTGAAAGTGTGATGTACAATATGTTAAAGACTTGTGAGTAAATGTTAATGATTTTTATTGCCATTACATCCTGGCACCACAACCAATTGATCATTATTTTAGTATTATTGGAATGCTATATTTTTATTAACATTTGAATAGCTTTTATCTTAATATTTTCTATTTCGCTTTATTTCGGTTTTAAAGTTTCAAGTAACATGTTTTTTATTTTAAATTTATTTTAGTAAACTTGATGTTACTGATTTATCTGTTTGATTTCTATACACAACTGATCACTTATTTGGTTTGATTTAATTTTAACTATCTCCGTCACATGACAGATCATTTTTGAAAACATGACCATTCATGTCATTCCAGTGAACAGAGCAGTTCAGATGGGTTGATGTGGTGAAAATTAAACTAAAACACCTTCAATAACCTTTAATTAACTGTCTTGATGATGCACTCATCTGGAAAATGTGCAGTCATTGTGTAATGAAATAGCAATTTGACAGTTTTAATGCATGTGCTTGCCACTCTTGAAGACATCGAGTGAGCATGACCATATAATTGAAGGTTTAGAAGGCCAGGGATCCTCATCAACATGTATTAGAAACAGGTTATGTTAATGTGATCCAACTGCTTGACATGGCTGTCCAGAGCCTAGCTCTGGCATAGCTCCTGAGCCAATATGAGTACAAAGGAGGAAAACAGCTGTACGGCCCTTCTGTTGACTAGCGTGCTCCATCAGGTAGATCGAGGAGGATATGAAGAACATGTGGTTAAATGAGGTTGGGCTGGTGACAACTTTGACACTCCCCATCAACTCACAAAGCCATTAGCCTGGCAGACACCTTCCATGGATCTGCCTGTGGATTGTTGGGGTCCAGAACATCATACAAACCAGACTGAAAAAGATGTTTCCAAGGACAAAGATGGCAAAATAAGATTTTCAGTGTATATATTTAGACTTTTGTTTACCGTGTCTTATAAAAACGACCTTAAGCTGTGTCCCATGGATATGTGTTAACCCTGCCATCATATATTTCAACACATTAAAGTGATTTATTTTCCATAAAGAGGAAACCCTTTAATGTTCTTTATTATGTTAGGTCATCCTGTTGCCATGATTTTTGTACAGGAAACAATTGAAAATGTGGATATTTGTAAAGAATATATGCATGACATCAAAGCAAGAGAAACCTATATATTAGGGCTGTCAAATGATTAAAATTTTAAATCAAATTAATCAGAATTTTCAGTGGATTAATCAGGATTGATCACTATTTGCCATTACACCTGAATCCTAACCATTTTTTCTGAAATGCATACCAAAAGATAAATAACAGGACACAGATACATAATTTTCATGTATTGATTCATCAATATGTGGTTCTTTTTTTCTGAATTTCAAAAGTTTAACATTTACTTAGATCAAATTTACCTGAGCACTATATTAAACCATGCCATTTAACTACAGATAGTGTAAGAGTTTTAAGTGAACCAGTGGTTAAATATAGCCACATATCTATGAAATTATGCATAGAGAAACTCAAAAGAATGTACTCAGAAACATAAACACTCTGGGCCTTCTTGTTTTTCGGACACAATACTTTAGGATCGATATTTTCACGTTCTGGAGGCTTCAAGTGCCAGTAAAACCAAGTAAAAATGTATATGCTTTTCCAAATAGGTGCAATTTTCGCTGCATTGCATGTAGGCGTTCTGCGCATGCGCAGTGTGAAACACAGGACACTATAACAGGAAGAAGCTCCAGTGTATCAACTACCAAAGTCGTCTCTGTTTATCGAGCTTGGCATGAATGCATTTGACAGTAAATGGGGTAAAACCTTTAGCTTCTTCTGTGTTTTCGTCGTGGTGCTCACCGCTGTGTTTTACTATCTTGAGAATTCAGAGATCGACGAGACTTTCCTGACCTGAATAATTTGTCACACTGCGCATGCGTGAAATGCGTAAAAAAATTTGACGTAATTATCAACAAACAACTAATTAACGTCGTTAAAGTGCTATTTTTGACAGCCCTAATATATATATATATATATATATATATATATATATATATATATATATATATATATATATACAGTATATATATATATATACAGTATATATATATATATATATATATATATATATATATATATATATATATATATATATATATATATATATATATGTTTATAAAGTTTTATATTAAAGTGTATGAAATAAGCTTAAGATCACACGAGTACTTTTTTAACAAATAAATACTTGATATTCTCAACTGAATGCTTAGAAATGTACAAAAACATAAAAGAGACCCGTTCTAGAGAATGACCCCGCTTTTGTTTAACAGTTCAAATAATTGTATGTAATGAAAGTGTCCTAATTACACTCATCGCCCAAAATTACTGAAGCCTGCCGTGTGCACGCATACTCTCTTACAGCTTTTATTTAGCTCTTTGCTTCAGTCATTTACCCAAAGGAGCCAATTACAGAGATTTCAGGTTTAAAAATCCCCTAATTCTACTTATCTGCATTACACGGATTAACTTCATCAAATTGCCAGGATCAGGATTTCTTGCTGTATACTTATTAAACTACAGCTATTCATACCTTCATACTGCGGAAAGAATGTGAATCTTTCCTGTAGATCTTTTGTAATTGGAAAGCTTCAAATCTTTGCCATCACTCTCAGTAGAGTTCCCATGACTTCATCATGAATGCTGATGAAACTTACATCGCTGGTGAGTTTCTTCATAATATGAAACTTGCATTCATTGCATATAATTATGAATGCATGTAATGCATTCATAAATAAAAGTAACCACTTTATTACTCTGGGTTAAGAGATTTATGAAATGTCTAACCTTATATTTTGATCAGCAGTTCACTAATAGTAATGCATGCCTTAGAAAACACCAAAAATAACAACATTGAAATATGTATTTTGTACGTTTTAAGCACATAGAGGTGCTACATAGTAATCATTGTACATTAGTGAAATTCTCTTATCACTGATGACCCACTGATTTTACTAAGCTGTAAAAATGCAGCTGTAAAAGATGCTTATGTGTCTAATCTCATAAGTTCTTATTATTTGTACGTTCTCTGAATGCTGTAATACTTATCATTAATTAAGCTATAATGTCCAGCTCTGTTGTCACGAAAATGATCCTAATGAGTCTTCGATACTATTTGTTTATGTCACTGCCAAACCTTGATCACATAAATAAATAAAAAACACCCAAAGACTTTCACATAACCAGGACTCCATACTCCGTATTTATTGAACAAAATGGAAGTTGGCAAATATTTTATTTCTTCATTTAACCTCCAGGTTATTGCAGTGTAGAATAGGTCACAGAATTCAAATGGTTTGTTAAATTAAACATCTGAACTCAATGGACGCTTGACCAGATGCACATTTAGCTGTTTTATAGCAGGTGCTTAAAAAATTCTAACTGCTACTCGATTGAAATTCAACAAAGATTAATGTAAAACCCACTGCAGAATTCAAAGTGGGTTGTTTTAGTAGATAAGATATTAATTCTAGCTTTATTAGCTCTAACCTTTAAAATATACATGGACACCAGGGCCAGAGGGAAATCTTCAGCTGTAGAAAACTGACAGGTTAACTACTGCCTCTCCCCAATAGGAGTAAACTGAAAGTGCATTAATTGTCAGTTACTCTTTAAAGTTATAATGGATTCTACTGAGAGAGTCCTTCTGGGAGAGAGAGAGGGGGGGAAAGAGAGAGAGAGAGAAAGAGAGACAGACAGAGAGGGAGAGAGAGAGAGAGAGAGAGAAAGAGAGAGAGAAAGAGAGACAGACAGAGAGGGAGAGAGAGAGAGAGAGAGAGAGAGAGAGAGAGAGAGACTTTGACTTTTTACAACTCTTTATTTAAACATTTCCTAAACTACTATGATAAAATATGTTCTACTCATTCAGACATACTGACACAACATGCATATATGCAGAGACAAAACCAAAAAACCATATAAAATATATAAATGTATATGATAAATAAATATTAAATACATACAAAAATAAGTAAACAAACATTACCAGTTAAACACTATAGTCTCATCTTCACATACTGACAATATAGCACCATTTACACACCATTTAAACTCAAATGCAAGTAAATTCTTTGTACTTTGATAATATTTATGTTCCACCCTGATCCTTGATTCAACCAAAGCAGTAAAAATCAGCAGTGCATTTACGTTTTTCCCCTCAATTGCCATTCTACATGTCTTCCAAATGGCTAATTTAGCTTGTCCAACTATAAAATTTGCCAAAATACACTGTTCTTTGTGTGTTTTTGAATATTTACAGCCATAAATAAAAATTATCTTATTAAAACAAAAACCTAAATTCCCGAGTATTCTTTCCAATACTTTAAATAGTGGTACTAGCCTTGAACATTCAGCAAAAACATGAAACACAGTCTCTGGTTTAGTACAAAAAAGACAAGGTGATGAAACAGACATATTGAACTTCGAGACAAAGCTATTTGTAGGTAACACACAGTGCAATATTCTCCACTGCAAATCCCCAGAGCGTTTTGGGAGTGGACCTTTATACAGTAACCTCCAAGAAGGAGAAAGATCATCAGAAACCATTAGATGTTCCTTCCACTTTGTATCACATCTACGATTAATATCTTCAAAATGATCAGCCTTTACACACATCTGATAAAACTTTGTTTTTCCAGCAGCTTGAAAATCAATCTCTTGTAGCCCCTTGAACTTCAACAACTTCCCCTCTTGGTCACCATCTGTGCAACCCTTTGGGGACACAAATAACTTAGGGAAGGAACATTGCATCAATTCACCTGACAGAAGACAATTGACAAAATGTTGGAATTGAGAAGGAAAAACAGCTTTCAGACTGCATATGAAATGTTCTACCATCCTCACAGACCTGAATCCCACTTGTTCACAAATTTCCATTGTTGGTCTCCATTTTCTGGAATCAATATCGATCAGATGTGCAACTTTTGTCAAACCCTTTTCCATAAATGTTTTAACAATGATGTTAGACGTGCAAACATTGCCATTAAGATAGGGGTTATAAAACAGTGGTTCATTCAGACCAAAATGGTGATTCTCTCGTCTAAATCCCTTAAGAACAGTCCAGGAATTTAAAACGGAAGCATAGAATTTCACATCAGGTTTAAAACTCCAACTATACTGGAACATCAAAAACAATTGTTTGTCAAGGGAAAAACCACCAAAAGTTCTAAGCAAAGCCAAGCCAAATGACACCCACGGTGTGGAAAGCTCCCTAACATAAAGTAAAGTCTGAGCAACTTTCAGCCTCATAGCTTTCACTTTGCCTGCCAAATCGATCATCCCCTGACCTCCTTCATTAACTGGCAAGTAAAGAATTGCAGGGGGAAGCCAATGATGGCCGTCCCAAAAAAAATTTACTAAAATCTTCTGCAGATGTTGTAATAGGATTTTTGGTGGATCGAGTACATTTAACCTATGCCACAGCATAGATGCTGCCAAATTATTAATAATAAGCACTCTACCCCTATAAGATAGTTGAGGGAGAATCCACCTCCACTTGTGTAAACGGCCAGACACTTTATCAATTAGACCTTCCCAATTCTTCTCCATATAACGCTCTTTCCCCAAGAAAACCCCAAGCATTTTAAACCCTTCCAAGCTCCAAGAACAGTGCTGAGGAAGTACTGGCGGACCTCCGTTTTCCCATTTGCCCAGCAAAAAAGTTGCACTCTTATGCCAATTTATTCTTGAAGAAGAGGCCCTCTGATAGATATTCAGTGATGATATCATTTTCTTAACATCTTCATTTGATCTTATTACTAAAGTAACATCATCAGCATATGCGCTTAATTTAACTGTTGCAAAATCTGTGCCAGAAGAGCACACTGTGGAAATCCCACTTAACTGATGTCTCAGAACTGCCATGAGTGGTTCAATAGCAATCGTGTATAAAATACCTGAGAGACCGCAGCCTTGTCGTATACCCCTGCCAACTAAAAATGGTCTCGATAGAGTGCCATTTATTTTCAATAAACTATATACATCCGTGTACAACAGCTTAACATAGGAAACAAATGATGGACCAAAACCAAAAGCATCAAAACATTTAAAAAGAAAGCCATGATCAATTCGATCGAAGGCTTTCTCCTGGTCCAAAGAAACAAAACCTACATCAAGTTTATACACCTTGGCAAAGGAAATCAGGTCTCGAACCAGAAAAAGATTGTTAAAAATGGACCGATCTGGGATACAGTAAGATTGATCTTCATGAATCACTGAAGATATGCAACGTTTAAGTCTATTAGTTAAAGCTTTGGAAAAGATCTTGTAATCAGCTCCGAGCAATGACACAGGACGCCAATTTTTGATATCTCCAAGATCCCCCTTCTTAGGTAATAAAGTTATCACAGCCCTCCGAAGGCTCACAGAGAATGTTCCTCTTTCCAGACACTCCAAGAAGACAGAAAACAAGTCCCTTCCAATCACTGGCCAAAACTGTTTATAAAATTCTGCATTTAGTCCATCCAATCCTGGTACTTTTCCTGAAGAAAGTTCATGAACAGCTACTGTCATCTCATCAAAAGTCAAAGGCTGATCAAGTCTAGATTTCTCTTCTTCCGCAAGTTGAGGTAAATCTTGAAGAAGCATGTCAGCCATTTCATCTTCACAGGGTTCCGCCTTATATAGATTCTCATAAAAAGATAAAGCATAGGACATTATTCCACGATCGTCAGTCACTTCTCCTCCTCCTGGAAGTTTCAAATGACATAAAGTCTTCTTATTCACAGTTTTTTTCTCCAGACTAAAAAATGTAGATGTCGGCGCATCCATGTTATTAAAGGAGGTAAACCTGGCACGGATAAGTGTCTCTTGGGCCCTTTCTTCCAAAAGATTCCGTAAGAAAAATTTATTCCTTTCAAGTTGTTCGGCAGTGTCCACCTCATCCATTTTATCCTCAGTGTAAAGAATATCTTGTTCAAGCTTTTTCAATGTACTTTCCAAAATACCTTTGTTATAGACGGTGTAACTCTGACAAAAAAGATTAATTTGTATTTTGCCAATATCCAACCACTGACTTAGGGACTTGTATAGCATGTTTCTCTCTCTCCAGGTTTCCCAGAAAAGGGTGAAAGAGTGCACAAAAATGTGATCTTGTAACAGTCTAATATTAAATTTCCAAAAAGAGTGCGTAAAAGTGCTCTGTGCGACAGAAACTTCAACAGACGCATAATGATGATCAGATAGAGCAGTGGGAAAAATACAGCTATTATAAAATTTACCCCTAACGCTTTTCTGCACATAAATCCTATCAAGTCGGGCTCCAGATATCATATTAGAGTTTACTTTCATCCAGGTATATTGTTTAGTCAGAGGGAAAGCTTCTCTCCACACATCCACAAGACAATGATAATTTATCACATTTTTAAGTTCATCTGACGACTGGCTATGTGGTTCCTCATGGTTCCTATCTAAAGTGTGGTTTATAGTACAATTAAAATCCCCAGCCAGAACAACAATTTTATCATGCGATACATCACTAAGAGCAGTCTTTAGTTTTCTAAAGAATAGAGTTCGCTCTGAACCAATATTTGGGGCGTACACATTAAATAACGAAAAATGTAGTCCATGAATCGTCACATCAACACGCAACATTCGACCAGGAACCAATTAAAAAACACTAACAGGTTGTTGCTTATATTCTGATCCAAAGAGAATAGCAACCCCTGCACTAACACTAGAACCATGACTTAGTATAGCCTGCCCCTTCCATTCACTCAACCACTGTACTTGATTATTTGAATCTGTATGAGTTTCTTGAAGAAAAACTATACTTGCCCTCTTAATCATAATATATTCAAAAAGACTAAACCTTTTAACAGCATCACAACACCCATTAATATTTAAAGAACCAAATCTCAAGGATGTCATGAAAAGAAGAAGAAAGCAAACATAAAAATGCATCCAAACCATCTCACTTTTTACCTTGCAAAAGCAATATACTTCTTACATTACAGAGAATCTTTTTAAGGCGGTACCGTTTTGGTCTATCAAGCTCATCAAAGTTTGTCTTTCGCATAGCTATGGTACAAGAACTGAGAAAAAGTTTTAAATCTGGAAAGTATGACTCAATACTGATCTTACGAAGCCCTTTTGTATTGTCAAGGAAAGCATTAATCTGCTGTAATGAATACAACTTAGTCTTACCTTCAGAAGTATTTTCCGAGTCCATCACGTCATTCTCATCATATATTTCCTCGTCATCCTTATCGAAATCCTCCGTGTGTAGACTTAAATCCATTACCTCTTGTGAAACACTCGCTCCTTGACTCTGATCGATCGATTCATCAGTACTTATTTTAGCATTACATAGGTCTACCTCAGATATTTGTTCCTCATTCCCTGGTGATTCGGCCTCACGCGCCTCTTTCACATTCACCTGCTCCGAACTCAACTCTGGCTGCGTGATTACGTCATTTTGATCGGCCGCTGTCTCAGCTATCTGCACTTCGCTGTTGCTGGAATCACCCAACAGGGATCTTCCCTCGCGTAGTTCAGGCAAACTAATCGGCGTGGATTCTGCTCTGGCCTGTGGAGGTTGTAACGACACAGCGTCCACAGTTACATCAGAAGTGCCCTGTCTCGCCCTGTCATTTTCCACATTAACAGTCAAATCTCCATTAGTGCCATTATTTACATGACGATTCGGGCAAGTCTGCCGGACGTGACCAAAATCCCCGCAAATAAAACATTTCATGGACTCCGAGCTAATAAAAATAGTATAATCCTTCCCCTCGATAGTTAATTTGACAGACAGGTTCAAAGGATCACTGTGAGAATGGAGAATCATGAAGACCTGGCGCCGAAAAGACATTACATGTTTGAGTTCGGGATTTTTGCATCCGAGCGTAATCATCTTAATGGGACTCACTAATTTACCATATATCACGAGTATTTCTTCCAATTTCTCATTTTTAACAAATGGAGGTACATTTGACAAGACAATCTTCTTTGATGGACTCGACAGAGGCAAAACAGGCACAAACATTTCATTGATCGTTAATCCGTTCTCAATTAAATCATTTGCCATTTGACTTTGACTCAAAAAAATAACTATGGCCTTGTTCATACGAGACGCGGATCTGATATGTACACTGCCAACAGCAGCACTCACGGCCACTAAACAATCTTCTACCGACACAGACGCATCAGGCATACACTTACAGCCATGTCTAATAGTCAGTTGTGAAAAATCACCCACATTTGTCCCCATTTTCCCCACTTGCTGACCGGCGTCAGCCGAGGAAAAAAAAAAAAATACTTCTTTACCAAACACAATTCAAGAAAGAGAAAAAAAGAAGAGAAAAGTTACAATCAACCACAACAACTCTCACCCACGCCAAACTCCGTTCACTCGTTCCCAGCATGCAACAGGGAGAGAGAGAGAGAGAGAGAGAGAGAACAGTACGCCATGCTCTACATAATGAGGATGGGGAAAAACTTGACAATGCATAAATTCTTTTATCAGCCTATTCTGTAGTAGTTACATGTGGCAAATGCTTACACTAATATCAAGCCCCGATGAAACCGACACTTACAGGAGCTCATTGATTTTCAAGCTGAGGAAACTGTCTCAGGTTACGTATGTAACCATAGTTCCCTGAGTAGGGAACGAGACACTGCGTCCTCTAGGAGTCGCTTTGGGGAACACCTCGTGACCCGTGTCTGAAGCATACATTGAAAAAACACCAACTTGTTGGCCGGCAACAGCCTCCGACATCACTACCTGCGCGACTATAAATAAGCACCGGGAGAGCACGTCATTATCTTCTTCATCTGAAACTTGTGTGCGAAGCATGGCAGGGTGCTAGAGGACGCAGTGTCTCGTTCCCTACTCAGGGAACTATGGTTAAATACATAACTTGAGACAGTTCCCTTTCAAGGGAACTTCGAACTGCGTCCTCTAGGGGTCGCTTTGGGGAACAGTATACCCACGTCGCCATGCTGAGGGGAGTGCAGGCCAGAATCATGGCGAGCACTAAGTACCAACTCTACCATTTCCATAGGAGTTGCCCCTGGGACGTTTAGACAGCTGTCTGTGACAGTACCCCTTACGGCCAAAAGGCCTAAGCTACATACCCAACTTAATTGTTAGGGCTTCGGCCCAGGGTAGAGCTGAAGGCTTGGAATCAGGAAAGATTCCTTTAAAGGGATACGGCTAAGAACCTAGCATTTCTACCAAGTCTTGCCTGTCACACAGGGGCTACCGCTAGCTTACGCATAAGCTTGCTGAAAGAGCTGTCTCGACAATTCTCTAGTAGCAACACCCTGTTTAGATAGGTATCCGAGGGTACATAGGTAGAGTGGCGCCCAAGATGAATGGGGCTTTTACCCTTTATCAAGAAAGGGCATGAAGCAACCGCGCGAAGCACTCACCATATAGGATTTTAGAAAGAACGCAGAATACTAGCGTGCGAACTTACCACAGTGTGCTCTCGTGGCACTCTGATAGAGCAGCTCATAGATGGAATGTTGCATCTCAATACAGTATGATTGAGAGTCATCAACTCAATCTATGAAAACAATACTGGAGTGCTCTGGGGAAAAAAACAGAGAACTCCGAGCCCAGAGTAGCATGCTCATAGGCGATCCTTTTTTTGGAAAAAGGGGAGCGCTGCAAAATTACCAGGATAATCACCCAAATAGCCCTTCATGTTGAGGGAAGCGATGCTTGAGATGTATAAACATATACACACTGATTGAATGGAGCCCAAGGAACCAAGGTCTAATCATCTCAAGAAAGGGAACGAAGCGGAGCTTGTAACCCTTATCGTACAAGATTTCAGAAAGTTTGCAGAGTCATGCGTTCAAACTTACCACTTGTGGATTTTTAGAAAGTGTGCAAAGTGTTCACGTGCACACTGACCACCATGTGTTTTTGAGAAAGTACACAAAGCTTAGCGTGTGTACTTAAAGGTTCCTAAGCATCGCAGAGGTGCTGAATCTCACGGGAGAGGCAAGCTCAATTTTACAAACCTTGGGCGAGGGGAGCATCACCTGAGGCAGCATATACAAGAAGACTTCTGTAACTGCCGCTAGATGCGACAGCACCCCTAAGCAGCCAGGAGACCCCTCGGGGTGACCTGGCTGGATATCCATGAAATTCCCTGCAGTGCTGTGCCAGGCCTGATGATCAAGGAGGCTCCCTAAGAAACCTGTGATCTCAGCTGCCTAATACCGGAACAGGAAGCCGGATGGCTGGTGCTGGTGAGTGTTTAGTATCACTGTAACTGAGCACTGCAAAGGAAACTCACAGAGTTTATTTGTAGACACGTTACCACCAGCAATTAAATACACATAAGTATATACAGAGAGGTCTACATTTACTCACCCATCCTCCAGCACTGGAGCCCCACTCAAGGGGCACCTCCTTTTAGTCTGGACCATCAGGCAGGTGGTTGCTATGAACATAGAACCATAAAAACATTATAGGTCCAGCATAAGAGACTGTTTTGCGAGAGGTTTCCACCTAACCTCGATCAGGTGGAGAGCTGGTGGTTACAGGGGATTTAGGAAGGGGAGGATAAAAGCAGAAGTAAATCCTCTGAAGTTGATACGCGTTATGAGTCAGTGAAGATGAAGAAGATAATGATGTGCTCTCCTGGTGCTTATTTATAGTCGCACCGGTAGTGACATCGGAGGCTGTCGCCGGCCAACAAGTTGGTGTTTTTTCAATGTATGCTTCAGACACAGGTCATGACGAGGTGTTCCTCAAAGCGAACCCTAGAGGACGCAGTTCGAAGTTCCCTTGAAAGGGAACTGAGGTTAGCAATATAAATGTATTATTTGACTGATAAAATCCAATAATTTTCTTAGATGGTTTAGTTTGATTTCAGTAGTTTCTATCAAACAGAGATGTTGGCATTGTGGCACGGTGAAGGAAACATATTGAAAACCATACACTTGTAACGGTGGTGACCCGATAATAATTTAAGAAACTCAAACCAATGATTTTCTCTTTAGGTTAAACTTAAATTCGGGCGCCAGACAGGAGTAACCCTGTCAAATGTTTAAGAAAACAAATATCCCAGATAGCATAAATACCACCAGTTACACATATAAACTCACATTCAAAGAAATAAAGCACAAACGTCATTGGATTCCATTTAGACAACTGTATTTCTCACAAGAACAGAAAAAACACCACTTTCAATTATCAGTCACAAGAGCAGAAAAAATAACACCATTTTCAGTTATCAGTGACAAGAACAGGAAAATAAAATAAACCTTTAAATTATGAGTCGAGGTTCAGTAAAGAAAATACAAATAAAATAAAGATAAAATCATATATATATTTATATTTTACTCACTGCAGTTTGAGAGGAACCGGGTTAAATGTGGGTGTGGAAAGTGCAGAGATGAATGGTGTGAGTGTTTTGGGATAAGACCAGCCACGTATCCAACAAGCCGCCTTCAGTAATTGGTGAACTTGTGTTGGTGGTAAACGAAAACAGCCAGGATCCAGACGGTCGTTAACAGCTCGATCGGGACTTTTTAAACGCTCTGCGCTGAAGACATCGTCATGGAGAGCGGTCCACTCTCTAGCATCCACTCCAGCAAAGGCACAGCGCTCTCCCTCCGAGGATTACGTCACCGCCACACAGGTAAGTGTAGACACCTTCCTTCTCCCTTAATTTTTTCCGTCCAACTACCAGCCAGCAGTTCATTTATTGGGTACTTCCTAATAGCGTTTAACTATATTACCACAAATTCGTTTGTTGGGTATATTTTTAGATGGCATTCGGCTTCCGTTGAGGCTTTCCGGTTCTCATCTCCACAGCGCACTTACAACAACACTCCACGTTTCTTCCGACACCTACTCCTCCCCTCCTTCAGTTTAAATTCCTCCTTTTATTAGATTACCTCATTTCCTTTTTCCTCATTTGGTAAACGAAAATGGGCGGAGACAACATTAATAATTACAATTTTTGATCTTGGAGTTTTTAGCTCCGCCACACTCCTCCCCCCTGGAAATAAACAACCCCAGGTTGTAAAAAAAAAAATAGCATTTTCAGAACCCAAAGAACTCTTCATCTACGTCCGGGGATTCGTGGAACATTTCAAAGAGATTCACTTTTTCCATATGGTTTAACTCATCAGCGGTAGGAAAACATGGCTTCAAGTAACATACATGAACGGTACGCACATCCTCACCAGTGTCTTCCAATGCCACACGATAATTCAGTGGTCCCAGCTGTTTTATTACTCTATAGGGAGCTTTCCGTTTGTGGGCGAGTTTAGCACAAAAATGGTGAAGGGCACTTGATTGAGGGAAGTTTCTCACCCAGACACGATCTTTTTCTTGGTAGAGGACATCTCTTCGGTTCTTGTTGTAGCTTCGGAGCTGTCTTACTTATGCTTTCTTGGTGCATTCTTTGGCTCTAGCTTGCAACTGGGACAGATGTTCTGTGACATTGTAAGATGGAGCAGTTGGAGCAAGATTTTGCCCATGCAGCAGCTTGTCCATTGGCCCCTGTAATTTTCTCCCTAGGTGAAGCTCGGCTTGAGACATACCAATGGTTTCCTGTACCGCTGAATTAATGGCGAACCGTAGTTCAGGTAGGTGTTGGTCCCATTTTTTATGATTGTCATCCACATATGCTGAAATCATCTGTTTTAATGTTCTATTCACTCGTTCGGTTAGGTTTGTCTGAGGGTGGTATGCTGTAGTCATCTTCTGGGTGACTTTCCATTTGGCACAGATGTCCTGAAAGACAGCTGATGTGAACTGTGTGCCTCGGTCAGACAGGATGAAATCAGGTACCCCCCAATCGAGTGAATATTTCTTCTCTGAGGTGTGAAGCAACAGTTTGAGAATTTGCCTTTTGCAAAGGGAACAGTTCTACCCATCGGGAATAATAATCCACGGATACTAGTAGATATTCGTGTTGGTGGGAGCTGCGAGGCAGTGGACCCATGATATCTACTCCCAACATCTTGTTTGGACGACTGGTGGTGGTCTGTTGAAGTTTCCCAGCAGGTTTGCGGTTCTCATTTTTCAAGGTCTGGCATTTCATGCATCTTTTTACATACTGTTTTACAGATGTCCACATGGAGGGCCAGAAAGCGACCTGGTAAGTTTTGTAAATTCCTAGATGACCACTTAAGGGATGTGCATGGTAATGGTGTAGTAGATTTTGGACAAGGGTGGCTGGGACATAGATTCTGTAATACATTTGCTCATCAGTCAGATGAGTTCGATGGTACAGCTTGTCTTCAACTACTTCAAATTGGTCTTGGATAGAGGAATCATTGTCGGCTAGTGACTGAAATAATTTGGTAATTACTGGGTCTTTGTGCTGCTCTTCCCAGATGTCTACTGCTGAAATTGGAAATGCAAAGTCTTCCTTCTGATTGGAGTATAAATGGCATCTAGGTACAGAATACATTCGGGATAACGCATCTGGTGCTTCATTGAGTTTTCCCTTCCGATACTCCACCACAAAGTCGAATTTTTGCAGTCGGAGTGCCCAACGGATTAGACGTCCTGTGGTTTTTGTGGAATTCATGACCCACTGTAGAGCTGAATGATCTGTGACTACTGTGAAGAGTTTTGGTTCAAGGTAATATTGCCATTTTTTCTAGCGCCCATACTATTGCCAGACACTCTTTCTCTGTAGCTGAATAATTAATCTCTGCTTTGGTTAGCGTTCGGCTCCCATAGGCTATGACTTCTTCCAAATCATGCATTTTTCTTTGTGTCAACACAGCACCAAGTCCTGAGTCACTGGCATCAGTGTAGACAACAAAAGGAAGTTGAAGGTCTGGATGACCCAGGATGGGGGGTGTGGTAAGACAGGTCTTCAATTTCTCAAATGATTGTTGACACTGGGGTGACCACTGGAACTGGCGTCCCTTTTTCTTCAAAGCATTTATAGGTTCAGCGATCAGAGAGAAATTTGGCACAAACCGATGGTACCATCCTGCCAAGCCGAGAAATCGTTGAACTTCTTTAACGTTCTTGGGAACAGGGTAGGACCGAATAGCCTCTATTTTGCTGGGGTCAGCCGAGATGCCTTTTGTGTTTACCACATGTCCCAGAAAGGTTAACTCATGAAGGCAGAATTTACTCTTTTTTTAGGTTTATGGTTAAACCAGCTGTGTGCAGTCGGTCGAAGACCGTCTGAAGATCCTTGAAGTGTTGGGTGACAGAGGGTGAATAAATTATTATATCGTCGATATACACAAAACAAATTCTTCCTCAGAGCTCACCTAGGACAGTCTCCATTAACCGCTGAAATGTCGCTGGAGCATTTTTCAGCCCAAACGGCATGACATTAAATTGATATAAGCCAGATGGGACGATGAATGCAGTCTTGGACTTGCTCTCAGGTTCCATGGTCACCTGCCAGTACCCACTGTTGAGATCAATGCTGGAGAAAATACCTGCACCGGAGAGGGATTCCAAGATCTCTGTGATATTAGGCAGAGGATAGGCATCTCGCTCAGTGATAGCATTGACCCTCCTATAGTCCACACAGAATCTCTGGCTACCATCCTTCTTTGGGACCAGGACAATAGGGGAGGCCCAAGCAGAGTGTGATGGTTCGATGATACCATTCTTCAACATGTCTTTAACTTGTTCTTTTACCATATCTTGTTTCTCTGGTGTTAATCTGTATGGACGCTGTTTGATGGGTACAGGATGGACAGTATAAAGACAATGTTGGAGGACTGTTGTTCTTCCGAGCTGGAGGGTACAAACTTGTGGATTGTTCTCCAAGAGGTGGAGCAGGTGGCTCTTTTCCTCGGGTGGTAAGTGTGCAGAGTCTACCAGTTTTTCATTAAAGTTTTCTCATCCAGATTATCTGGGGATTGAGACACCACATGTGGCATTTGCTGTGGAGGAACAGAACTGAACAATGTGAGAGTTTGCTCTGAGTTTTTATGTTGTGCTTTCTTTTCCAGATGCTGGATAAATCTAATGGGAGTACTAGCTTGTCCAGGCTGAAAAGGATAATTCTGGTTAGGAATTGACTTTAATGAATGGTTTCCATCAGCAACATTAATCTGGAGACCACTGGTAAATATAAAATCCAATCCTAAAACCACACAGTATGCTAGAGCTTTGGTAGAGAGGATGGCTACCGGTAGAAAAAAAACTTGGTTATGGAGAGTTATTTCGATGTTTGTCCATCCTACCGGTACAGCGGTCTCACCATTTGCCAAGTAGAGTGGACCAAGAGCCCAAGTCCGGAGAGAATCAGAGAACCCAAGCTCCGTCCATAAACTTTCGTGTAAAAGAGTATAGCTTGCCCCGGTGTCAACTATAGCCTTTCCTGTCCATCTGCCAATGGCAATCGGGACGACCAACTGTTGAGGTATAGACTCATGTTTAGAAGTAAAAGATGCAGTTACAACAGATGGTTGGGATGGAGGTGTAACAGACAGGGCATTATTTGATGGGGCTCCTCCTGTTTTTTGTGCTGGGAAATTTCGCTTGTTTCCTGCAGGTTGAAAAGGACTTTGAGGCGATGTGTGAGGTGAAGTGGAGTATTGTGGACAGTTTCCAGGCGGATGCTGACCTTTACATCTCCAGCATTGGACAGTGGGTCTTTCACCTTGACGGTTAGTGGTAGGTTTTTGTGGTATAAGTGAAGTCATTGTCCGCCCTTCATAATGTAGCTGATGAACATAGTCTTTTTCTAATTGATGCCCAAGTTTTACCAGTTCATCCACTGTACTTACTCTGCTGCGTAGTTGACTGCCAAGGTATGGTTTGATGTTTTTTAGTATCAATTTGACTAACTCATACTCTGTCAGAGAAGGTTTCCAGCGCTTGCATAGAGCTCTGTAAGTGAAAGCGAAATCTCTAATGGACTCCTTTTCCCCTTGAATTCGGGTGCGGACACGCTCAGCTAGCTCGTCTTCATAATCCTCTGAAAGAAACGCTGCGAGAAATGCGGATTCAAACTCATTCCAGGTTCGAACAGAGGATCTGGCCACCTCCCACCAGTCCCGTGCGGTTCCATAAAGGACAGTGCGAAAAGTTGCCAGGATGTCTGTATCCTCTAAGGGGTGTAATGCCAGAAAGTCATGACATCTAGTTAAATATAACAGAGGGTCACTATCATCTGATGATCTGCCAAAGGTGGGGAAGGTTAGTTTCAAATGATCACTCTTGACCACAGTTGTTGGGTGCAAAGGAGGTGGATGTGCAGTCACGAATGTGTGGGGTGTTGACGTTTCAACTTCTGCAGCAGTGGAATGATGAGGTGATTTTCGTGTCATTGAGGGAAAGTCAGTCACTGTTTTCCCAGGAAATTTGAAGTAACTGCTTATTTCTGATTTCAGCTTTTTCAAGGAGTCGCTTAAGGTATTCAATTGGAAGCTACATTGACTGATTTCCTGGAAGAGTTGGCCA
Source organism: Carassius gibelio (assembly GCF_023724105.1). Lineage (NCBI taxonomy): Eukaryota > Metazoa > Chordata > Actinopteri > Cypriniformes > Cyprinidae > Carassius > Carassius gibelio. Next base: position 5,425,008 of record NC_068409.1, read on the forward strand.
CGATCCTTTTGAGTACTGTGCTGCATTTCCTGGATGTCTTTCTGCACCTCTAGTTGCAATTGTTCCACCATAAACAGGACTTCAGAGATAACGGTGTGCTCACTTTTCTGCAGTTCTCCTGTCACCATCACCTTCATGGCTTTTGTCAGCTGATCAGTGTCCTCTTCATCATGTCGTTTTTTTATCAGTGATTGAGGCCTGAATTTGCTGGTGGTTGGTTTTAATCTTAGCAGTCAAGGTTTCAATCTTGGCATCATGCTGTGAAGTGGTAGTTGCAAGTTCCTGGGTGAGTACTTTCAAAACTGTGTCCTGCTGTTTGAGGCAGTTAAACAGGATATCCCAGTTCCCTTGTACTTGCTCCGATAATTGATACATTCCTCTGCCAGGGGTCGGGAGAAATCCAGGCAAGTCATGCTGTGTTTCTGAAGGAGGTGTAAGTTCCGGGGAAGTGCACAACTGCATGTCACTGGTGGACGAGGAGCCCCTTCTCCTGGTGGTGGAGGGGAAAATCGTACATGGGTTCTTGGAGTAAGAGGGTGTAACTGTGTAGGAGTGGAGCAGAAAGTGGGAACAGGAGGCGGTTGTCTGGGTTGCTGCTGAGTTGGTTGCATCAGGGGCCAGTTGGGGGTTGCAATATCTGGAGGATCAATTGCCACAAAAGTGGATGGTGACTGAGGGGTATGGGCCATGATTGGAATGTATGTGTGAGTGTGGGAATGCAATGGTCAATTGTGAAATGTAAAAAATAAAAAATGAGAACACTATTCAGCCCGTTTCAGTTTCTTTGGGCAACATAAGGAACCAAAACAAACTACAGGGTGGGTACACTTGCAAAATTCAGAAAAGAAAATACTATACAACCGGTGTCAAAATATTTTGGTCAAATGGGCACAAAAATAACAACTACAGAGTACTTAACAGATTTTTTTTTTTTTTTTTTTTTTTTAAACACACACACACTTTGGCCCAAACGTTTTCAATAGTCTGCTGGTTATATTGCAGTTCAATTCACACAAAAAAAAAAACTATCATAAAGTGTGAAATGACCACTCTAACAACGAAACAGTTCTACGAGCAAAAATGTTGATAATCACAAGAAAAAAGAAACCCAAAACAAAACAGTTCAAAAGATACAGTAATGTATTCAAGTTTTCAGACTACAAATTTCATGTTTCAAGTTTTATGTTTCATGTCCCTATTCGGGCGCCACTCTGTAACGGTGGTGACCCGATAATAATTTAAGAAACTCAAACCAATGATTTTCTCTTTAGGTTAAACTTAAATTCGGGCGCTAGACAGGAGTAACCCTGTCACATGTTTAAGAAAACAAATATCCCAGATAGCATAAATACCACCAGTTACATATATAAACTCACATTCAAAGAAATAAAGCACAAACGTCATAGGATTCCATTTAGACAACTGTATTTCTCACAAGAACAGAAAAAAACACCACTTTCAATTATCAGTCACAAGAGCAGAAAAAATAACACCATTTTCAGTTATCAGTGACAAGAACAGAAAAATAAAATAAACCTTTAAATTATGAGTCGAGGTTCAGTAAAGAAAATACAAATAAAATAAAGATAAAATCATATATATATTTATATTTTACTCACTGCAATTTGAGAGGAACCGGGTTAAATGTGGGTGTGGAAAGTGCAGAGATGAATGGTGTGAGTGTTTTGGGATAAGACCAGCCACGTATCCAACAAGCTGCCTTCAGTAATTGGTGAACTTGTGTTGGTGGTAAACGAAAACAGCCAGGATCCAGACGGTCGTTAACAGCTCGATCGAGACTTTTTAAACGCTCTGCGCTGAAGACATCGTCATGGAGAGCGGTCCACTCTCTAGCATCCACTCCAGCAAAGGCACAGCGCTCTCCCTCCGAGGATTACGTCACCGCCACACAGTTAAGTGTAGACACCTTCCTTCTCCCTTAATTTTTTCCGTCCAACTACCAGCCAGCAGTTCATTTATTGGGTACTTCCTAATAGCGTTTAACTATATTACCACAAATTCGTTTGTTGGGTATATTTTTAGATGGCGTTCGGCTTCCGTTGAGGCTTTCCGGTTCTCATCTCCACAGCGCACTAACAACAACACTCCACGTTTCTTTCGACACCTACTCCTCTCCTCCTTCAGTTTAAATTCCTCCTTTTATTAGATTACCTCATTTCCTTTTTCCTCATTTGGTAAACGAAAATGGGCGGAGACAACATTAATAATTACAATTTTTGATCTTGGAGTTTTTAGCTTCGCCACACACTGTAGGTAGAGTCAACATGAAACTGTATTCGCAACCCAGTTATCTATGTAATGTGATACATTTCAGATTAAAACAGATTATTGAAGAAGAAAAATAGGTCAACTTTGAAGCTATTTCGCCTTTTACTCCAGTAATATGCTTTAAGATTTGAAAAGGTCATCCAGTGCGTTGATTATTATCTGTTCTTAAGTATAAGAGCCCCATAATAATATAAACCTTCCTCTTGGAAGCCTTCATTAGGGAAAGCTTGGAGATTTGTCACATGAATTAATTCTCATCAAGTTGCTCTACAGCCCTCCAACACAAAAGGGAAATATGCTGTGGAAAGGAGCGGTGATGTGGGTTGATATAATATCAGCATCCTACACCTTAAAACAGACTGACCCTGAACTGCAAATGCTGGTTTGGAATGAGATCCAAGAGAAGTTAGCACTGAGTTCTCTTGCTTTGAAGGCAGCAAAATTACCTGCTGAAGAAATCCCTGGAGCTCCAATCTCTACTCTGAAGATTTACAGCAACACTTTTGATGTGCCTGCCAATCCGAGCTTTGTTCTGAATGCAGATGTGAGTGAAGAGTCTTTAGAGACATAAACAGGAGCACCATCGAACATCTGCTACAACCCAGAGTTTCGTTTTATACTTCTCATGTTATGTATGCTCTAGAATGGCTCATGCATTTCTTCAAAGCTTGTTCAAATCATCATGGCAAGAATGTTTAAAGTGTAGCATCACACCATGAACCAAAGTGCACAATAATGTTTTATGCTCAAATTTGACCATAGAAATGTTAAGAAAATAATACAAATAATAAGTGCTATTTTTAAAAATGTCTCGAAAAAGTGAAAGATTTATTTTTTTCTCATTTAAATGACTAAACATTTTATAATGAATGATGGGGAAAGTTAAGATGCTACATTTTCAGTAAGACACTAAATGCCATATATCTTTAAAGTTCATTGTCCAAACACCAAAACATACTCGGTTACTAATGTAACCTCGGTTCCCTGAATTACGAGAACAAGTACTGCGTCGAAGATGCTATGGGAAAAATTATTCTTTTCTCCTGAACTGAAGCCTTCTTCAATCACACAGTGAAACTGCACGTCCATTGGGATCGTCCCTTCTCCAAAGCTCTTGTAAGAACGACAGTATCACTGATAAATCACAGGAGGCCTGAACACCATGCGGAGAATAACGACCACTTGGAGGCATGGAGGCATCTTGTAGATGGAGCTCTAGCCTGTGAAATAGTGTCTAGCATGTGCTCAGGGAGTCCCATGGGTTCCCATTGAGTGACCAAAGGTGCAGAACCCACAGATCTGGGTGGGCCATGGGGCCGCAATCAGCATCTGTGACAGGTCGGCTATCCAATGTTGGTTTTCCCAGAGTGGGGCCCCATAAGAACTCTGCATCTCTGAGCCCTGACCCGCCTGATTTCTTGGGAAATCAGAGGAATCGGAGGAAAAGCGTTAAGAAGACGTTTGGGTCAGTCCTGCGCCAACGCGTCAGACTCATCGGTGGCGGCAAGGAGTTTCGCCTGGAAGACCTGTAGCACTGCCGTATGGCAGGGATGGGATGGATGGTTGAATCCACTCCGGGCGGAGAAAATGTGAGGCATGCAGGGTCTGAGCCGGCGTGAGCTCACTCTCATCCTGTTGCTTTAATCCTCTGTCCCACCGTTTTGTCCTTGCTGGCTCATGGGAGGAAGTAAACGAGAGGGCGAGAGGAGCGAGATCACTGACTGAAAAGAAAGTCACTACTGTCTGCAATGGCGAACCGTTGCTCTTTTTCTCTCACTCACCAGATAGTCGCAGGGAAGCGAGCAGGGTCAGCAGTCGTGTTCCAGTGTGAGGCGAGTAAACGGCGAGCAGTTCAGTGGAGATCAGCACAGAATTGTCATTGCTGAAGGAGAAAAAATCTGAATGCCTGTTGCTAAGCGGTCAATATATAGCCAGAAGCCCCGCCCATTCTGGCGGGCTTTGCTGCCATAGGTTCGTGCAGCAACACTGCCGAGCCATTGTTTTGTTTCTATAACACTGCACGAACCAATGGACATGCAGTTTAACTGCGTGATTGAATAAGGCTTCAGTTCAGGAGAAAAAATTAGTTTTTCCCATAGCAGCTTCGACGCATTACGAGTGAAATAGTGAAATGGAACTTTCTACATCTGGAGATTTTTTTTTTGGGGCCCAATGCCAAATATAAAAACATGAGGGCTGATTGTTGATGGGAGGAGTGTGGCCCAGATCAGTCCCGTGATATGTGGCCCAAATCAGGCTAAGATCTGGCAGCATATTATGTGACCCATGATAAACAAGATAAATACAATATTGCATGATAATGGTTAAATGATCACATACATTTTAATGAAGTGTAGTAGTGTTAAAATGTAGTCTTTGAAATGGCAAGTCAAAACAGAATGATACATTATCATTTCAAAATTAAGAAACTCAGTCAAGTGCATTAAACTACTTTATTATGATTTTATAAAATTTTATAATATTATTCTTGGTACAAATAATCTTAGAATCCTTACATGAAAAGAAAGAGAAAGAGAGAGAGTATTTAACCATTATCATGTAATATGTATTTGGTTTAATATGGACACACACTGATCTATAATAGAGAGTGGGGGCACATAATTTTTATTAGTATGCTGTCATGCACAAGCATTAAATAAAATGATCATGAAAGTATTTTATTTAAATCCTGTATCCGTGCAGTTCTATCACGCTTGATAGAACTCCATCTAACTGAGAGAATCCGCAGTAGAAATGGATTCCCTCCCAAAAATAGAAAATGAGCCAGATCAGCAAAAAAACCTCAATGTTAAGCGAAGACCTCGATAGACTATAATATGTGAAGGCCAAGATAGGCCGAATTTCATGAACCGTAATTGGAAAAACTTACCTGATAGACCACATGGTAGGAGTTATGCAAGGTGTCACAACAGTGCGTGTAATGTGAAGGCCGCAACAGCCAAGTAAGACTGAAGTCGATGGGCATGAGAGACAGAATGAACCAACACCAGTAGATGCCCAAAATAAACAAGCCTTGATTGTAGTCTAAAGTCCGCATAAAATCGTAATTGACTTAAACGTACTAGCACACATTGCTAATCTTGATGTAAACAATTATTCATTGTTTGTCTTCGTAATCTTTATCAAAATCTGAAAATTTCCACTCTGTAATGCATAGTTTTTTTGTTTTTTTTTTGCTGCTGCGGGTTGCTATTCCTGTCCGGGGTTTGAGGTGACCCCAATAATGTCATATTTAGCCCCTAGAATGTGCATTCTACCGGGAAACCACTTTGAAGGCTATTGGGTTAGTTTTTTAGTAGTAATTGGCGGTTTTGAGAAAACCTGGCAACCCTGGAAAGCACACGGAACTCCGCCAATGTTTTTCACATCCTCTGCCAAGAAAAGCCAAAAGCCTGTATATCATCCAACACGAACGACCGCAGATAGTCACCACGACACTGAGCAAAGCCAACGATCCTGTGTGCATCGTGAGAGGAACGTCAAACTCGCGATAGTTTGCAGGGCACAAAAATAACTATAGCAAGTAAATCAATAAACGCACAGCTTGAGAAAGGAACAATTGCGTTGGCATCTGCGGTTGTTATCACATCGGCATCTGCGAACGCAAACATGTGTACTGTAAGTACGATCTTTTATACCGAAGTATAAAGACGTGATTGGATAATGATGAAGGTAATAAGTGACAAAGTAATTGAGTCTTCCTGGCAGAACTTAGGCTAAAGCTTTCATATCCATTCAAACAGCATACATTGGTGCTATGTATATCCCTCCTCTGTAGCTATAGTAACTATCTAAAAATGTGCCATTAAGAAGTTTTACAAAAAGTTTGAGGAAGTGGATTGGGATAGTATTTTCAGCGTTTAACAACTTAAATTATGCCCTGCTCCTCACACTAATATTATATTCTGCCAGAGAGGACTGCAACTGCAATACATCATTATTTGGACTGGATGTGTCTATCTGTTACGTTTCACTTATAGGGCCCTATTTTAACGATCTGAAACGCAAGTGTCAAAGCGCGAAGCGCAAGTAAATTTGTGGGCGGGTCTCTGCGCTGTTGCTATTTTCCCGGCGGGATAAATGGCTCTTGCGCCCGGCGCAAATCTAAAGTGGGTTGGTCTGAAGTAGCTTCATTATTCATAGGTGTGGTTTGGGCGTAACGTGAAATAAACCAATCAGAGCGTCATCCAACATTCCCTTTAAAAGCAGGTGCGCAAGTTCCATTACGGATTGCTATTATTATGGCGTATTTACCAGGCGCACGCCAGGAGCGGTTCACAGCCGAGGAGACTGATGTTCTTGTAAGAGCAGTGAAAGACAGAGAAGTTGTGTTGTATGGGGATGGGAGAATAATTAGCCTGAATAATTTGTGAGCTAGTTTTATGCCTATTTTTTTTTTCACATCTTCGTGTCACACCACAATGATTTCCGTCATCTCATGTGTTAATATTTTTTTACTGTAACAATTTATGATTTGCAAAAATAACTGTTGCATCTGTGTAGATTACATGAGCAAAGTGTATGCGCGTTGTGCACGCTATACATTATGGCCAAGCATGCGCCCTTAAAATAGCATAATGAACAACGCGCAACGCGCCACTGACTTTAGACTAGGTTTTTTCTGGTCAGTGGCGCAATTGAGTAATGGAACAGCAAAATAGCACCAGGGATCGTTTGCGCCGGAACACGCCTCCTTTTTTGCGCTGAAACGCCCAGGGAGCGCAAGTTCATTCACTAGTTTAGCGACGTGCTTCTGTGGAGGAAAAAGCGCGCTTTGCGCGGGTGCAAAATAGGAATGACACATGCGTCTGTGTACAAAGTCAATTGCGCTGGGTGCAAGATAGGGCCCACAGACTGTATACTTTATACACACACTCTTTATTGGTTGATTTGTTCTTTATAAAAAGAAATAGAAAAAAACAATACAATACATTTTTTATTACATGATGTGTGGGTTTTAAGTCTGATTTTCTGTTCAGTATAATGTACAGTATTGTTCAAAATAATAGCAGTACAATGTGACTAACCAGAATAATCAAGGTTTTTCGTATATTTTTTTATTGCTACGTGGCAAACAAGTTACCAGTAGGTTCAGTAGATTCTTAGAAAACAAATGAGACCCAGCATTCATGATATGCACGCCCTTAAGGCTGTGCAATTGGGCAATTAGTTGAATTAGTTGGAAGGGGTGTGTTCAAAAAAATAGCAGTGTGGCATTCAATCACTGAGGTCATCAATTTTGTGAAGAAACAGGTGTGAATCAGGTGGCCCCTATTTAAGGATGAAGCCAACACTTGTTGAACATGCATTTGAAAGCTGAGGAAAATGGGTCGTTCAAGACATTGTTAAGAAGAACAGCGTACTTTGATTAAAAAGTTGATTAGAGAGGGGAAAACCTATACAGAGGTGCAAAAAATGATAGGCTGTTCAGCTAAAATGATCTCCAATGCCTTAAAATGGAGAGCAAAACCAGAGAGACGTGGAAGAAAACGGAAGACAACCATCAAAATGGATAGAAGAATAACCAGAATGGCAAAGGCTCAGCCAATGATCACCTCCAGGATGATCAAAGACAGTCTGGAGTTACATGTAAGTACTGTGACAGTTAGAAGACGTCTGTGTGAAGCTAATCTATTATCAAGAATCCCCCGCAAAGTCCCTCTGTTAAAAAAAAGGCATGTGCAGAAGAGGTTACAATTTGCCAAATAACACATCAACTGGCCTAAAGAGAAATGGAGGAACATTTTGTGGACTGATGAGAGTAAAATTGTTCTTTTTGGGTCCAAGGGCCACAGGCAGTTTGTGAGACGACCCCCAAACTCTGAATTCAAGCCACAGTACACAGTGAAGACAGTGAAGCATGGAGGTGCAAGCATCATGATATGGGCATGTTTCTCCTACTATGGTGTTGGGCCTATTTATCGCATACCAGGGATCATGGATCAGTTTGCATATGTTAAAATACTTGAAGAGGTCATGTTGCCCTATGCTGAAGAGGACATGCCCTTGAAATGGTTGTTTCAACAAGACAATGACCCAAAACACACTAGTAAACGGGCAAAGTCTTGGTTCCAAACCAACAAAATTAATGTTATGGAGTGGCCAGCCCAATCTCCAGACCTTAATCCAATTGAGAACTTGTGGGGTGATATCAAAAATGCTGTTTCTGAAGCAAAACCAAGAAATGTGAATGAATTGTGGAATGTTGTTAAAGAATCATGGAGTGGAATAACAGCTGAGAGGTGCCACAAGTTGGTTGACTCCATGCCACACAGATGTCAAGCAGTTTTAAAAAACTGTGGTCATACAACTAAGTATTAGTTTAGTGATTCACAGGATTGCTAAATCCCAGAAAAAAAAATGTTTGTACAAAATAGTTTTGAGTTTGTACAGTCAAAGGTAGACACTGCTATTTTTTTGAACACACCCCTTTCAACTAATTGCCCAATTGCACAGCCTTAAGAGCGTGCATATCATGAATGCTGGGTCTTGTTTGTTTTCTGACAATCTACTGAACCTACTGGTAACTTGTTTGCCACGTAGCAATAAAAAATATACTAAAAACCTTGATTATTCTGGTTAGTCACATTGTACTGCTATTATTTTGAACAATACTGTACTTTATTGGCATAGTTGTGTCTACATTAAAGCATGTCACAAAATGAAAAAATGGGATCATAGTAATATACAAGGTATACAATATACATTCCCAGACAGCAATATAGTGTTGGCCCAGATCCGGCCCACATCTGGCCCACATCTGGCCCGCGTGAAATCCATTCGGGCTGGATCTGGGCCGACACTGCTTGCTGTATGGGTTGGGATTCTGGTTTACTTAAGGCTGAGAATTGGCACCAATAATAAAACCTGTTTTGGCCCAGATCAGGGCCAGCTAAGGCTGATTAACTGGCTGAGATTCGGGCTGGTTATGGCACATGTGTGGCCCGAGTCTTTAATCTAGTTCCGGGCCGCTTCCAGGCCGTCATTCTTTGCGGTACTTGGGCCGAGGGAACAGTAATTGTGTGGCCTGGATCTGGGCCAGAAGAAATTTGCTATGTTAGTTACTGTAAGTGCTGATTCATCATCTGGGCTGGATACGGACTGGATCCAGGTGACTGCAATAAATATCTGATCTGGATGCAGACTGGATCTGGTGGCTACAGTGACCTTGGTATAAGAGAAAAACAGACTTTCCTGCCATTCTTTTACCGATGTAGCAAGTACATTGTGTATTATAGGAAATGTTCATAGTTCCCGTTGTCCTAATTAAAGTAGCCTAAAAATCCTTTAATTAGGTTATTACAGAGTTTTGGCACTAAAAAGGATCTGCCACCCGTAGTCGATTTTGAAATTTGAGATATTATGAAATTGCCGAGTTTTGAAAACGCACTGGACATCGAGGACAATAATGCAATAAGAGCTCATTCAAAAACTAAAGTGTGCTAAACCACTCAGGGTTTCATAAGTTATAAGCAAGATTTTAAAATCTGTATGATATATAATAGGGAGCCAGTACAGAGCTGACAAAACTGGGATAATATGGTCATACTTCCTGGTTCTAGTAAGAACTGCTGCATTTTGGACCAGCTGGATTTTGTTTATTTTGCGTGCAGAACCACCAACCAATAAAGCATTACAATAATCTAAATTTGAAGTCATGAACTCAATGTCAAATGAATTAATGTTTCTGCATTTGACATTAAGAGCATAGTAATTTTTTTTTTATATAAATGCTAGAAACATAGCTTTCAAAGGAAAGATTACTATCAAATAGCACACCTAGGTTCCTAACTGATGATGAAGAATTGACAGAGCAGACATAGAGTCTTAGACAGTGTTCTAGGTTATTATATGTAGAGGTTTTAGGTCCGATAATTAACACCTCTGTTTTATCAGAATTTAGCAGTAAGAAATTACTCATCAATCCAGTTTTTTGTTTATATCGACTATGCATTCTGTTAGCTTTTCAAATCTGCATGTTTTGCCGCAAAGTTATATATTGTCATCAGCATAAAAGCTAACACTGTGTTTTCTGATGATATCTACCAGGGGTAACATATAAAGTGTTTAAAGTAATGGCCCTAGTACTGAGCCTTGAGGTTCTCCAGAATGCATTTCTGATTGATATGATACCTCTTCATTCATTCCAAGTGTCACAAGTCACACACCAGGAAGCATGCGCCCTCAGATCACTTGGACGTGGCTGTGTACAAGAGGTAAAACAATATAAATAATCTTCGTTTTCTCACACAAACTGCTCATTCCGTGTCTTAGGTCATCAATGTGTACTTAGGATGGGGAATTGTTAAATTTGGACTTCTCTGTGCATGCTCTTTGAGGTGGTGACCATAGACCTGCATTAAATGAGTCACAGACAAGAACGGTTTTACCTAAAAATATCAAAATTGAAACTACTGCAGAAACAAAGACAACTACATCTTGGATGCACTTGAGGTTAGCTAAATACCATACCAAATTTTATTTCAATGTAGCTGACGGATGCATGGTTCAATTTTATTTCTAATAGTATTGATCTTGGAAGTAATAATAATACTAATAATTCATTAATAAAAAAAAATAAAAAATGAAGTGACATTCAGCCAAGTATGGTGACCCATACTCAGAATTTGTGCTCTGCATTTAACCCATCCGAAATGCGCACACACACAGAGCAGTGAACACACACACAACCGGAGCAGTGGGCAGCCATTTATGCTGCGGCGCCCGGGGAGCAGTTGGGGGTTCGATGCCTTGCTCAAGGGCACCTAAGTCGTGGTATTGAAGGTGGAGAGAGAGCTGTTCATTCACTACCCCCACCCACAATTCCGTCCGGCCCGAGACTAGAACTCACAACCCTTCGATTGGGAGTCCAACCCTCTAACCATTAGGCCACGACTTCCCCTTATATTTATATATTGCTTTTCTAGGCACTCAAAGTGCTTTACATTCTCAGGGAGTATCACCTCATCAACCACCAGTGTGCAACGTCCAGCTGGATGATGTGACAGTAGCCATATTGCACCAGAACTCCCACCACACACCAGCTCATTGGTGGAGAGGACACAGAGTGATGAAGCCAATCAGTAGATATGGGGATTGCTGGAGGCCATGATGATCATAGGCCAATGGGCAAATTTAGCCAGGATGCTGAGGTCACACCTCTACTCTTTTCAAAAGACATACTGGGATTTTTAATGACCACAGAGGTTTAAAGTCTCATCTGAAGGACAGTGCATGTTGACATTATAGTGTTTCCGTCACTACAATGGGGCGTTAGGACCCACTCAGACTGCAGGGTGAGCACCCCCTGCACCCCCTGATATTAAAATCACCAACAATTAAGACTATCAGCATCCAGCACTAACTCTTTTAGAAAATCAGCATATTCTTTAATAAAGCCTGTATGGTGTCCTGGTGGCCTCCATACAGAAGACAGTACACACATCACAGGGGATTTATCATTGACACTTGTTTCTTTGGTTAATGTTATATGAAGCATCATCACTTCAAACGAGTTATACTTGAAGCCTGCCTTGTTAAATATTGTTATTAAAATATTGTTATAAATTAAAACAATGGTTCCCCCTTTATCTTTTAAATACGGCTCATGTTTATAATAGTAATCTTGTGGGATACACACATTTAAAACAATAATATCATTTGGATCAGTGATCATATCATTTACAAAAAGCGCTTTCGTAAAAAGGGACCTGATATTCAAAAAGCCAAGCTTAAATTTGTTTTTCTATATAATATATATATAAAATATATATATATATATATATATATATATATATATATATATATATATATATATATATTTTTTTTTTTTTTTTTTTTTTTTTATTTGCTGAACATCGATTAAAGTTTGTTTTGGATGTTTTTTTTGTATTTTCTAGTTTGGGGAACAGACAGTATTCATAGTGTGATATCTAGGTGAAATAGTCTCTATGTGCTGAGAATTAACTGATTTCTGTGACGTGAATAAAAAATGTGTAACAGTAAATAGCTTTAACCCGGATTTATTAATTTAATTTACAGTGAAGAATATGCAGTGTTATTTTACATTTGATTATTCAACTTATGTACCTGAATACTGTTAGACTTACCTGAAAAATAAAAAACACTGTTTATTTCATTTTTATCTTTGTTCTATTATATCTATGCTTGTCATTTCTTTATTGTCAGTGCTGAGTTATATATACAGTGGGGCTCGAAAGTTTGGGCACCCCTTGCAGAATCTGTGAAAATGCGAGTAATTTTCAAAAAATAAGAGAGATCATACTAAATGCATGTTATATTGTATTTAGTACTGTCCTGAGTAAGATATTGTATATAAAAGATATACACATTTAGTCCACAAGACAACAAATTGCTGAAATTATTAAAATAACCCCCCTCAAAAGTTTGGGAACCCTTGGTTCTTAATACTGTGTTCTGTTACCTGATGATCCTTGACTGTCTTTCTGTTTTGTGATGGTTGTGCATGAGTCCCTTGTTTGTTCTGGACAGTTAAACTTAGGGGAGCTGGGGGGTGAAAACTTTTGAACACGATGAAGATGGCCAAATTTGTCTTATTTTGTTGAAATAATTTTTTTTTTTTACATTTAGTTCTGCCCTTCCTAAGCAACAGAAGATACTTGTATGTTTCCCGGTACACAAATTAAGTACAAATTACCTTGATTTTCAAATTCCAAAAGTTTTCACCCCCCAGCTCTTAATGCATCTTGTTTCCTTCTGGAGCATCAGTGAATGTTTGAACCTTTTTTAATAGTTGTGTATGAGTCCCTCAAATGTCCTCAGTCTGATAAGATGCATCTCAAAATCATAAAGTCACTGCTGGAAAGGGTTCAAATATGCAAAGATGCTGGAAAACTGAATAATCTACAGGACCTTAAAGATTTTTCTGAAGAACAGTTCTCAGTTTATTTGTTCAGAACAAACAAGGGACTCATGCACAACCATCACAAAACAGAAAGACAGTCAAGGATCATCACGACACCGTATTAAGAACCAAGGGTTCCCAAACTTTTGAGTGGGGTTATTTTAATAATTTCAGCAATGTTTTTGTCTTGTGTACTAAATGTTAATATCTTTTATGTACAATATCTTACTCAGGACAGTACTAAATAAAAAATAACATACATTTAGTATGATCTCTCTTATTTTTTGAAAATTACTCATATTTTCACAGATTCTGCAAGGGGTGCCCAAACTTTCGAGCCCCACTGTATATATATATATATTTTTTTTTTTATATATATAGAGCTATTGAGGTCATCTGATGATTTTTTTTTTTTTTTTTTCATATTGCAATATATAGCACAGAAAAACAAAATATTGCAAATTGGGAATTTTTTTCAATATCATGCAGCCCTACTTTTAATGAATAGTAATGACATACTTTTTGGTAGCTATCTAAAATTGAGTGAGACTTGCAGCAAAATAGTTTAATTAAAAACTTTTGGCCCTTTCCTGTTATCTTTTGTATCTATGGAGATGTGGTTTGTTTGATGAATTCTGATATTACTGCAGGATAATTACCAGAGAATGTAAATATTGTTTTAGCTAAATAAAGATTAGCTATTGTGTTTACACATAACATATTAGGTCAGATCTCTAAAATAATCCAGTCTATAGCTGGCCGTCCATACCTGCAATTCTTTCAGCATTAACACAAGTACTCCAAGGGCAGAATAAACCGTAAAGTTTGATTGTGCCTCTGTCAAGCTTATTGAGTAAAAATGGAGAATTAGTGTGCCGTGAAGATCACACTATAGAAACTGAGTGTTAGCACTGGGCCCAATTTTGCCTCTGATTAAACCGTCATCTGTAATTTCAAATTGATGACAAATTATTACGGCTATTTCGTGTGTGAGCTGAATGTCTAAGGTTTAATGCTTCTTTAAGGCTGTGATTGGAAAAATGATCGGTGTGGCCCTGATTCTCAAGTTGCCATTTAATTCCAGTCAACAGATCAATAGCTCTCTTGTCAATGTACATATGTACAGCTTCACACTGGATCTTTGCAAATATACATAAGGTTGTAAACTAACAAACAAAGAGTGACATTTTAGGTGGACGATACGGCAGATATTGCGTGCTGTACATCAAATCTTAAAGGGGTCGTATGATGTTGCTAAAAATAACATTATTTTGTGTATTTGGTTTAATGAAATTGATTTATGTTTCAAAAAAAAAAACATTATTGTTTCTCTTCTATGCCCTGCCTTTCAGAAATTTTTAACAGAGCTCATCTTTCTGAAAAGCGAGGTGTACTCTGATTGGCCAGCGATCCAGTATGTTGTGATTGGCCAAATACCTCAAACATGTGACGCAATGTTACACTCCTTAAAATACTGTGATAGAGTTTTCCAGCAGGATGAGACAAAAACATTATAATAACACATTACAAACGAGACATTTGTTTCATCCAGTGGGGACATAATGATGCATTGCCTCGCATCGCATAAACATAAAACCATGTCTGCATTTGTGATCGGAGAAACAAACTACAAGCGCTACTCTACACCGCTCAAAACTTGCGTTTGAATCGTGAGTGGCAAATCCTTTGAATATGTAAACATAGGCTACTTACAGTCTGTGAGTCAGAACAGCCAGCATTGTTGTCTGCTCTCCCAGGATCAGGAAACAGTCATCCATAAAATGCACTGCACAAATCTGAATAATTGGGTTAAATTGTTCTGGAACAGTGTTGTAAATACAACTTAACAACTGATTTCTATTTGTGCCCCCTTTTGGAAGCCCAAACAAAAGTGGCTTTGCTTTTACAAGGAAACACACAGCGTCTCAACATGGTGCTGGTGGCAACAGAGAGAATAATAAAAACATGAACATTTGGGTGACATTATTTAAATATTTCCACATTGTGACATAGACTTGTGGGGCGTGTTAGAATGAGGCATTTTAGGTAAAAAACAATGTTTGTGAATACATTTATTTTATCAAATGTGAACAAGAAGGGGATGAAAAAGGTTTGTGTTGGGTGAATCAAGGTTCTTTATCTCCACGATCAATCTGCACAATTAACTATGCAAAATGGGTAAATATAAACACAAACAATCTCTGGAAGCTCACTTAGTTTAAGATGTCCTTATATTGTCTCTCTACAAGCCGATTTGTCCACACAAAACTCAAAAGTCCATACAAGGAAATCCAACAGGTAAGAAAAAGTCCAGGAAGAACAAGATCCAAATGGTGAGTCAGAAGAGCTACAGATTAGCATGCAAATGTGTGTTTGGTGCTGGTTTGTGAAGAGGGATTAATGAGGCTGATGGTAGGCAGGTGGGGTGAATGTTGAGTGCACACAGGTGGTAGCCAGAGAGGATGATGGGAAATGTAGTATGTTGAGATGGCTGAGCTGGGCTGTGTTTAGCACCGACAAAACGCTGAACAACGTTTTTTCAACAGAAACGGTGACGCGTTGAACACACTGTTCTGTTGACGCAAGAGTTGCAACTATGGCAGCTGAGAAGGCCATTCTTTGTGTTTTTTTTGTGTTTCTTACCTAATTCTGACTAAAACACATCTATTTAGCCTCACATACTAACTTTATTTGTAGTTCATACGGTTTTAATACCCTGTATTTTCTTTCTCATTTTTAGGAAAAGCACTTAATTACCATTGTTTATTTCTATACCAAATGTCATACACTTGCAATGAAGCTAAAAATATAAACAACTACATCATTATGTTGATATCCTATATTTTTACAATAAACTTATGACAAACATGTCTTCTAATATCCTCAGTTGTTGCTTATACCAAGCTGCAACGAACACATGTGTACATTATTTTCCTTGAAGCTATTGTGCGAGTTCACTTTAATACTGCGTGCTTTATATACATGTTGCTGCTGATTGGACTGCAGTTCTGACACACCCACCAAACAAGAGAAAACACATCTCAAACCCCGTTGCACACCGGTGCACACCGTTTCCATGAAACATGACGTTCAATCCGGAAACCGTAGCAAAACGTTGCGCACCGTTTTGAACTTGAACATGCCCCTGGTGATGGCTGGTGGACAGTACGGAGGATCTTGTGGTCTTGCTGGAGTACCACTGGAGGCTGATGGTAGGCAGGTGTGGAGATTGTTGAGTGCACATAGGTGGTAGCCAGAGGGGATGATGGGATATGTAGTGTGTTGAGATGGCCGAGCTGGAAATTGTGAAATATTATAATCTTTTAAAATAACTATTTTCTATATGAATATACATTTAAATGTAATTTATTCCTGTCATGGCTAAGCAGATTTTTCAGGAGCCGCTACATTTAGAAATATATATATATATATATATATATATATATATATATATATATATATATATATATATATATATATAATATCAATGTTGAAAACAACTAATAGCAACTTTGAACTAGAGAAATCCTCATGCATGAATCAAAGCCAACATGAGTTCAGGCTGCAGGGAAACTATGTGATGATTAAAGATGCAGTATTGCCTGCTGTCTCTGGAATAGCCTCAGTTGCTACTGAATGAATGCAGCTGTCAAACACACATCACTTTCCAGTAAATATGAAATATACCGAATGAAGCCTTACATCTCCATGCAATTTAACTCATTCTTCATTTTAGTTCATGTTTGCAGTAACTAATAGTTTTATATATATACATATATATATATATATATATATATATATATAATTCACATTATTTTCTTCCACATTATATCATATTTCTGTTTTTCTGTTGTGTCATTCAATAGATAGATAGATACACATGTCAGTGAGTTGTTACTGTGAAGAAAGGAGAGACTAATGATGTTAATGTTACAGTAGACACACAATTTTATGCTGCACTTTTAATCAAGTCACCCATTTTCATTATTTTTTACAGTTTGCACAGCTTTTCTTTTGCTGACTGAGGCTTATTGTGTTAAGGTGTAAAGGTGGAATTTCAATAAGGCTGGGCTGAGCTTTGAAGGCTGACCAGCTGACTTTAAATCAAATATTAAAAGGTGGGCCGCAGGCTAAACCCATCTTAACCTCTCATTGATATAGGAATATTTTTAGACCATAAATAACAACAGAGCCTCACATCTGATTAGTACCCAAGTCAACATAGAGAGTTGAACAAAACAGATAATGATTTGATCATACTACTAAACATTTGCTTGTATTAACATTCTGCGTCTGACTTATTGACGTGAATCTTAGCTGAAGCATATGTCATAGTTAATTTATGTACCTTATTGGACTGATGTACTCTTAAACCTCCCAAAACCTAAAGTCCAGTTCACCACCGACCAGACCAATCACTCTAGTTGCAAAATTTGGCATGGAAAGGTGGTCCTGAAACATGAGTTCTTCGACATAGGGCTTGTACAAATACCCATACTTGCATTCTTTGCCCTTGACCACTTTTCCCTTTGTTGTTTCTATCTTGCATTTCTATCTATTTTCTATCTTCCACACTATCGTTCAGAATACAGCAGAATTTGAGGGTTAGCATATACATACACATTAGCATATACATATACATATACGTATACATATACATATAAATATACATTATGTCCTGGAAATCAATTGTGAAACTTTTTTGCTGTGATCTAATGAAGTGTGATGTAAGATAAAAATTAATATAATAATTACATATTACATATAATGGTAGAAAAACAGTTTTGCATGTTTTACTGATGCAAGTATCTGTAGTGGAAATATTGGACCCACTTTATATTAAGTGGCCTTAACTACTATGTACTTACATTTTAATTAATAATGTAGTACAATGTACTTATTGTGTACATACATGTTTTTACGTTGTACTTTTATTTTTAAAAAACTACTTGTAATTACATCTGTATTTAATTTCTGTGATTACATTTATAATTACACTGTTAACCCATACTTTACACCTTAACCCACCCTTAAACTTACCCATACCTCCAACCCTCTCCCTAACCTTACCCCTATCCCACCTCAATAGCAGCAAAAGTGTTTTACAATACAATATGAACAAAATAAGTACATTGTACTTATCTTATTTTTTATGTAAGTACATAGTAGTTAAGGCCACCTAATATAAAGTAGGACCGAAATATTTATTTTGTACAGCATTTGCAACTACTTTTCATCACGTAATTAGAAGCACCACATATTAAATTGTGTTATCTGTTATAGGGACTACTGAGCAGACATCTAGAAGTTGTTTTTTAAATGCAAAATATTTAAAATACATATAAAGGTATTTAAACATTTACATTTTTACAACACTATAAGTGTGTCCCATCAGGTAATGAAAAGTTTGACACTTGTCGTCTTCATCCCCACTTTCTCCTTATTTTGATTAGTTTTTTGCTCTGACATTTAATCAACCTTATGTGCTATGTTAATAACTATTTATTTATTTTTCTAAAATTATACATGTCTCTTGATTTATCATATCTTGCTTATTGTTTGATTTATACTGGTTCCATAAACCGTAACTAACTGGCAGTCCCCTCCCTCAAGATGTTCTTATGATGTGATGTCAACTTACTGGGCCACCATTTGATCCAGTAGCTATGCATAAAGAAGTCAGCCATTTGCTTCATGGAGAAATCAAATGATTCAAAGTTGTTAGTGTTTTTTACTTCTCAAAATACAGTATATTATATATACAGTATATTTATTTATTTATTTATTTCCTTTAAAATAAGTGCTATAGTAACTTATTATTCTTTATTTAGAAAAGTCAACGAAGTGTGGAAGAATTTTAATTGGAAATGTAAAAATAAGTAACGGGTATGTTAATATTAATTTACATTTTTTGATTCTTCAAAAAGATCGGCAGAGCTGCAGGTGCAGATACATCACATTGGTGGCACATGTTGATTTTCAGCATCAAGGTAGTTCACTCTAATGGTCTCCCTGACAGTTATCTTGACACATATCTGCCAAGCTATCTTTTTTTCCCTTTTCCTTTCACCTCATACGCCGCATCCATTGGCCAGAAATCTGCAATAGCCCACAAACCTCTGCTCATTCAGTCTGCCATGTTTGTAACAGATTGCATCTCCAAAGTACCATTACCAATACAGTCCACAGCAGTGCAGTTGTTTGTACATTCTAACTGTGGAGGGCAAGTAATGTTGGTTGCTCGGCTCTTTTCTGAATACACAGTGGCACTGTAGGGTTGGACGGTTTGGTGTGTCTTTGGAAGCAAAACTTAAAGATACATCCTTTATCAGATTGGTCACAATGGCCAGTTATTTGGCCTCAATTCTGTCCATAGGGAAGACAAAAATAAAGTCTCATTCCTCGCAGAAATGGTGGAGCTCTTTAAATTCTACTGTGGTGTGGGTTTGGATGGATCTTTACATCGTCACATACACAGTTATATAGAGCATATATAACCAGCAGTGAAATGTGAGTCAGGTCCACTCCATGGACAGTGCAATTATTAAAGAATAAATCACAAAAATAAAAAATATACATAAATATAGCTATGAAATAATGAAATGAAAATAAACAATATAAAAATTTAAGAAAAAAAATATAGAAAAACATGTATACTGTCAAATTAAATATAGAATGGAAAATAATGTGCATGAAAGTACAATGTATTCTTAAATATTAAGATAACCGGGGATGTAAAAGAGGCTATGTGCATTATACTGTAGTCTTTTATTTTAAGATACACAGGAATGTACAAGAGGCAAATGTGCAAACAGGTTGACACTTTCAGTGTGTCAATGTGAGGTAGATAATAATGAATATCTTACTGATAAAGGGATTGTTAGTGGAGACATGAAGATGTTAAGGGTCTGGTTTTGAGTTTTAGGAGCCTGATGACCTGGGGGAAAAAACTCGTCCTAAGTCTTTTGGTTTTTGCCACCAGGCTACAGAAACGAGATGGCAGCAAACTGAAAAGAGGGTTACTGGGGTGGATAAAGTCCTTGATGATTTTAACAGCTCTGCTTTTGCAGCGTTTGAGGTAGATATCCTGCAGAGATGCGAGGGCAGACCTGTTGATGCACTCGGCTAAGCGCACAACTCTCTGCAGGGCTTTGCAGTCTTGACTGGAGCTGTTCCCATACCACACTGAGATACACTGAGTCAATACACGTTCTATGGCCCCTGAATAGAAAGTTTTCAGGATGGCTGGTGAGACCCTGAATTTCCTCAGCTGTCGCAGATGGTACAGTCTTTGTCTGGCTTTATTAACCTAAGTTTGAATGTGGATAGTCAAAGTCAGGTCTTTGGAGATATTTACACTGAGGTACTTGAATCTGCTCACCCTCTCCACAGGACTCCAGCTGATCATAAGAGGAGTATAGGGCTGCTGCTGTCTCTTTCTGAAGTCAACAATCAGCTCTTTAATTTTGCTCACATTCAGAGAGAGACAGTTGTCCTGGAACCATGATTTTAGTTTCACTACCCTTATCCATGTTTGCATCCTCATTATTGTTGTGAATGAGGCTCAGAACCACAGTATCATTAGCAAATTTGATTATAGATGTGGAGCTGTGTGAAGACATTCAGTCATGTTTGGCGACTCGTATTGCGCGTCGGAGAGCATAGCACAATGCTTTGTTCTCGCTCATGTTTCCCAACAAATGACCAGCGTTGTAAGCAGCAGTGCATTTGTTTACTGCTGTACTGCTGTAACTACACCCACGGTTTCTGATTTGAGAACGTTCTTATAGTTATTGTTTCAGTTGCTTGCTCGGCTAGCGTGTTAACAAAGCTTAATGCTACATCCGTGAACTCGCTGACATCAGATGAACTTGCCCCAAACATGTCCCAGTCTACGTCATCAAGAGCCACCTGTAGCATGGCTTCTGAGTGGACCATCGTGTCACCGCCCTCTGCACCGGGGGATCTAGAACGAGCCTTTGTTTGTATTCCGGTGTGAGGAAAATGACGGCATGGTCTGATTTGCTGCAAGCCGGTAGTGAGCGAGCTTTGTGTGTGCTCCTCAGTGCTCGAGCTGTGTGTCAGACAGACTCTGTTTGGTCTTTCGCCTTGTCAATCTTACAGTCCCAAAACCGGACAGCGTCACATCGTGTCACATGGTTTGTGTACACTTCATGGTTGATATCTGCCAACAACAACACTGATACCACGAAATATCTGAATAACAAACCCGCGATTATGATAGTAAAGTTTGGTATGAGATTTTCTTGAGATCTGGGACATTTTTATTTTATATATATAAAAAATGTACATGTGAAATGCTAACTTGTGCAGCGATGTAAAATGCTATAAATAACATATTTTACAACAGTAAACGACCAAATTCCACGTGTGATCGCAAAAGCAAGTTATTACAAACACTCGATCAGGGTTTAAAGTGAGTTTTGAGTAAAAGTGTACTAATAATTTCATAAATTGTCTGATGTAGCTTGATGCTAACGTTAGCTCTAATGCTACTAATAGCAGGTGCATTTCTTCTTCATAATGCATTTTTGTTACAATAATTCAGGTAAGGTCATAAGAAAATGTTTTACTGTATTGTTATAGTAAGACTTTTGATAAATAAGGGCTAAATGCATACTGAGATTGAAGCGAGATTGCTGCTTGATGTCTTTGTAAACATTAAAATACCACAACAAAAGCTAATAAAGGTGGAATAAAAACAAAAGAATAATGATAAAAGAATAATTCGGATAATGTGTCATACTCATAGACCAGGGATAGGCAACTCCGGTCCTGGAGGGCCACTATCCTGCAGAGTTTAGCTCCAACCCTAATTAAACACACCTGAACAAGGCAATCAGTGTTTTCGGGATTACTAGATAGATACAGGCAGGTGAGTTTTTATGAGGGCTGAAAAAAAAATGTGATGTGATGCGATGCGATGCGAAGACAGCACAAACTCTGTGATGGTCAGTGATGAGGAGAATAGTGCAAACACTGTGGCTATCAAGGTGGACTTAGATTCATGCAAAAGCACAATCACTGAAGAAACGAGAGGGAGATTGTGCCAAAGACCAGAGAAACGGTTCCGAGGATGAGAGAGAAAAAAGCCACGCCTCATGAATGTCTTAAAGGAAGCAAGATGTTACTAGTGCTTTTTCCACTACAATTTTCCAGCCATCATACATAACACTTACCAAAAGAGGATATCACCCCACATATAATTCCCATCGTCTACAGTTTACAGCAATCATCAAAACCGAAGATTAACTGGGGTACAGGAAGCAGCACATTAACAGTGACATAGCGACCCACTATACCACACGCCATCATAAAATGCACCTTCGGAAAAGTACTGATAAGAACGCTACAATTTGAGATGACAACACATCAGTAGTGTTCCAAACATACAATTTAAATGTAGCCGCTACCAGCACATACCTGAGGCACTAGTGGATGACGCAAGAGAGAGAGGACAAGATTTGATGCATTTCAAATGACGCAAATGACGTAACAAGTGTGTCACACAAGAATAGTGTTTGAACATCCCTGTTGTCTGAAATTCTATGCTCCACCCACTGAGAATTCATTGGTTCAAAGTCCTACTTCACATAACTTTACAATAAGGAAACGTCTTTCTTTTGTGCTGCACTGTAGAAAGAAAATAAGCCAATTTAGTTTGGAGCGATTATAAACAGAGTAAACGAGCATGTGTGAGTGAATGATAAAATTCTCAGTTTTGGGAAAACTGTTGCCCAGGCAGAAACAGAACGTCTTGCTCCCTCTGTTGCGCTGTGCACATTGTGATAAATATCGGAAAGGTGGAGACCATTTGAAAACCGATAAATGCCAGTCACCAAGTGTCTCTTACAAGATTCATTATGTTAATTACAACTCTAATGTCACAAAATGGCTTGCCCAAGTCACACTTTATTTGTCATTTCTAAACACTGCAAGAGAAAGAGGGGAGGGTTGGAGGATGATTTGAGTTTCTCAATGTACTTTCTATTTTTATCAGAGGCCAGCATCAGCAGATTGCACACAGACAAACAAATTGCTCCATTTAGGCAGGAAAATGATTGGGAAAAGGATGCTGTACAAAACATTCATCAAAGCTGTTTACTCCACTTACCAAATACCAAATCATTTAAGACATTTATAATGTTCTGTCCTCCTGTTTGTTTAATCATGTATACAACTTTGATGCTTACACTGATGGCCATTAATGGAAGTTAATGCAGAAAGATGAATTCAATGCTTATTAAAAACTTCAAATGAATAAAATATCTGCTTTTATTCGAAGACTGATGGTGATTTAACATGTAGTGTTGTGAAGACTGCATATATGTTGTCAGTGTTAATGTACTGTATGTGAGCAAAACACAGGTCATTTCATGAGGTATCTGCAGTAGCAGAGCCACATAGATGAGGCATGTTACAGTACAGAAGCTGAACAAACTCCGAGTGTATGTGTAGGTTTTTTAAGGGAAACAGTTCAATTTAGCTCAAAGGGAATCATTTAAAGGGGGGGTGAAATGCTATTTTATGCATACTGAGTTTTTTACACTGTTAAAGAGTTGGATTCCCATGCAAAACATGGACTAATTAAGTTGTAAGTTTGAAGGAGTATTTTTATTCCAAAAATACTCCTTCCGGTTTGTCACAAGTTTCTGAAAGTTTTTTTCGAGTATGGCTCTGTGTGACGTTAGATGGAGCGGAATTTCCTTATATGGGTCCTGAGGCACTTCTGCCGGAAGAGCGCGCGCTCCCGTATAGCAGCGCACTGAGAGCACAACAGACTTCACTGATCAGAGCGAGAGCGTCGCGAAATGTCACAAAAGAAGTGTGTTTTTGGTTGCCAGGGCAAGACAACCCTGCACAGATTACCAAAAGAGAAACAGCATTAAGGGAGCAGTGGATGGAGTTTATTTTTACAGAGCATCAGCGGAGTTGTGCAAGTGTTTTTGTTTGTTCCCTGCATTTGGAAGATGCTTGTTTTACAAACAAGGCCCAGTTTGACGCTGGATTTGCATATCGTTTATTTCTTAAGGATAATTCAGTCCCAATGAAAAAGGGTCACGATCGTGTGTTGGAACCGCAGGCGGTGAGTAAAACTGCTTCAAATATCTCTGTGTTGTTAACTTAGCTATCGGCACGTAAGCACATCATGTAAATAACATGCGGTGTTGTCATCAAACTGCACTTTCCACATGTACAGCTTAAAAAAAAAATAAAAAAGACGACATAAAGTGGAACTTAATCATTTTCCAAAACTGCTAAGCAAATATATACAGTTTCAATATATACCACATAGAGACGTCGTTGCTGATGCTGCTCTTGTTAAATTTCAGCCTCTGGATCTGATTCTGGATCATAAATATACGCTGAATCTGACTGTCAGCCATGGTTTGTTTTGGATGATGTTTTTTTCCTCACGGTAATGTCACAGTTTCCACATGCTCTCAACACAAAAGCTTACTCGCGCTCGTGATTCTTTAGCTCCGCCCACACGTCACGCCTCCAGCCACTCGTGTTTTTCTGGGAAAAAATGGTACAGACTATCTTTCTCTTATAAATATAATAAAACTAAAGACTTTTTGGAGTTATGAAGGATGCAGTAGTACTCTATAGGTACTCAAGATTAAGAGTGAAAACGAGCATTTCACCCCCCCTTTAAATTTTTTAAGGGAATCACGGCATTTGGCTGATCACGTAGTCGGCCAGTGATTCATTGAAGGAGACAAAAAAAATCAAAAATTTATTGAAAACTATTAATCAGCACAGTAACAAGATCGGCAGTTTAATACATTAACTTGTAAGCACAAAACACAATATACTTCTTTTTTTCACATAAATAAGGCTTTATTGGATAAATCTAAGACATATAAACTAATCTAACACATGAACACACACATACAAGTTGCAGGGAGGAAATAAGGAATTTAAGAGAATAAAAAAGTGAAATCCCAAGTTTAAATCTCTCAAGCGACTCAAACTAAAGTAAAAGAATAGACGTGAAGTTTGACGAGACTAGGTGGCGTTCCTTCTGATCGTGGCTAAGTAGCAGCGGCCGTGCAGGCTGAAGCATGCTGAAACGGCACTCAAAGAATGTAAAAAGTAATGGCAAGAAGCATGGCTGAAAGTGATGACTAAAAGTCAAAAGCACAGCTATAAGCCATGACCAAAAAGCTAAAGAGCTAAAAGCCAGGCATGACTAAAAGCAAAAGCTAAAAGCTGAATTTGATAGTGTCCTGATTATATAAACTGGACTGTAGAACACCTCCCAAATGGTGTCTTAACCAATTAGATATTATCTTTGCTCGGGACATTGCTTATTCCTCCTTCCCATTCATAAATAAAATGTTATCTTATCAATCATGTGGTCCAAATTTTCCCGCTCTTGCAGAGTATAATTTTGGACACGATACCTATAAAAAGAATATGATACACTGAGTTACATTGAGTTCATTTCGGTGCATCCACACCTGTAAAAGACAACTTCTGTGCCATTCTTTGACATAAGGATGTTTTGTGGAGATCAAAAGTTCCCCTTAAAGGAATTTCAGTCTGGTTCTTTTCTTCTAGGTGGGGGGAAGTCAATCCAAAGTGCTTGTGATCTTGATTAATTTCATGGATTTACATGTGATGGTCATGCTGTGCATCTCTTTGACCATCAATCTTGATTACTTGCCCCAAATTTGACGATCTCCTTTCCAAATTGGAATTGTCAATAATTGTTCTTTTGTTCTAGCATTGAAAGCTGTTTAAGCTGCTAGTTAGTGGACTTGCTTCAGAGTTATAGTGCTAGGATTTGATTTACAACATCCTGTTTCTTGAGCCTTTCGGTGGAATTCAGCTCCTCATGTTTCAACCATGCTCCCAATCGAATCTTTAATTTTCTGGTTCACTCTGAAACCCTACAGTTTCGAGTTGACGAATCCAAAGAAATTAAACAGCTGTTGACATGACGCGTGCAGAGAGTCAGTTTAAATTGCTTCATACAGTAAATTGGTGAGTTTGCAATGAAGGTATTTTTGGTGCAAAACAACTGAGCATCTGTGACAGTGGAAATTTGTAGTTGCAGAGAATAGCCACACACGTGTATCAGTAAATTTGAAGTCACAGACAAAAGTCAAATCACAAATCAAGAAACTTGTATGCTCACATGCTTTGCTACTATTGCTGCAGTGAATATGGTGCAAAACACATTCACACACCTGCATAAAAAATGTGCATTTTTGCAATAAGATTTGCACACTTGTAGAATGTTTTCTTACATTTAAATATTTTGTTCCTTGGATGCGTTTACTAGCAAAAACACAAGTGCATAACGACATTAGTCTCATAGCTACATTACACGTGCAAATGAGAAGTTTTGTTCGCTTTACCTTTTGCACCACATATGTGTGACAAATGTTTTATAGGGGTCAATGATGTTTTTAAAAAAATATTATGTAAAACCATAAGAAACGACAAACAAGAAGCACTACTCTACACTGCCCAAAACTCTCATTTGTAACATCATTGCCAAATTCTTTAAATATGAAAACGTACTTACAGGCTGTGAGTCAGAAGCGCCAGATTGTCCTTGCAAAGTTGGAACTGCCATAAATTACTTTATGCAAACAGCCATTGTGCACAGATGCACTGAAATGTAGGCCACTCTCGCAGGTTCAAGAAAAAGCACTCCATAAAATACGCTGCACACATCTAAATATTTGGGTTAAACTGTTCTGGCTCTGTGTTTTAAATACAACTTAACCACTGTTTTATAGTCGTGTCCCCTTTTGGAAGGACATTTTCGCTTTCACAACGAAACAATGTTACAACTTTCTTTGCATGAACATTTTGGCAGTGTTATGCAAATCATCCAACATCGTGGTCCGTGACGTAGACGTGTGTGCGTGTTTAAACAAGAAATTTTAGGAGGAGGTGAATGAGCCAAAACTTTTAAATGGAATCTCTTTTGGTTTGAGACTTTAGTCTTTGCAACTTTAGGGATCTTATCTATGTACAAACAGCTTGTAACTCTCCAAAGAGAAAGGGAAATTTGAAATTGCATCATATGACCCCATTTTTTAAAATCTGTATCTTATCTGTGAGTTATTTGTCAGCCTATAAAGATTTGATAAAACAACACTGAAAACTACATCTGCAGTGCAGAAGTTTGCTTTCAGCCAAAAACGAACAAACATCTGACTGCAGACAAACAATGCTTTGATCAAAAAGAGCAACTGCATCATGTTATATGATGTTTTTATTTGCCATTGAATGCTTAATAGGCATTAAACAGCACTGTTAATGTCCTAGACAACATAACACTGTATTCCCTGTGTGAGTGAAATGAGAGCATTACTGCACCACTGCTCAGCCGCATTAAATGACTTACTGTTCAAGAGATGACCATATCATATTCACTTTCAAGATGTCTTTAGATCTTCTCCTGGCCAGACGAAATGTCACAGATTCTAGGATGGCGGCGTGTATTAAGGGCAGACTATATGTAAAGTAATTCTTCCAAACTGTTCTCTCACAATAATACACACATTAATCTACTGTACAGTATATTAATGGACTGTTAAATGAATTAGCAACTGTTAAAAATGCTTTGTATTTTTTCAATGAACATCTGTGCCTTGTGTATTTGCGTCTGTCCCCTTCATCTTGCCTTAACATCTTTGCCTTTGGTGTCTTTGGCTTTTTGTGTGAATCAGTTTTTTTTTAATAAAGTTATATATTGTGAAATGTGAATAGAAGCATGCTTGAAGTGAACTAAATATCTCATTGCATCACACTTCTTTGACTGCATTCCAGCTCCAATATTTTATCATTGTTAAAAAAAGTTCCATAGATCAGAGGTGATCTGTATAATGCACCTTCCACACTTTATCAGACACTCATTATTTAATTATTGAGATAAAGGCGGATCTCAGAAAGAACAACAGGTAACAGTAATTAGCACAGCTTAGATTGTAGTGACCCATTAAGCTGCAAACGAATTATCATAACTCATTAAAGGTGGGCAAAGAGCTGTGACTGATGTAAACAAATTAATTCAACTCTGTGAATATTAGAGCAGGAATCAGTTTTTGCTTTCCTCATATGCCACAGCTCTGGGATCATTACATCACTTTGATGTTGTATTATGCTGAATGTAAATACAGTGAGCCCTGAACTGATAAACTATTGTGATGGAGTTCAAGTACTGCACTCGTGAGATATGCTTGTTAGACTGAGTTTTAATACAGATGTACAGGATTGTGCAAAGGTCTTAGGCCACTGGTATTTTCAACAGATAAAAATGGTTTAAAGTCAGTTATTTATCATTAGTATTCAATTAATATCACAAGGTATAATATATGTATTTTTATTTTTGTTATTTATATGTATTTTTTATTTGAATTACATGTTTTAATGAAGACAACAATGAGTGAGATGAAAGAAAACTAAGCACGAACACACTCTAATTGGTAATAAATGGGATAGATGAAAATGATTTTTGTGACTTTACATCCGGACATTGTTAAATGTTTACCACTGGATGGCACTGTCTTTACTTAAATCTGATATCTGCATTAGTTCTCTCTAAAACGGAAGTATAGTTTATCAAACAGACTTGGATGTTATAAGATTCATAATTAAAAAATACATAATTTTTAAAAGACAAACCAATACGCAGCCTTGCTGTTTAAGGTCACACCTGTGGCCCACTTTGCATTAAGGAAATAGAAGAATAAGCAAAACAGTTTTGGAAAAAAGATATTATAGGCTACATTACAGGATTTAAAAATGTAAATTATTATAATTTTTTTTTTTGCATCAAATGAACATGCATTTTCAACACTAAACAGCTAATTAAGGGATGTTTTGATGTTGTAAATGGAGGCAAATGCACTATATTTCAGGATCTTAGCTGTTAACAAAAGAGCTGCAGGTTCAGCCCAAAGCCTGAAATTAGAATTACTGAGATCACACACCTGCTTCTCCTCACCGTTCCCTCCACTTGACCTCTGGTTGCCGCAGAGGGATTTTTGTACCATAAGTCACTTTGGATTAAATGAAGCTTTTGAATCACAACTAACAAACAAATTTAACAATTCAATTTGGCACACATGTCAAAAAATGGTGGAAAGACGAATTACGCAGAAAGCTGTAGCAATGTCTGATCGTGCCTCATTGATGTCTGGAGGCCGGCAGACAATTCTTTCTATGACGATGTTCGTGTCCTTGATGCCAACAATGGGCACACTTGAATGACAATTCTTGGATGCATGTATAATCTCATGGCTATTCTCGGTGCGGCTCAGGAATGCTTTCTAAATAAAACCACATTTCACGGTGTCCGCTGGGACTCGGAACCAAATCCATGCTGGAACGGTTTTCATATTGAGATTTGTCAGCAAGGAGCTTTACAGCGAGCTCAAAAAGTACCAAATAAAAAGATACAAATATATTCTTAGCAGTGCACAATAAATGCATTTGTGCATGCACAAAAAAAAAAAAAAAACCTTGCATATTCAAAACTGATACAGTAAATAGGGTGACTGACAGCAGGCTGAAAGGTCAAACTGAAGCAAGTGCTGCGGCAAGTCATTTCATTTTGAGCTTCGGGTTATGGTTCGGTGTTTTGGAGGAAGCCCAGATGTCACAGGGTGGGCTTATCCTTGCAGACGAGATTACATGAGCAGGACACGAGCCCACTGTGAATGAAATGGAGTGCACAGATTGGGAATGAGATAGCGTGGCCTGACGCTCTGCTGAGATGCCATGCCCTTTTAAATGCACAATACTGACAGCCTTGAAAAGGTGACCTTTATTCATCTCCTTGTAATAACAAAAAGGAGATTTTTAATCCCAATTCAAACCAAATTCCAAAGGGAAGTCTAAAAAAAAAAGAAGAAGGGTCAACAGTTTTGTGATTTAAAAAAAGAAAAGAAAAAAAGAAACAGGAAATGTGTATTTTACTGCATCTCCAGAGCTCCAGCACACACTCAAGCTTCTGTGACTCAACTGAAAACTGTATGCTAGCATGGTAATTTTTCTGCATAATATGTTTGGTGCTCGAGTGCTGCTAGAGCATCGAGGGTAGTTGAAAATACATTGCTTTAAGGTTACTAGGGAGTTTGTTATTTTTTAGCACATCATTCGGTGGTTGCTAAAGTGTTTTGTGGTTGCTTGGGCGATGTTATGTGGTTGCTAAGGTGTTCCAATGTTCTAGTATCCTGGATGGTTTCTATTTGGTCCAAGTTCAAACTGAACCCGAAGTTGCTATAACTTTCCTGCTTGGGTCCCTCCTTCATTTGTTTTCACTGGTGCTGAACAAACCTGCTTTAAAATAGAACAAAATACTGTGGTAAGTGTGTATAGTCTATGGTTGCTTTTGTATACCTCTGATGTTAATTTAATGCACTTGTTTTGTAACATGCCATATACTGTACTCTTGTTTGCCTGAAGTTGAGGATTTCTCAACCTTTTGATTGCTTGCTCTGCTCTTCTGTCAATCACACAGTCTATAGGCAACTGTCACTCAGCTCTGCTTAGTCCATGTCAAGTGGACATGTATGCTACATCTGAGATTTTTCACCAGCTTTATTGGCTGTCAGGTGAAAATCATAAATCTGATCTCTTATAAAAGAAATGACACATCTCTCCTTGGTAAGAAACACGATTAGAAGTATCATTCATGTCTCTAGCACACAATGCACTCGCTTAAATCCCTAACCCTAAGGTAAGAGCAATAGAGGTAGCAGCAGGCCACAGATGAAGACCCCTGTCCTCTCAAGCACACTTTTGAAAAATCTCAGTCAAAATAATAAATATGATACTGCTAGCTCGTATGTGGCTTGCTTGAAAACAGCTAAATCGTTATAGCGTAACTGATCGCTTGCAATATTAGTTCTGTCTTGATGGATTCAGTCAATTCGGCTTGATTGTGTCTTCACAAATTCTTCACAGGGAAGCTCAGGGAACAATATATGTTACTGTAATCGAGATGGCAGAATGACAGAGGATGCCGGGAAGGTCTTGGATGTGACTGATATCTGCGATGACCCCATCTGATGGCCAATTGTTCAGTAGGGGGCTACGAATCTGTGCAGGGGCCAGTGTGAAAAGTCCTGTTCATTATCAGAACCAGATGGCAGTGGATTCGGGCAGCACTACACTGCTTCAATTGCTCAGAAACACATTGATACTTCTTTAATATTTCATTGGGACTGAATGCAAATAGTGTAATAGATAGTGCATGACAACAGAGTTGAGAAGTGCAGTTGCAGGCAATCAAAATATGTTTAATTAGTTTTTTAATCAGGTCTATTTGAGTATGATTGTTATTAGAAGCCGGGCTTGGAGCCTTAATAAAATGAGTTACGACTCTTGACGAATCTTGTTAACCTTAGCCAATGATACTAATATATGTCATTGAGGGCTTTAATGCTCTTCATGCTAAAGTGATGAGAAGCAATTATTGTAGCGTTATACAACCTGCAGAGGTTTGCAAACAGAGCTGATGATGTTTATCATGTTGCAGTTAAAAGTGAAGGTCTTTTGAGTGACTGTAACATCCACTCTCATAAAACGGATTAATATGTGGTTGACTTCCTGAAGAGTATAAACAACCAGGTTCGGCGATGCTGTCAAACTTTGATTTGTTTAATTGAGCAGCCTGACGTGCCAGCTTCTGGTTTAGCCGTTAACATCAGTTTAGAGCAGGAAATCTTGTAGATTTATTTATTTATTTATTTTTAAGCGGAGGTGCTACTGTAAATAGCACACTTATATTAAAATGATATCATGGGAAAATTAAACTATTTTATGATGTTTTTATTTTTATGAATTCATATATTGATGTGGATCACACAGCAATATCACATTAAAATTAAGCATGAAGGTCTACCCTTAACCTTTAAACACATTAAATTGTAATGCTTGTCACTCAATCTGCATTTTTTGTACTCTTGTTTGCATTAAAAATGAATGCTATTTGAAATCATGCAACTTGTTTATGAGAGACAGTCTGTTACTTTTTATAAGTAATCCTGCTCATAGTTTTCAGAATAAATAAATAAATACAATAAAATAAAAACCCAGAATAAAAAGTGCAGAATAACATAACACATGGCTCAATAATCAGTCAAAAATGATAATATTAATTCAGGATTTCCTATAAATTCTGACAAAATCAATTTCTTAGAAAACATTCATTATCATATATGACTGGAAGGTTACTTTGCAAATTCTTAAGTATATGAATTATACAGACCATGCATGCAAGAAAGTAATGAATTCTTTAAGCCACCGTTATTACTCTGTCACAAGCATTCACAGCATGTATACCATACATGTTTAAAAAACTTATATTAGATTCATGCATTAACAACAGTTATCCTGGTTAAGCCTGTTCAAATAGATAAAGATCCACAATACAATGTAAAGAATTGCACTGGCCCTCCATCCAACACAAATGGCGTGTCTTGGGAAGGTATGTGTGCGGTATACAGTAATCAATCCTTCTAATGAAAGCATTCAACTACAAAACACAACAGGAATCCAGTGAGCTGATATCTTGATCAATGTATTTTTCCAAGGTGGAATGAAAAATCATGATGTCTGCTCCTCACAGCACTCAAAGACACTCAGGCTCCAAGGCAAGACTGAGAAGAAGTTCACCCAGTCATTACATTAGATTGCCTGAAATGACATTGGTGGATATTTTCCTTCTTCTTCTACTTTAAAAATAAATAAATAAAAGTAAACTAGAAGATGCAGTAATGGTCGTTTGCATAGCCTGACCTTGATGTGCTTTGGAGATCAAGTAAACTGAGTTCTTGTGAGGGAAAAAATGCAAATGTGGATGCAGGACTGGCTGACGGCCAAGAAGAAGTGTGTGGACCATTCTTAGGAAAATGATGAATGCTCTGTTTGTTTGTTCCAGGGCTCTCAGCTGACCTGAGACCTGTGATAGACACACTGAGCTGTTCAAACTCTCAACTTGTAGTGTCACTGAGTCTTGAAGTTGTTCTTTACACCAATACACCTTCCCAAAAGCTGAACAGACTAATTACTACATAACCTTCACAAAAACAAACTACATTGAAGTATTTGGTTGTGTTGCAGGCTTGACATCATGATTTTGGGTTGACTAAAATATATCCTTTATATAGGACAATATATAATTTTACACATCTAAAAAAAATAATGAAAATTAGTTTATTATTTATAAGCCCCCCCCCCCCTCCCCTGCCCCCCCCCCCCCCTCCTTCTGGGGCCTGAAATGGAGGAATTTTGGTCAATACTAGTAAACAATATTTAGTTGAATGTGTTTTTGTGCCGGCACCATGGCTGGTTTAGGACTGGATAAGTAAAGATGACAATAAAACCGCCAGTAGGTGGCAGCAAGTCCATATTGTAATAAATGAGTTATTGAATCATTAAAATCAAACAATTCATTCAAAAGGGCCGATAAATTAGAAACTAAATAAGTGAATGGACCTTTGAATTACACGCTCATTTGATTTGTTCAAAAACAGATTAATCCCCACAACCTAATTCATCGCATTATTTAGTAGAAAATGGTTGTGCTACTTAATGAAGACTGGGAAGTGTACAAGGACGTTTTTATTTTTTTGAATGATTTGATTAATTGATTCTTTAATGAGCAGAAAAATTAAAAAGTGCTGTTTGTTTGAAATGGAAATCTTCTGTATGATTATAAATCTCTCTCTCTCTCTCTCTCTCTCTCTCTTTTTCTTTTTTTGTCACTTTTGATTAAATAGGCTCCTGGCTTAATACATTTATTATTATTTGTATTTATTTAGTATTATTCTTTTAAACAAATCATATAGCCTATAATACAAATATAAGTGACACAGCCAACATTTGGTGCAATTATCACATGCAAACACCTTCTTCTGGAGAGTGTTCAACTTGTTTCACTGTGAGGTTATTTGTGCATTCAACTGTAGTAAGTCATCTGGCCCACACTTGCAATTTTGCAGATTTCACAAACAAATGTATACCTTTATTTGTGGTTTTAGTAAAATAGTGCAGTAAATCTCTAAGAATGAATTGCACCTGCTAATAGAGTTTATTTATTTATTAATTTGTTAATGGATTGTCTCTGTTGTTTTACCATCTGATTCATTAAACATGGCCACGAAATCAGTTTAGCGCAATTTGCATGCCACAAATCTTGAGGACCGATGAGTGAAGAATACAGCATTGTAGGCATACTCTAAAGTACATTGTAAACAAACAAACAACAACAAAAACAATTGCTCATCAGTGATTATTTGGTACTGAAATATCTAGTGAATTCCCCCACTAGCATTTAGGGTTGTTTTATATTCATGAGATATACATTTCTAACCCTCTATTAACACATAACCAAATAATTGTATTTCTCTATTTTATGTGCAGCAAGCTGTTCCTGAAAGCACTGTGACATCTCAGTCTGTCAATCATAACCTTAAATAATCATTTAAAAGGCAGCTTCATTTAACTGTCATAGACACAAAAGCTTTTATTCCTGTTTCTTTGGGGAAAGATCCCCCTGGGCGACATCCAGATGTGAAAGCAGCACATTGAGGCTGGAGGTATAGCAGGAGATGCTTTCTAAGTGTTTCCATCATTGGAGGCTGAGTGCTGCTGCACTGAGGCATGTGGACTGGAGTTGGTGGAAAGAGGGGGAAGGGTGCTTGATGTCCCATAAACCTATTAATAGACAATGCACCTCCGGGAGAGATGGCATGCTCCACTGCCCTTCACTGAACTATTATGGACAAGTTGGTCCTTTGAGAAAAAGCAATTCTGAGGTAAAGCTGCAAATAAAACAAGAAAAGAAGTGAAGTAAAGCGTACCATTTTAAGCCTGTTAAGACATCTGTGTCTTTTGCATCTTGGTTTAAATTTAATTAAAAGTTGACAAAAGTTTAATTCAATTTTGCAATATATTCTAAAAGCACGTAGAGATATTATCATATTTTGTTATACATAAAATCCATGCATAATTTTTCATACTCAAAAATTAATCAAGGTTATCAGACTCTTGACACAGTAAAAATAATTATAAAATCAAACAAATCCTGATACAAATATCCAAATATTTAATTGGTGTTTTTATTTATTTATTTTTAAACCTAGTCTTATGAAGCTCTAAGAATTGCGGATTTTTATATTTTGATATACTATTCACCAGCAAACACATACCAGGTGAATTAGATGCATTTGTTTTAGTTAAATAAAATAAAATTATAATAAATAAATAAAAGAGAACAATCCAGTAGCATTCGTCCTTTTCTCAGTGTGCACAGGAGCGCAAATGATTCATATGGCCACATTGTTTGACTGTTTGCTAGTTTCATTAACATTTTTGCTGTTTTATTGCCTTCACTTGTTCTCTTATGATGTTAGGATGATTTTGGTATTCTATTCAAAATAATCCGTTGGTTGATTGCTACCCATGTTTTATTTTATGTAATATGTTTTGATGTGAGATATTTTATTGATGCATATGAATGTCACAAGTTTCAGCCCATGACAACTTGACATTTTAAATTCAGCGATATTTATTTAAAATAATCAAGTAAATAAATAAATTTGATAACTAAATAATTTATACATTTAAAGCCAAATGAACACTTATGTAGATACTGAAATAAATACTGAAAGAATATTTGATTCTCCTCACACATTCCATAAACAAATCTCAGATGCTTTATCATTTAAAGACTGGGACGTTTGTTAGCTATCTGGCTTATTCATATCACAGAAAAGGTGTTTAATAATGGCTTTTTTTACTGAAAAAAAAGTTGTCATTACAATTTTTAATAAATCAGCATTTTTTAATAAAGTGCATTGTACTATATGAAGGTAAGCAATGAAATAAATAAATACAAAGAGAACTGCACAAGAGATGTTCATTGAACTAGTACAGTTGGTTCTGTAAAGTAATAGCAAGTGTTTAAAATAATTAAAAACATATTCTTTGTGCAATGTTTATGGATGTTCTTACAGTATTATTCCTTTATTGCATGTATTGCAATCAGTTGTGGGTCAAGTCTCTTGTGCGGTTTGTGTCTGGAGTGCTATTTCTGTGAAACACTAAGTTGCATGACTATGTAAAGTGCTCCAAATAAGTCATTTCTAAGGTTACACAACGGATCGGAGCCTCAAGTTCACACGGGTGTCCTAGCAGAATAGATCAACATGTTGCACTGAAGCAATGTTTTGTTATCTAATGCACTGACATTCATACATTTTAAGTTTGTCTTAAGTGTGTCACTATATCTACAGTGCAGCAGCTAAACACAGAGACGTGTATGATGGAACTGGGACAAATTGACTGTTGTGAGAAAATAAGATTGAGCATGTTTTGAACTTGCGCTGCATGTGTCTGTTATCAGCACTGTGCAGATCGCTCACCGCTACTTGTACTTCACCCTGAGACAACAATCATCCCAGAAAGAGCAATGCAGCAACAGACTTCAGTATTCCAGAGAGGCTTTTATTATCTTTTAAGTCAACATAGCGAAACATGAAGGTACATGAAATGTCCTTATCAAAGTGTCAAATGCATAAAACGTCAGTAATGTCCTGTGGCCATGATTTGATGAATAAAATAAGAAATCTGAAATATTCATCACCATCACACAATTATGAAACACCCCATACACAGGTCAGTTAAGGTTCAAGGACTCACTATAGTATGTGCATTTGGAAAAAGAGCACGGAACAATGCAGTGAAAGTAACCTTTGTTGAGTGGCATCCCATGCTAGCTGTTATTAATAGATAAAAGGGAAGCTGTGTATTTGCCAGTTATGTAGAAGGAAGGCCATCAAAAGACATGCATTTTAACATTCATTAAGAAAAGATTAGAGAAGACCTCTTCATAATGGACCAGAAAGCTAAGGAGGTGGTCCCAGAAACACTTCCTGACCTTTTATTTTTACAAAACATGCCAGTAATTTTAAAATTAAGAAATTTAGCTATTTTGTGATTGTCATAGCTGAAGGCCAATTTTAGACACAATAAACATATTAACAACATGGATTTATGGTTGAGATTTTTATGGATAACATAATAAAATAAGCTCTACATATTTGTAATGCTTGTTAGTAATTCCATGAAAAAAAAAAAAAAGAAGAAAATTAAATACAAATAATAATATTTTGAGTCAACAAGTTTACGACACATGCGGTGGACAAATGTGGTGTTCCAGTAAAGTCTTCAAAATGAGGCATAGCTATTAACAGAATGCCTAGTTCTGTCATGAAACTCTATATGGCAATGCTGATGCAATCTGCCAACTATGACATCATCATTGTATAACACAAGCTGATTGGTCTCTGTTGCATCTGCAGCCAATGGGCTTACTGCTTAACATTTGTGTTTGCTGTAAGTCTTGCAAAGACACTCCACCTCCCCCAGATCCACCTGTTTAGTAGGACTAGGAAGATAAATCAATTAATTGTGATTTGTGGATCGATTCTGAGAATTTTGCAAATGCATCACAACTCTCTATGGAATAGATTCTGAGCTTAGTTTTTAACAACAGATGGCACTATAGACTACTTTTAACCGCACAACTTAATGCTCATGAAGAAGAGCGCTTGAGCAATTGACTGAGTAATGTAAGTGGTTAAATGTACTTGCAGCTCTGCTTTTATGATGATGTCACATGTATGTTATCATGTATGTTCTGGTTTTCCTTATTTGGTCCTTTCTATTCCTGTCCTCATTATGTGAATTTGTCTCCAGTTGTGTTTAGTTATTAGTTTGTAATGTTTCCAGGAGTGTCTCATTAATGGAGTCCATTTCAGGATGTTTCTCATTCTGTCCATTTAAATCATGTTTCACAGAGTCTTCTTTTTCTGTTGTTAAATGTCTTTTAGTTCTTGTATACTCCTGTTGATGATTAAATTCCATATTTGAAGAATTCTCCTGCGTCTCCTCACTCCTTCCTGAATGTAACGTGACAGAACAGCAGACCCAAAAACAAGAGTAAGCAGCGCCTTTCCTACCCATGTTTATTTTAGCATTTTTTGAAAAGTGTTTTGTTTTGTTCCGGATCGGGATGACTTACTATCCCCCCGTGGAACTCCCAGACACCTCCAACCTCGATTGGAAGGAGGCAGTCATCAGGAGAGCCTCCGATCCAAGACCAATCTGCTGATCGTTCCTGAGTCAAGTCAGCTGGCTGTTCCCAAGTCGAGTCTAGTCCGCCAACCGATCAGTTGGCAAGAACACCGGACGTTAATATTGCAAGCCAAACAAACTTTAATCTGGCAAGCCCAACAGAAATTAATATGGCAAGCCTTCCAGGTGTTCAAGAGGCAGCAGGATCATGCCCCAGAGCTCGTTCCAGTGTCGGCTCCAGTCACAAAACTCACTCCAGTGCCAGCTCCTTGATAGCACTTTGCTGTCCCTGCTCCTCCAGAGCACCCTCCAGTGCCAGCACCACGTAAGCCCATTCCTGATCCCCAGTCAAGCCCAAGATGGGCTCCTTTTCCCCAGTCAAGCCAAGAGGGGCTACTGTTCCTGAGTCAAGCCCAGGAATTGCCCCGGTTCCCAAACCAAGCCCAGGAGGGGCTCCTGTCCCCGAGTATAGCCCATGGAATCGCATTGGTCCTAATCCCCAGTTCAGCCCAGGAAGGGCTCCTATTCCCAAGTGTAGCCCACGGAGGCCTCCCGATTCCCATTTTAGTCCAGGGAGGGCTCCTGTTTCCCCATTATGCCAAGGGAGGGCTTCTGGTCCCAAGTTCTACCTATGAAGGGCTCCGGATCTCCAGTCAGCCCCAGAGCTAACTTCAGTGTTGGCTCCAGCCCCCGAGCTCGCTCCCATAGTACCCTCAATTGCCCACTCCTCCGAAGCACCCATCAAGATGCCTAGTTTTCCACTATAAATTTTGTCTGGGGAGGCCATATGCTAAGTCTCCTGATCCACCATGTCCCCCTCCCCAATGGTATTGTCACGGTGCAGGACGCACCGTCTGGGAGGTGGGCAGTCTGTCACATGTATGTTCCGATTTAAACCCTGTTTCCCAGAGTCTTCTTTGTCTGCTGTTAAATGTCTTTTAGTTCCTGCATATGTTTCCCGTTGATGATTAAATTCCATATTTGAAGAATTCCCCCGTGTCTCCTCACTCCTTCCCGAGTGTAATATGACAGATGCAAGTTTAACCTCATAAAACTAATCTCAGAATCAATTCAAGAGTATAGCAATGCATTTGGAAAATTGCTGAATAATTTCTTGATTCCTGATGTTTTGATTTATTGACACAGCCCTACTGTTTAGATCTGCTATGGATAATTTTACCACTCACTATTCTAATTCTATTCTTTAAAAAAATCTAACTACCTTTCTGATCTTTCTGTATTCTATTTTCTTTTCATTTTTTATGCAATTGTATGTGTGTGTGTGTGTGTGTGAGTGTGTGTATGTGTAAAGACCTCTAACTAGCTTGCTCTATTGTTTTTTGTTTTATTCTATCTGTTTTCTTTTTATTTATTATATTATTTAAAATCCCATGCTACATGTACTGTGTTAACCTAACTGAGACTTGTTATAGCACTTATATATCATTGCTCTTTTTGTTGTTTTTGATTGCTTCCACTGTCTTCATCTGTAAGTCGCTTTTGATAAAAGCGTCTGCTAAATGAATAAATGTAAATGTGAATGTAATTTCATGTATGGCAATTTGTGCATAAACAAAATGTCTTACATTTGTCACAGCAGCTTTTCTTTGTGTATTTGCATTAGAAAATCTTTTTTATTTGTATTTGTTCTGTAGCACTAATAATCAACATCAGTGTCAATAAGAGCAGCAGCTGCATAGGAGCAGTGCTTCTCAAATCTATCCTGCAGATCCCCCACCACTGCACATTTCGAATGTCTCTCTCTTGGTCACACCCAATTCAAGTCTTGCAGTCTCTAATGAGATCCAAAATTTCCAGTACTGGGGGTCTGCAGGATAAATTTGAGAAGCACTGCTGCTTTTTTTTTTTTTTAATGGCTAGGAAGTTCTTTTGTTGAATTTACAATCATGTTTTGTCTCTGCAGGAATGGACCAGACTCTTAAACGATATAGAGTGTAATAAAAAATGACACTCTTCTATTGCAAACTGACACTGGACAAAGGAAGTCCAAGCTTAATCTATTCTCAGTTTCATTCCAGCTCTTGATATGCTTAGTAGGGGTCTTCATAAACTAAGTCAACCTTGGTTATATGCAGCCATCTGTTCTGTGTATTCAGTCTGTCTGTACATCAGAGGCTATGACATTCGTTGGGAATAATTAAATAGGAGAGAGCCACAGTGCTCCATCGCTTGTTAGATTCAGACTTTTACTATATAGCAGGTGCAAATGAATTTCCGGCAACAGATGGTCATGAAGAAAATGGTCAATTATGAAGGAATCTTTTGCATATTATTAGCTCACACTTAGTTTACACACATGATTTTATTATTGTGCACATTGTGATCATAGAGGAATAAAATCATACATTTAACACTTCAATTTTTAGTAAATAAATCACATGTATGGTGCAAAATATGTCTGTGTTTTGTTGTATGTTGTCTGTTTGAATAGGAAAAAATCTATTTTTGTTACTACAGCTTCTTGCTGTTGACAAAGCATTTCATAGGTGAAATAATGATTGCATTTCAAGCCTTCAGAACTTAATAAATTTGTATTATTATTCTAATTGATAATAAAATTTGCTCGTTGCATGTCAGTCTCTCACTCTGAACAGCTCATAAAAAATAGATTTATTATTTGAATAATTTGATTGTCTGAAAAGCATAAAAGGTTGTGAAGTAAATTTCATGCTTTCTGTTGTATATATTTTTCATTCCTTAGAATGCACTGATTAAACAAGTGTTTAAAGAAAAATATATTATTTTTTTATTTTTTATAATCAATCCATAACTGGTTTCCCTACATCACTGATGTGAAATTAAGCAGAATATTTCTTTATTTTGAATTTTACTTTAAAAAAATGTTAAGAATATAAAACCCTCACATCTGTGTTCAAGCTAAATGTGGAGCAACATTGCGCCTGTATTAATGACCTGATTAGCCATCATTATTGATCATGAAAAAAAAAATGCATGAACTCATCAAGATGGGCTAAAAGGAAGAAATGTGTTCAGTGGTCTGATGAATTGGTAATATGTTGCGGGCCTTGGGGCTTGAATAATTTATAGATAGATAGATAGATAGATAGATAGATAGATAGATAGATAGATAGATAGATAGATAGATAGATAGATAGATAGATAGATAGATATTTTTCACAATTAATTGCAT
Source organism: Carassius gibelio (assembly GCF_023724105.1). Classification (NCBI taxonomy): domain Eukaryota; kingdom Metazoa; phylum Chordata; class Actinopteri; order Cypriniformes; family Cyprinidae; genus Carassius; species Carassius gibelio. The sequence continues at coordinate 5,466,512 of NC_068409.1, forward strand.
TGTTATGCTCAACATTCAATAATAATTTCAAAAGTGTACTGTACTTTGTCATAAAACAATTTAATAAAATATTGCTATATGAACAAAATTGCCATAACATTTGGTTTGCAAGCGCTTTAAATAACTATGTTACCCTGGACCACAAAGCCGTTCTTTTTTTAAAAAGAAATAAGCAATATGAATAAGCTGAATAAATAAGCTTTCAATTGATGTATGGTTAATTAGGATTGGACAATATTTGGCTGACATACAACTATTTGAAAATCTGGAATCTGAGGGTAAAAAAAAATCTAAATACTGAGAAAATCACCTTTAAATTTGTCCAAATCAGTTATTAAAAAGTTTTGATCTATTTACTGATTAAATTTACAAAATATCTTCATGGAACATGATTTTTATTTCATATTCTAATGTTTTTTTGTCATACAAGAAAAGTCAATAATTTTGACCCATACTAATTTTTTTCGGCTATTGCTAAAAATATACACCAGTGACTTAAAACTGGTTTTGTGGTCCAATGTCACATAAACGGCAAGTAAAGACTTGTGTGTGCAGGATGTGGAAGAATAAGGGTGTACTCACATGTGTACTTAGGCATTCTTAACCATGCCCGTGGGTCCTAAAGGACTGAACATAATAAAACACAAAGTTTAAGGGATAATTCACTCAAAAAAGCAAATTATGTCATCCATTACTCACCCTTATGATGTTCTAAACCCATAAGACCTCTGTTCATCTTTGGAACACAAATTAAGATATTTTTATGAATTGTGAGAGCTCTTCAGTCAGTTCAGTCAGGCCTAGGAGGTATAGGCTGTGACCCATGTTGATTCGCTCCACTCTCCTATTAGATACGTGACATATATACGTGGCACCTCTGTTCGGTAAGTATGCTTAATGGCTCGTGGGAGCTATCTTTCCTCAGGAACTATCAGATGGCGAATCTATCTCCATAATAAGCGTTGAATCAGCATTTGGCAGGATTCCCACAGAGTATCTCACCAGATTTCAAGTCAGATTTTAACTTAAGCAAATTTGCAAATTTGAGTTGTTTGTCAAGAATTGTTTATGAATTGATATGAGCGAGCACTTGATATAGATACTTTACACGCTATTTATCATCAAAGTTGTACTAAGCCTCGTTAATCTGTGGTCAAGGCTGTCGGTATTAATGGGCTGCTGCTTCAGGCTCATCTATTGCTGATGCTTTCATCAAAGTTATCCGGCTACTTCCAACACACTAAGCTTAAATCGGTGATCTGCTGTTGCTCAAACTAGTTTATTGATAAGTGCTGATACTAAATGTACAGATCGTACATTTTTGCTTGTACCTATGCTAACACGTTATCCGAGAAGGGCAATGCTGTTGCCTTAATTAGAGTTTGACCATATGGCATACTGCTTTACAGGTGCATGCTGATCTTTTAGCTGGTTAAAAGAGCACCCTTCGCTACTCCTATCTCCACAGGGGTTCCCGCCCCACTCCACACACTTAAGAAGGTCTTTGCTTAAAGGGGGGGTGAAATGCTATTTCATGCATACTGAGTTTTTTACACTGTTACAGAGTTGGATTACCATGATAAACATGGACAAAGTTAAAAAAATTAAGTTGTACGTTTGAAGGAGTATTTTTGTTCCAGAAATACCTCTTCCGGTTTGTCACAAGTTTCGGAAAGATTTTTTCGAGTATGGCTCTGTGTGACGTTAGATGGAGCGGAATTTCCTTATATGGGTCCTGAGGCACTTCTGCCGGAAGAGCGCACGCTCCCGTGGGGCAGAGCAGAAACATTCACTGATCAGAGCGAGAGACCAAAATGTCACAAAAGAAGTGTGTTTTTGGTTGCCAGGGCAAGACAACCCTGCACAGATTACCAAAAAAAAAAAAAAAAAAACAGCATTAAGGGACCAGTGGATGGAGTTTATTTTTACAGAGCATCAACGGAGTTGTGCAAGTGTTTGTGTTAGTTCCCTGCATTTCTTAGACGCTTGTTTTACAAACAAGGCCCAGTTTGACGCCGGATTTGCATATCGTTTATTTCTTAAGGATAATGCAGTCCCAACGAAAAAGGGTCACGATCGTGTGTTGGAACCGCAGGCGGTGAGTAAAACTGATTCAAATATCTCTGTGTTGTTAACTTAGCTATCAGCGCGTAAGCACATCAAGTAAAAAACATGCGATGTTGTCATCAAACTGCACTTTCCACATGTACAGCTTAAAAAAAAAAAAGACGACATAAAGTGAAACTTAGTCATTTTCCAAAACCGCTAAGCAAATATACACAGTTTCATCATCATGCAAATATATACAGTTTCAATACATACCACATAGAGACGTCGTTGCTGCTGCTGCTCTTGTTCAATTTCAGCCGCTGGATCTGATTCTGGATCATAAATATACGCAGAATCTGACTGTTAGCCATGGTTTGTTTTGGATGATGTGTTTTTCCTCACAGTAATGTCACAGCTTCCAAACGCTCTCAACGCAAAAGCCTACTGGCGCTCGTGATTCTTTAGCTCCGCCCACACGTCACGCCTCCAGCCACTCGTGTTTTTCCGGGAAAAAACGGTACAGAATATCTTTCACTTATAAATATAATAAAACTAAAGACTTTTTGGAGTTATGAAGGATGCAGTACTACTCTATAGGTACTCAAGATTAACAGGATATTGAGTGAAAACGAGCATTTCACCCCCCCTTTAAGCTATCAAGATAAGAGACTGCTTGCTTGTTTATCTATTGTCCAGCATCATGTGCTAGTCCTGCCGTTGCATAAGAGGGATTCATGTTTTCGCTGGTTCCACTGCGAGCCTCTGCTGACTGAGCATGTACCTGATCAAATGGTCAAGGCTTCATACTCATCACATTCGCCGGGTGTTCGATTCCTTGAAAATGATGGAAATTTAATGCAGTGTTTTCAAGGTTATTTAAAAAATGCTCGGATTTAAATAAGTGCCTGGTAATGCGTGCGTTGGGTTAATATTTGATTCTTTACTGGATGGGTAACCATGGTTTCATTATATAAGCAGCTCCGCTCGAGTCTGCACCTGTGGCAGTAGAGTGCTCTATCAACGCAATCCTTCTGGTGAAAGAGAAAAGGTCTGCTTGGTTTGTTTCCATGGGAGACCGTGCGCTTCGAGCATATAAGGTAAACCAAATTTCCACGCTCAGTTAAACTACATCCTTAGACAGCAATGCAAACAATTTTATGCAGGGTTCCCCAGCATCAGGGCAGGTATTATTGCCATTATTCACAATTAATCACACAGGGTGCTGAACGCCATAGATGTGTTCAGTTTCATGCGTCACTGGACTGGAATCTCTCGAACATCGTCATCATAGACAGCCAAAACAATGTAAACAATAATTAATTTGTAGTTCAATTCCAGGCTGCAGCAAAGTCAGATTGTGCAGAAGAATCATCTGTTTCCTGTGGTCTTGTCCAGGTGGTCATCTGAGACAAGGTCTTTACAGGGGATCTGTATCTGGGGCTCTAGTTGTCCTGGTCTCCGCTGTCTTTCAGGGCTGTAGAGGTCCTTTCTAGGTGCTGATCCACCATCTGGTTTGGATACGTACTGGATCCGGGTGACTGCAGTGACCCTCTGATCTGGACACAGACTGGATCTGGTGGCTAAGGTGACCTCGGAATAAGAGAGAAACAGACTAATATTAGCGTAGATGCCATTCTTCTAATGATGTAGCAAGTACATCGGGTGTTCCGGTTGAGCATGAGCATGTTCAGGTTTACCTAATTGATGCAGCCTAAAAATCTTTTAACAGATTGGGGTATTAGAAGCATATTAGTGTGTTATGTGTAAGCCAGGTTAAAGAGATAGGTCTGTGTTTGTGTGAGCTTGTAGCATACGTGCATGTAAAGACCTAAATTCGCCGTGATTGGCTGTCCACCACCATGTGACGTGACAAGGAGGATTTCTGAAGATACTCGCAGTGACACAACACAAGTGTAGTTGTTTTTTCTCAAAACGTTTCCGTTTTACAATGCCAAAGAGGTCTAAAGTGTGGCTACACTTAATAAAAGTGGATGCCGAGTCAGCAAAGTGCATCATATGCAATAAGAGCATTACAACCAAAGTCAATTTAATGAAGCATTTGTTTGGATGAGTGTTTTTCCACCCCTCCCTGTTTAGTTTGGTCTACTCCGTATCTTGAAACACGCCCCCTTTCACGTCGTCTAAAAAACAGAGAGAGACAGATTTATCTGGTACAGCAAATTTCTCTGAGCAGCAGGCCACTGTATACTTTCACTTAAAACACAAAAGACTGTGTTTACGAGAATACTTGCAGAGACAATTATTTTGAGATAATTGTGTGGATGTGTTCATTCAGAATTGAAGATATGCGAAAGATGAATTCATTCTCTGTACGCGCATTGTCTGAAATGCTGCTCATAGCGCGTGCTTTCAATGAGTGAGCACAAGCTCCGAACGCGCGCAAATTGTTTAAAACGCTTGAATCAGCAATATTTATAAACAAGTGCAAATGATCAGCTACGATCCGTTTCACCCCTTCAAGCTAGTGAACAACACGAATCAAGTTAGGAGTTTTACATCACTATTCACGATAGCCCATCAGACTGGAAAACACCATAGACCCGGGACGTTGGGCTAACGAGCCCTGCACCTCAGATCTATCCAGTTTGTGAAACACTGGTTTCGTTGAACAAGTCTCAAAAGAATCATCGATTCACTAATCGGATTATGAACTTGTATTACCGAGCCAAAGATTATCTATTATTGAACGTCTTGAATGAATAAAGAACAAGTTCACCTGTAATGCACATAAAGCTATCGTTTGAGTTTATAAACTTCTATTTCATGCATGATTCGTATGGATCTGTTAACTGAATGCAAAGTGTGAGTTCTAGAAGAATGTTTGTGTCTTGATGAGCATGTATCGCTCACTGGGAGTCGTTAAATGAACAGCTGCTGTTCTTCTTTTTTTTTCTTTTTTTTTTTTATTTACAGAGGATCAGTTGCCCTATTGGTTAAAATCCCCAAACTGTTTACTTAAATATTAAATTAATAAATTACATCAACAGGGTCACTTTTTGGTCCCAATCCGACCCTGAATGGCTCGCCCCTATCCAAAAAGCACAACCAGTTTTATTAATAATGTTATCCTGAGTGTGAAGTGTTACCAGAATTTGTTTTAATTAAGGTGCAAAATCAAAGTTTTATGTTTAATGTATTTGTGTTGCTGTTGAAATGGATTTTAAAACATATGGTATCGAAAAAAGTATCGTTAGGAACCAGTATCGAAACTGAGGTATCTAAATTGGCACCGGATCAAAAGATTTTGAACAATAACCAACCCTATTCAGGCCTGAAAATAATTGATTTAAGACAATTATATAGTAATTAAATTGAAACTGGGAAAGAAAACATGGTGATTGCTGACTTCGGTAAATAATAAAACATAAAAAGACTGAAGACTGAACCGCCTGCTTCTTCGGTTAAAGTCAAGGGTGAAAAGACTTGTTTCATCTACCAAAAAAAAAAAAAAAAAAAAAAAAAAAAATATATATATATATATATATATATATATATATATATATATATATATATATATATATATATATATATATATATATATATATATTATATAATATATATATATATATATATATAAATTCTGAATGAATGCCACATGCCACTTTTGTGTTCTTCTGTTACACCTGATTGATAACTTATTCTTCTTAGTTTGTTCTTATTCTATTGATTTAATTAGACATTTTCAAAAGCTTTTAAATATATATTTTAAAATTTAAAATAAAAGATGACAATTTTAATAAAGTAAATTAAAAAAATGTCATTAAAAAAGGTAAAAAATAAAATTCCCATGTAAATCACTTTAATAAGTCAACTATCACCTTATAGTTGGAAGGCTAATTTATGATCAGATTTTTTGATTAAACATTAGAAAAAAGTTATAAGCTATATCTTAGAAAGATGAGACAATCCTTCTTCATTCAGAAGGCATAATTATGAAAGGACCTCACATTAATGAAACATTAAGTGACATTGGTTTAAACAGTTCAGTTTAAAGTAGATCATGGTGTATTTTGAATAAAATATAATAACTAAAAGAAATTTAACTGAAACTGGAATATATAAAATACACTGATTCTGAAAGGCATTAATAAATCGTTTTAATACAGTTATTAATGTCAGTTTGCCATTGGAGAGTTTCCACTGAACACAAACATTGTATGCTTTTCTGTGTCAGCTGCATCATGCATGTTGAATAAAGTTGTTATTTTTGTTTACTCACATTATACGTGGACTTGGCAACTCTGCTTATGAAGTCATGAGCTCTTCTGTATTCTTACACCCACCGCAAATGCTCTCATTGGTTGAGTTGACTGATGACACCCACCCACAAACTTACCCATGATTTTAATCATAGGAATGGGCATATCAAATATTTTATCTTGATTTATGCCAGTAAATTTGTTCAGTAGCATCTTAATGTTACATTTGCATATACCCTACAACTTTTCTCTTTCATCGGCCAATGGCCGTGAAGTACCAGGGCAGTTTAATTGCTGGAAAATGGCTTCACAGCATGCTCCATCCCTGCTGCTTTAGCTTCTGTTCATGCACTGCATGGGTCAGCATACATAAGGATGGCGTTGATAAATCTTCCCTCATTGCCCAGCACTGGGGTGGGTGAACACGTCTAGGCAAGAGGCCAAAGTGTGCCAGTCATACCGCTGACAGACAACACCACCCTCCACACCAGCATCATGCCTGAGCGCTAATTGAAAAATGTATACTGTAGATTTATGCATAGACATAAAAGTTGGGATGGCAAAAGTAACATGATTGGGTCTGGTATGTTGACAGTTAGTAAGTGTTTCAAGTACTTTAAAGTTTGAGATTTAAGTTTTGTTATTAAAATGTATCTTTTAATTTGAAAAAAAAAAAAATAATAATAATAATGCTGTGGCCCTAATGTCAACAAATTTTAAAACATAATCACCCATTTTCACAGACAAAGCTTATAGTTTCAGACTAAAATGAATGTTTGAGCTGTCTCACCTGAAAATATCTTGCTTTGACAGATTTTAAAATATGTTGGTGTCATTGTTCGGTGTCAAGATGCACAGCTTGATGTTTTCTTATGAGGCATTTTTTGTCAAAGTTGCTTAAATATCTTAATTTAACCAAGGCCTAGTCTTGGCTTAAGCTGAGCCCTGTTTGTGAAACCAGGCCAATGATTGTTTTCATAAGGGTTATTTAACACACCCTCTGTCTTTAATACTTGATTACTGTATTATTTTGAAAGTATTTGTACTTAGTTGCAGTTTAAACTGACTACTTGTACATTTGCTTGATTGCATTTCCGATTGTAAAACAGTACTTTTTTTCTTTACAATTTTATTTCAACTTGAAAAACTCATTACATTTTTGCATTCAAATTTTTTTTATTTTATTTTTCATCTTAAGCACATTAAATCTGGTAAACAGAAGCTTAAATGTGTTCTTGATATGCAAGAGCCATTGAGGTTTGTTTTTATGAAGAAAGCACCAAGTTTCAACACCAGTCATATCTTTCATCAGGAAAATGTATGGCTTCAAAAGTTTGCCTTAAATCTGAGGAAGCATGCTAAATTGCTTTTTCCTAAACATATATATATATATATATATATATATATATATATATATATATATATATATATATATATATATATATATATATATATATATATTTTTTTTTTTTTTTTTTTATTTATTTTTTTTTTTTTTTTGTCAGTTTTGATATTGCTGTTAGTTCTCTGTTGGCTAAATGAACAAGAATGAGTGCAAATAAATAACTGATGAGAATGTATTTTTTTTTTTTTTGTAAGTAATTTATTTCTATGTTTTGCTGTAGTGTGTCAGTAGGAAATATCAGTTTACATTTCCAAACATTATTTTTTTCATTAATTGTAATAATCCATTGAGATTTTTGTTTGCACAAGGAGTCTGACAGCAGCCAGTGTTCCACACAGAGATCTGATCTGATCATTATCAGTCTGTCTGGAATAACATTAAGAAACAGAACTGAAACAGTCTAAAATCAGAAGAACTGTGGCAATGTCTCCAAAACGCTTTAAGAAACCTGCAAAGTTTTAGGCACTTGTGTTAAAATGCTGTAAAGTAAGGATGCCATCAAAAATAATGCCATAAATATATTTTATTAATTGTCTTCTATTAACTTAACTAAATTAAATCAACATTTGGTGTGACCACACTATGCGTTAAAAAAAGTTTTTGTCCTAGGTACACTTGTGCAATGTTTTTCAGGGAGCTTTGCAGGCAGGTTTCTTGAAGTGTCTTGGAGACATTGCCACAGTACTTCTGGTTTTAGTCTGTCTCAGTTTGTTCTGTTTCTTCATGTTATTCCAGACAGAGTGATGATGATCAGATCAGATCAGATCTTTGTGTGGAGCACTGGCTGCTGTCAGTGTCAGACTCCTTGTGCAAACACAAATCTCACTGGATTGTTACAATTAATTGCAAAAATGATGTTTGGAAATGTAAACTGATATTTGCTACTTAAACACTACAGCAAAACTGACATGAAATATATATATATATTTTTTTTTGGTGAAAAAATATATATATGTAATGTTTAAATAAACAATGCATATCAGTTATGATTTACTCATGAATTGAATTAGTCACAGCTACCCTTACCAAAAATACGTATGCTTCAAGTTTATTTTAAAAATACTTAAGTATAGTTCAAGAACATTTTAAGTATACTTTACAGTAAGTAGTAAGTACAGTACATGAATATGTACTTGAAAGTGTACTATTTCAGTACTCATTGGGACTAAATTGGCCCAATTTATAGTATATAAAAGTACACTTTTAAGTATACTTTTAGTATAACAGTAGTAAACTTTGAACAACTAGTTTACCGCTATGTTTTTAGTTTGTACTGAAACTATATTATAATAGAAAGTTAGTACACTTTGAAGTAGAGTCTCAGTAAACTACTAGTTTAGTAGTTTTATACTAAGTTTATAATTGATTTAGACTTTTAGTCAAGAATAGTTAAATGCAATTTTTAATATATTTCTTATATTTCTTACCTACTTGTACATAAAGCACATTTCTTAGAAGTACATAAAAAGTAGACTGAAAACAATTTTCTATTTTTAGTTTAAAAGAAGTATAGGCCTACTAATAGCACACGTGAATAAACTTTTTTTTATCGTAAGGGTAATTACATATCAGTATTTACCCCAAATAAACAACTAAAATTATCATTATTGTTGCAGACATATTGAATAGAAAATACAAAATGTGACTTTAAACGTCAGTATTTCATGTTTTACACCTTTTATTGACCGAATGAACAGATAGTCCCACCCAAAACTCATGTCATTGGCTGAAGCATTGTTTTTATGTTGGAGTCAAACAAACAGATAAGATATTTAATAACGATACAGTGATAACAGAGATAGTGTTTCACATTTATAACAATTCTTAATTTTTTAATTAATTCAATTCTCAAATTCGCTTCAATACAAATCATTACAAAGCAACTTTACAGAAAATTACGTTTATACATGGTTTAGTAGTAGCTTAAACGTGGTGAATTGAATTGAATTGAATTTTAAAATGACTATTGAAATGTGACTATTGTTGCTTCCATACACCTTTTTTTAGGGGATATGATTCATGATGACTGTATGAGTGCAGTATGCCATTTCTCACTGTACAGTATTTACAGGCAGTGTGTGAATATTTGTGGTGATGTCTGGCAGTAGAGCCAGGCGAACAGATCGCGAGTAGCGGGAGACAGCGAGCTGCCGGATGACTGAGTTGGCAATAGACCAATGATGTCTCTTTATACTTACACAATTCCTCATCAATCCTTTCACAACTCTGACAGGCAACAGTGGTCATTCTCACTTTTAAGAGACTTGAAAGTACTTTCTAACCTAACATTCTATAAGTTATTGGTAATTCTTTCTAAGGCAAGTTAACTGTTGCATATATTGTTTTTGGAGGAACCCATAAGTATTAAATTTCAATGTGTACTGCATACCACAAGATTTGTGCTAAAGACATGCATGATTCCTCAAATCACGCAGCTTTGTTGAGGAAAGCTGTGCTATTGCTAAATGTTCAGAATTACAGTTAACAATAAAAGTGCCACTTGTATTTTCTCAAAACAAACTAATTAAACTAGGGCTAATTGAGCACATATTAATCCCTTATTCTACATTAATTTATTCTACATCCCTAATCCTACCCTATACCTAAACATAACTACCTTATTAACTATTAATTGCTGCAAATTAAGAATATATTGAGAGAAAATTATTCGTAGTTAATAGTTAACAAGTGTTACCTATTCTAAAGAATTACCGAAATTGAATTTAACAAATATATGACTATGATTTGTTTAAGACACTCTTCTCGACAGTTTCATTGCGATGTGGAAATTATGTAAGTATTGTAAAATATTTGAAAGCAGAATTTCATGGCAACCACTAGCATGTGATTTTTTAGCACATCCCACACATTTATGGATAATTCACTCATCTTGAGGCTAACTCTTTTTCTTTTGGTTTTGGGGTAAAATGTATCCTGGGCATTTTTCCATTGTCCTTGTGTAAACACAAACACACATTCATTCCCACATTCACCACATAATAGAGATGACCTAATGAAGATCTTGCAACCCCGAGACGCATGCACATAAATTATTTTGCCCTCCAGCTGGTCAATACAGTTAATCCAGCATGAAATTATATTTTGTTCAAGGTGTAAAAAAAGAAAGCTTGTCATCACTTTTAAACATTCGTGGCATCAAATTGTGAGGCTTTAGAGATAAATACTTGCTCGGAGCAGGCTGGGGTTTACTGTATTTCATAGCTGTCAAACGGAATTGTATGCCCTCACATCAGGGGACATATTAATGCAAACTCTAAAATGCTATCTAGAATGTGAGCACAGTTTTCTTTAAATCTGTTATTTCATTGGGGCGACGTCATCATTTCTCATGTAAACGAAGGTCTTGATTTGGGATTGTGTGGTAATGAAACGTTATTGTGGCTGAAATTAAATGCGCTGTAATCATGTTGTAGCTTGCTTGTACTAAGAGATAGTTAACACTTGGCAGAGTACTTTAAGATTCATTAGGCAATTATGTTCACCATTTTGTTTGTGGGTTACAGCATTCGAGCAAAAGAAAGGGTATTTGATAGCCCAACAGCTCAAATAAAAACTATGCAAGCTGCCTTCTGCATCAGGAAGTAGGTTGAAGTGGGAGTTTGGCAGGTTGGCTTTCCATTTACATCCAACATTTCCAGATTGCCAAAAACCAAATGTTTTCCATTTAACATATCTTCATCAGTTTCGCTCACCTTGTATTTCTCCAAACTTTTAATCTTTCCACCCATTTTTCTCCCTCAGGGTGTAAGAGAAGAAGCTCAAGGCACTGTAAAAACTCATCAGCATTTAGACTGAGGTTATATTCCACTCAGGTTATATACAAATCAACTTCCTCTGCATGCAAAAGGAACTTGAGGTAGGCAGTCGTTGTTCTTGCCTCTCTGAGAGTCACTGGAGCTTTCAATGGTAGGACTGTACGTAAATACATTATAAATTATTGTTAAATTCAATAATTTTATATTATTCAAAATATCAAATTAATCATTAATTAAATAAACAATCAAAATTTGTAGAGAAAACAAACATGAATTTATATTGGGATGCCAATAAAATTTAACAAAAAGGTGGCTTTGGAAGTCTACCACTATCTTTGTACAAGATTCCATAGAAATCTATTTGTCAATCTGTTAGATTATAGCTATATTAGGATACAGTATTGAACGTTATATACAATGTTTTATAATTGATGGTCTATGTATTTTACAAACAGAAGTGGCTTTGTCTGATCTGTCGCAACTTGATTTTTTTTTTTTTTTTTTTTTTTTTTTAGTATATTATGCCACGAGTGCTGTGGTTTTAAGATGCATGTCAAGATAAAACACTACTTTTATCTGTTCGTTTAAGGAGACCATTGGTTCTGTTCCATGTTGTGCTTTGCCCAGTTGTTTTTGTGTCCTGTACCAAAAGCTTTGCACTAGTATTACTTGTTTTCTTTTATCTTAATGAGCCGTTATTTGCTGCCATACCTTAAGTCTTCTATATGTAAATGACCTCTTCATGTGGAAATTGATGTACAGCCCCTTGCTACACTTTTAATCACAACATGCACTGTATTTTTAAGTAAAAGGAACATTCATATCAAAATATTTATAAAAAAAATAAAAACAATAATAATTATACAAAATAGAGTAGGACAAGGGAACAGAAGGCAAAAGGCAAAAAATAAATAAATAAATAAATAAAAACTAAACTAAGAAAGAGTCATTTTTTCAGATACAAAATGCAGAAATAGACAAAATGCAGAAATAGACTATAAGAACAGAGATATACAGAGGAGTGCAAAACTGCAAAATGTAAACAACAATAAAAAAGCTGGTCTCTAGATATGTCTCTACTTGTCTAAAAGGAACAATAGAACATTTTCTACAATATGTTCACTTTGAGTCACTCACACTATTGTTTGATGAAGTTAATTAAACCGAGATTTTAAAAGTTTGCAAATACTTGTTTGGAGATATTTCTAATTGGACATTACAAATAAATGACAAGCAAATAATCTTGACATCACAGCATGAAAACAGCTACAAAAGCATAACATAACATAAACGGTGGAAGATGGGAACAGGACTTGTCCAACAGTGATGAAAGACTTGTGGTTTTCATTCTAGCAAACTATCAAACCTACCCATATGTGAAACTCAAATCACATTCCACCCGCTTGTCTGAAACATTGCAAGTCTTTCAGCTGGTGGATCATGTGAGATATGTGCCACTTCACATTATGAAAACAATGTAATCCGCATGCTTTCAATGCTGCAATGACACTACAAAAGAGCTTATATAAAGTTTCAGTTTCATTATATCTACAGAATTAGGGTTTAGGCCTTAATTCCCACTGGCTGTAACTGAAATATATAACTGAAATATATGTGTGTGTATAAAACCTTTCATTGGAGAATGATCATTCATGGGGGAAATATCATTATGTAAAAAAAAAAAAAAAAAAAAAAAATATATATATATATATATATATATTAGGGGTGTAACGGTTCACAAAATTCACGGTTCGGTTCGATACGATACACTGATGTCACGGTTCGGTTCGGTTCGGTTCGATACGTTTTAGATACAGCAAAATGTAAAAACATCTCAACTTTTCAGAATGCCGCAAGCGCACCGCGGGTCATGTGACAAGAACCAACCAATCAGCTTCAACCTTTCCCGTAACAACGTTGAGAGCTCAGCCAAGATGAAGGAACAGCTGATCATAGTTGTATATGGATTGCAATTTTGAAATAAATTCAGTAGCAGAGCTACTGCAAGCGATTTTTAGAGCTGCAAATCCATTTATCCTTCGCTGAAATTTCCGCGTCTCATGGAGAGAGCACGTCATTGTTGCTTAGCAAAGACAGACGCCTCATGAGCGCTTCTGCCCAAGCGCTTTGGAAAGGAGGAGAAAGACGTGCTTAGCGTTTTCCATGCGTTTTTAGGCACGATATGTGAACGGCCCCTAAGGCGCTCGCTCACTCAGCACGCGCTGAAGGCTCGTTGCAAAATGTCTAATGCGTTTAACAGACCAGAAATATAAGATCCTAAAATAACCAACAGGTCTGGTGTTTGGGTTGGATTCCCTGTAAGCTATAGTGTCTAAATGCTGCAGGGATAGTTTGCTGCGTGCATGTTTCTCCTTTTTTTCGTCTTTTCCCAGATAGTACTGACGCATATATCCCAGATATTCCCGCTGGTTTTTTTTTTTTTTTTTTTTTTTTTTGGTAATCCCGCTGGTGTACCCTGTCATGTTGCAGATGCGACATACCGTTGTTTTTTTTATCCACCACTCTCTTGCCATCACCATTATAGCTTAAAGGGAATCCAAAGTGCACCCAAACACCAGACCTGTTGGTTATTGGAGGATCTTCTCATTTCTAGTCTGTTAAACGCATTGGCTATTTTGCAACGAGCCTTCAGCGCGTACTGAGTGAGCGAGCGCCTGCTGAGTAGCCTAACATAAACATATAAGATGGTGTTTTTTTCTTCTTCGGGAGTGTCAGGGGCGTTGCCTGTTACGTTGTTTGGGTTATTGGGCTACCTTGTTGAACGCATATCATTATATTTCTTTCTCTCGCTTTTTTTTTTTTTCAAATATAATGAATTACTCCAACGAACCGTTCGGTATACATAATGCGTACCGCGTACCGAACCGAAAGCGTCGTACCGAACGGTTCAATACGAATACGCGTATCGTTACACCCCTAATATATATATATTTAATACAGATTGTACACAATTAATTGTCCCATTTTATTCAATATTTTTTGAAACGTCCATTTGCCAAAATAGGAGTTTTCAGATCAGATACCATTGCTTCATCCAGAATCACTCCAGATTCTTCAGATTTCCAGCTCCATGATGGTGCTTCTCCTCTTCAGTTCATCCCACTCGTTTTCTATAAGGTGCAAGTCAGGGAACTGAAATAGCCACAGCAGAAGCTTGGTCTTATTGTCACGCTGCCAGTCTTTGTTTTCCTGGGTGTACCCTTTGTGTCTCATGCTCTCGTTCCCCGAGACTTCCTCTACCTTCTTGTTCTTCTGAGTTCCCCGTTTCATCCGGTTCCCTCTTTTGGTTTTTGTTTGTCTCTCATGACTGTTTATTTTGTATTTACCCTTCCGTTTAAATAAATCCCTTACCTGCACTTGGATCCACCCTCTCTTTGTGTTTCATCTAAACCCTACCGGGACAGAAGGACTCCATCATCAAGGATCCAGCGGTATGTCTGCTGCCATGTACTCATCAGCCAGCAAGCGTAATGGTTTTGAGGGCTCTCGCCTAGTGGTGTTCCGGGGGACCAGGGGAGGTCGCTCCGGAGCAAGCGGTCGAGAGGAGGTCCGGCAGCGATCGCCACTGTGGCCTCCCATCGATCCGAGATTCGGATGGGGGCGGCCATTTCCCCAAGATGTCCCGAGAGGAGAGGGGAAATGCAGATCGGCTGAGCCAGCGCCGTGGTACCAGATGGCCGCCAGTCCTGTACAGCGGCACCAAATGGCCGCCAGCTCAGCGCCACAGCACAAGATGGCCGCCAGCTCAGTCCCACAGCACAAGATTGCTGCCAACTCAGCCCCACAGCACAAGATGGCCGCCAGCCTAGCGCCACAGCCTAAGATGGCCGCCAGCCTAGCGCCACAGCCCAAGGTGGCCGCCAGCCTAGCGCCACAGCCCAAGATGGCCGCCAGCCTAGCGCCACAGCCCAAGATGGCCGCCAGCCTAGCGACACAGCCCAGGATGGCCGCCAGCCTAGCGCCACAGCCCAAGATGGCCGCCAGCCTAGCGCCACAGCCCAGGATGGCTGCCAGCCCAGCACCACAGCACAAGATGGCCGACTCAACGCCACCGACTCTCCATCGTAGAGGGCGGAGGAGGAGACAGGCAGCTACTGTTCCTCAGGACCCGGAGAACGTTCCCGAGCGGGCCGCTGCCATCCATGAGGCCATTCCCGATGCGGTGCCCGCTGCTGTTTCGGAGGCGGTGGCTGAGGCTGTTCCCGATGCGGTGCCCGCTGCGGTTCTGGAGGCCGAGGCGGTGCCCGCTGCTGTTCCGGAGGCCGAGGCGGTGGCCGAGGCCGTTCCCGATGCGGTTCCCGTTGCTGTTCCGGAGGCCGAGGCGGTGGCCGAGGCCGTTCCCGATGCGATGCCTGCTACTGTTCCGGAGGCCGAGGCGGTGCCCGCTGCTGTTCCGGAGGCCGAGGCGGTGGCCGAGGCCGTTCCCGATGCGGTTCCCGTTGCTGTTCCGGAGGCCGGGGCGGTGGCCGAGGCTGTTCCCGAGGCGGTGCCTGATGCAGTTCCCGAGGCGGTGGCCGAGGCCGTTCCCGATGCGGTTCCCGTTGCTGTTCCGGAGGCCGAGGCGGTGGCCGAGGCCGTTCCCGATGCGATGCCCGCTACTGTTCCGGAGGCCGAGGCGGTGCCCGCTGCTGTTCCGGAGGCCGAGGCGGTGGCCGAGGCCGTTCCCGATGCGGTTCCCGTTGCTGTTCCGGAGGCCGGGGCGGTGGCCGAGGCTGTTCCCGAGGCGGTGCCTGATGCAGTTCCCGAGGCGGTGCCCGATGCAGTTCCCGAGGCGGTGCCCGATGCAGTTCCCGAGGCGGTGCCCGATGCAGTTCCCGAGGCGGTGCCCGATGCAGTTCCCGAGGCGGTGCTCGATGCTGTTCCCGAGGCGGTGCCCGATGTGGTGCCCGAGGAGGTGCCCGATGCTGTTCCCGAGGCGGTGCTCGATGCTGTTCCCGAGGCGGTGCCCGATGCTGTTCCCGAGGCGGTGCTCGATGTTGTTCCCGAGGCGGTGCCCGATGCAGTTCCCGAGGCGGTGCCCGATGCAGTTCCCGAGGCGGTGCCCGATGCAGTTCCCGAGGCGGTGCCCGATGCAGTTCCCGAGGCGGTGCCCGAGGCGGTGCCCGAGGCGGTGCCCGAGGCTGTTCCCGAGGAGGTGCCCGATGCAGTTCCCGAGGCGGTGCTCGATGCTGTTCCCGAGGCGGTGCTCGATGCAGCTCCCGAGGCGGTGCCCGATGCTGTTCCCGAGGCGGTGCTCGATGTTGTTCCCGAGGCGGTGCCCGATGCAGTTCCCGAGGCGGTGCCCGATGCAGTTCCCGAGGCGGTGCCCGATGCAGTTCCCGAGGCGGTGCCCGATGCAGTTCCCGAGGCGGTGCCCGAGGCTGTTCCCGAGGCGGTGCCCGAGGCTGTTCCCGAGGAGGTGCCCGATGCTGTTCCCGAGGCGGTGCTCGATGCAGTTCCCGAGGCGGTGCTCGATGCAGTTCCCGAGGCGGTGCTCGATGCAGCTCCCGAGGCTGTTCCCGAGGAGGTACCCGATGCTGTTCCCGAGGCGGTGCCCGATGCTGTTCCCGAGGCGGTGCTTGATGCAGTTCCCGAGGCGGTGCTCGATGCTGTTCCCGAGGCGGTGCCCGATGCGGTACCCGAGGCGGTGCCCGATGCGGTACCCGAGGCTGTTCCCGAGGAGGTGCCCGATGCGGTTCCCGAGGCGGTGCCCGATGCTGTTCCCGAGGCGGTGCCCGAGGCTGTTCCCGAGGCGGTGCCCGAGGCTGTTCCCGAGGCTGTTCCCGAGGCGGTGCCCGATACAGTTCCCGAGGCGGTGACCACAAGGCCGTGGTGGTCTTCTGCTCCGCCCTGGGGGACTCTGGCGGTGACCACGAGGACGTGGTGGTCGTCCGCTCCACCCTGGGGGACTCTGGCGGTGACCACGAGGACGTGGTGGTCGTCCGCTCCGCTCTGGGGGACTCTGGCGGTGACCATGAGGACGTGGTGGTCTTCTGCTCCGCCCTGGTGGACTCCGGCCTCGACCACAAAGACGTGGTGGTCTTCCGCTCCGCCCTGGAGGGCTTTGACTTTGACCACAAGGCCGTGGTGGTCTTCCGCTCCGCCCTGGAGGGCTCTGGCCTTGACCACACGGCTGTGGTGGTCATCTGCTCCGTCCTGGTGGACGCCTCAACATGTCCTTCATGGACTTATGTTTTGTGTTTTTTTGAGTTCTGTTTCTGTCTGTTCCTTTTAGTTTAGTCTGGCCCTCCTTCCCTCCCCCTGAGCCTCCACCTGTCCGCCTCCCTCCTGGACTCCTTGTTTTGTGTTGCACCTTTCCATTTCTCCTGGTTGCTCCTGTCCCTGTTTTCTGTCCCTCCGTCCCTCCCCCTGGTCCGCCGCCGTTCCACCTCCCTCCTGCCTCTTTTTCTGTTGGGGTTTTCCTGGGTTTAGGTGGAGCATCTGGTAGCTGCTCCGTAGGGGAGGGGGTAATGTCACGCTGCCAGTCTTTGTTTTCCTGGGTGTACCCTTTGTGTCTCATGCTCTCGTTCCCCGAGACTTCCTCTACCTTCTTGTTCTTCTGAGTTCCCCGTTTCATCCGGTTCCCTCTTTTGGTTTTTGTTTGTCTCTCATGACTGTTTATTTTGTATTTACCCTTCCGTTTAAATAAATCCCTTACCTGCACTTGGATCCACCCTCTCTTTGTGTTTCATCTAAACCCTACCGTGACACTTATGCCCAGTGACCCATTATTGTGTTGTTTTTAAGGTTTGTTTTTAGATCCAAACATGGCCCATTATAAGATTTCCAACAGAGTCAGGCACTTTTATATTTTTTGTATCTGTTGTTACTTGATATAATCAATGACTACGTTTACATGCAGCCAATAACCCGTTCAAAACCGCGATATTAGCAATAACCCGGTCGCGCACGGCCATGTAAACACCGGCAAAAACCCGGATATGCTCATATCCGTTTTTTTAAAAACCGGGATATTATACCTGGGGTACCCCTTTTCTAACCTGAATATTTGGTCTTTTAAACACGTTTCGGCATATCCCCATCAAAATGTGTGTTCTGCGCATGTTCTATTCGCAAGGAATCTTGGTCTTTTGAGTCTTTGGATACAGGAAGAAGAATCGGAAATGACGCATATTGCGTATTACGTCCAGAAGCTAACCGTGCGTCGCTGTTTACATCGGGATATTGGCGAATGATTACACATTCCATGTATACAGGAGTAACTCTCTCTGCTCACGCATGTAAACGGGTTATCCCGAATGTTTCAGAAACCCAAATAGTGACCTTAACCCGACCATAACCGAATTTTAACAGCATGTAAACGTAGTCAGTGATGCCATGTGACTAAACAAGATGTCCAGGATATAAGCCTAGAACATAAAAAATACAGAAGTATATTTCATTGTACACATTATTTTTGTTACATAAAGAAACATTAGTTACATCTGAAACATAGATGCCAATTCCTTTTGAAGTTCCAGTTGTGTCTGACAATTACAATTATATATATATGCCCGGCCTTACACTCCTTGTGAAGGGTGTCAATGATTGTCAAAGACCATTTTGAAGGCTCAGGACACCTTTACAGGTGTTTTGAGTAGATTAGCTGATTGGCATGTCATCAGATTCTATTTTGTTGAGACAGTGAATTGATGGGTTTTTGTTATATGTGAGCCAAAACCATCACAATTAAAAGAACCAAAGACTTAGAGTACTTCAGTGTGCATTGAGTTTATTTAATACATGAGTTTCACAATTTGAGTTGAATTACTGAAATAAATTAACTTTTCCTCGACATTCTAATTTATTAAAAAGCACCTGTATTAGAGTGGGAGGGTCAGTCAGATGCACAAAATCTATGCACTCATATTTCAGTGTTGTTTTTAATGATAAGGTTAGTCAGTGGTTACTGAGAGCAGGAGTAATGGCTACTTTAGAAAGTGTTTGAGTTTGCCAGGACAGCTATAAAGCCTCAATAAGTCTGCCGAGTGAACTGGTGAATTCATCTTAATGAATGATGCAGAGGAACGTAAACAGGTAAACCCTGACCAATAAGATTACAGATTTACCCACATATGACCTGCATAAACACAGTTCGGAATGCTTTGTAATTTTGTAGTGAAAAACGCGAACCGAACCAAGAAGAAAATGCAACATTATTAAGTCACTGTTTCAGAACAAATCAAATGATCTACAGGTCTGAAAACACCCTTAATACCATCCTTGTATGCTAAAGAGTTGTGAAATAATTAACTTAAATCTGATCTGCTTCAGAGATGAGAGTGCTTTCAGCTCCCAAGTTCAGCGTTTTGTGTAACCTTTTTGTGTAACCTTAGAGCACAAGACTCTGGCTTCCTCTGTCTTCTTTGCAGCTTCTATGAAATAACAAGAGAAAAAAATACTGTCAAGTTCAGCAGTATGATGAATAAATATTAATGGTAACACTTTACAATAAGAAGTCATTTGTTAACATTAATGTATTAACTAACATGAATGAACAATAAACAATATATTAATCATACAATGTATTAATCATTGTTCAAGTTCAAGTTCAAGTCTGCTTTATTGTCAATTTCCACATGTACAGTTCATACATACAGAGAATCGAAATTGCGTTACTCTCAGACCCCGGTGCATACAGATAACATTAACATTTAAGCCTAAAAAAATAACTAGATCAAATATAAAATGTAGATACAATTATACAATAAGGGAATTATAAAAAAGACATATAATAAAAATAAAAGTTAAAGATAAAGTTAAATAAAGCAGCGCAAGGTAAATGAAAGATATAGTGCAAATCAATGAAGTGAACAACAGTGCAGTTAAAGTGCAAAAAAATCACTTATTAAAATATCTTAAGTCTGATTAAAGACTTAGAAAAACTGCTGTTGTTCTGTAGCATATGCAGGAAAAATATTTAAGATAAATTAGCTGTTTATTCGTAAAACCAATCAGCAAGCTCGAATAGTGGAAGCATAGATACAGTTAATATTTTTAGTTATTTAATTATATATATTAAATTATGTTATTATTTAATGACTGAGACATGGCGGCCCACCTGCAATACCATCACAATCCAATAGGGGGCAGCGGCCCACAGGTTAAAAACCACTGACATGTGTTGTTATCATAAGAGTTAATTTTAAATATTGCGGTTATCGCTTGTTAATGTTAATAAAAAGAGTCATTCGTCGTTCATGTTAGTTTGCAGTGCATTAGTTTACAAACAAAACTTAATGTTGTGAAAATATAGTTCATAATTATTTATGTTATGTATATATGTTAACTAATCTAATTAACTAATGTTAACTAATGAACTTTATTGAAGAATGACCGCAGAAGTATATGAACACAGAAAACCGCTCTTAATAGGTTATTATAAAGTTTCCCATTCTATGACTAGTCAAATAATGGCAACTTACTCTGCTTAACACAACTCTCCTCAGAGTAGCTAGTGCTGCGTCTTCTTCTTGTGTGACAAGCATCAGCTTATGACACAATACTCCCACCTGGGAGCTCAACCAGGTACTGGTGCTAGAGTATTTACATGTGGCAGTGGTTCCCAACCTTTTTTAATTCGCGGTCCACACAACCAAAAACATATGTTTGCGTGACCCACTGTTAAAAACAAATAACTGCCCCGCTATTGTTGGGTTAATAACTTAATCCTAAGAAGCTAGATTGTTAACTGTCTTTATTGAATGAACTGGCAATTAACAGAAAATAACTCGGGCTGGCAAAACTGCTGTTGTTCTGTAGCATATGCAGGAAAAATATTTAAGATAAATTAGCTGTTTATTCTTAAAACCAATCAGCAAGCTCGAATAGTGGAAGCATAGTTACAGTTAATATTTTTAGTTATTTAATTATATATATTAAATGATGTTATTATTTAATGACTGAGACATGGCGGCCCACCTGCAATACCATCACAATCCAATAGGGGGCAGCGGCCCACAGGTTGAAAACCACTGACATGTGTTGTTATCATAAGAGTTAATTTTAAATATTGCGGTTATCGCTAATACCAGTATATTGTCACACAATAAATTAACACGATATCGTACCTTTGGTAGTCATAAATAAACCTGCACTGTTATTCCTTCTGATATTATATTTAAAAACAAAAACAAAACAAAACAAATCACAACATAAGAATAAGAATTTACTCTTGGACAGCTGGCTGTAGGTGGACAGTGAGAATTGTTACTACAGTTAAAAAAATATTACAAAATCTCTGGTAATAGCCAACAGATGCGATATATCCAGTAGTGTAATAGTGAACGAAAAGAGGCAACACAAGTAATATAATGAAACAATTACTAAAAAAAAACACAACATATACCTCAAGCAATGCGCTGCATTATGTCTCGCGGCTCTAGCTCCAACTGCAACTCGAAAGACACATTCACATCAAATGTCAATTCTTCAAAAAACTTCATATCTTTTTGCACCAAATAGTATCGATAACAGTATCGATAAGTATCGTGTAGGTAAGCAGTATCAATACAATGATACCCATCCCTACCCTCTTCAAATTTCTGCTACACGACAAGCACGTACTGGTCCGGATGGACAGTACTCCAACCATTGCTTACATCAACCCCCAGGACGGTCTAAACTTATGTCACATGTTGCAACTCACCCGACATCTACTCCTTTGGAGTCAGAAGCATCTGAGGTCGTTTCATTCTGTTCACATCCCAGACGAGCTCAGTCGTGCTGCCAATGAGGTCTCTAATCAGCCTGCCCTTTTGGGAGAATGACGACTCCACCCCAAGACAGTCCAGCTGATTTGGAAATGCTTCAGGGATGCTAAAGTAGACCTGTTTGCCTCTCCGGACATTGCCAGCTGTTCTACTCCCCGTCCGAGGGGACCTTCGGCATGGATGCACTGACACACAGCTAGCCTCACACCGGTTTTACACAGACAGGTAAAACTGGTGGAAGTGAAAGTAGCGGCCATTACTGAATTTCCTGTACCTGTTACCCGGCGGGAGATAAGACAATTCTTAGGTAACATTATACTGTAGAAAGCAGTCCGGAGTTACGAATGACAATCAAGTATGGTGACAGCATTCACTTTATGAAAATCTGAAAGAACAGAAATGGAAAGAACCATCAGGTTTATCAACCAAAAGACAGGGAGAACTCCACAAACTTCAGCTATGGTGAGCTAAACCATTGTAGCATTTGGACCAATCAGACACACAATTTTTCATCAGATTTTACAAATAGTCACAAACCCCTCACCCAATACACTTACTGGGTGTCTGTATATCTGTGAATGACTCCAGGCCCCTGGTTCCATGGCAACCAATCTGATAACACTAGTTTTATTGCTCCAAGAAATGCGGGCAGAGCAACACTCACTTCATTTCCTCTTAGGAAAGACACATAATGCCTTTAAAATGGATTCTTCTCTAAGTTCATAAGAAAACTTTAAATGAACTCACACATCTTTCAGATCACTGTGTATATTAGTGCTGTTCTTGTATATTGTTTGGATGAATTTTACTGTTTCATGCATGCGTATGATAGATCACTAGTTAATATCACCTCATGTATACCATGTTTTGTCTCTATCAAATAGTCTTCTGATGATCTAAATGAGAGTGTATATTTTATGTATTAAAAAATCTGGCACCCTTTGTTGACATGACCTTAAAGGGAGTTAACTAGTTAACAGGTCTGGGTGTGGGTGCCACAGCGTGCCCTCCTCTGAGAAAGGAGATCATTCCTCAGAGGAATATGTCAAGGAGGAGCATCGCAAGGAACATCAGTTCTGTGAACCAAGTCCGACTGGGCCAGTATGGTGCTACTAAGAGGACCTGCTCCTCGTACTTCCTGACCTTGGACAATGTCTGTGCGAGAAGGCTCACTGGGGGAAATGCATACTTTTGAAGGCCACGAGGCTAGCTGTGTGCCAGTGCATCCATGCCGAAGGTCCCCTCGGACGGGGAGTAGAACAGCTGGCAATGTCCGGAGAGGCAAACAGGTCTACTTTAGCATCCCTGAAGCATTTCCAAATCAGCTGGACTGTCTTGGGGTGGAGTCGTCATTCTCCCAAAAGGGCAGGCTGATTAAAGACCTCATTGGCAGCACGACTGAGCTCGTCTGGGATGTGAACAGAATGAAACGACCTCAGATGCTTCTGACTCCAAAGGAGTAGATGTCGGGTGAGTTGCAACATGTGACATAAGTTTAGACCGTCCTGGGGGTTGATGTATGCAATGGTTGGAGTACTGTCCATCCGGACCAGTACGTGCTTGTCGTGTAGCAGAAATTTGAAGAGGGTAGGGATGGGTATCATTGTATTGATACTGCTTACCTACACGATACTCATCGATACTGTTATCGATACTATTTGGTGCAAAAAGATATGAAGTTTTTTGAAGAATTGACATTTGTTGTGAATGTGTCTCGCGAGTTGCAGTTGGAGCTAGAGCCGCGAGACATAATGCAGCGCATTGCTTGAGGTATATGTTGTGTTTTTTTTTTGTAATTGTTTCATTATATTACTTGTGTTGCCTCTTTTCGTTCACTATTACACTACTGGATATATCGCATCTGTTGGCTATTACCAGAGATTTTGTAATATTTTTTTAACTGTAGTAACAAATCTCACTGTCCACCTACGGCCAGCTGTCCAAGAGTAAATTCTTATTCTTATTTTGTGATTTGTTTTGTTTTTGTTTTTAAATATAACATCTGAGACTGCTGTTGCTTAGTTTTGTAATGAAAGCCCACACCTTCGAACGTTTCACTCTTGTCATGATGACTGACTGCTGCGCACATACACACACACACACACACACACAGTAGAGCTGAAGATCTTTGCCCGGACCCGACAGGACCCGATTGGACCCGACGGGTTTGGTCGGGTTCAGGCTTAATTTATATCGTCTTACGCGGGCTCAGGTCGGGCTCGGGCTTGCGCTCCGGTCATGTGATGTGTTTCGGTTAGCATGAGAAAGATGCAAAAATGGATGCTGAGTAGGTGTAATGGAGGCTTGCCTCTGGCGATTACGTTTTGGTTGCACTAGCAACTAAAGCAAAGTCTGAGGTGTGGAAAATTTTGACCATGTTTATAATGAGAATAATAAGTGAATAATGATGCACCTTCAGTGAACGCAGGAACACGCTGAAGCCATCTACAGTGGATTAAATCATTTTCCTCCACAAAAACAAGTAGGCTTAGCCTAATGTCTGTGAGAAAAGGTTTTTCAGATGATAACTAAATATTCATTGAGTCTTAATGTGGACAGAGTATTTATGCTAATGTTGGCATTATTCTTTTTTTAAATGTCAGCTGCTAGTGGCGAAGAAAATCCGGTGGAGCCTTTATCTTAATTTCGT
Source organism: Carassius gibelio (assembly GCF_023724105.1). Taxonomy (NCBI): domain Eukaryota; kingdom Metazoa; phylum Chordata; class Actinopteri; order Cypriniformes; family Cyprinidae; genus Carassius; species Carassius gibelio. The sequence continues at coordinate 5,491,324 of NC_068409.1, forward strand.
CATTACCAAATACCCATCTTAATTTAAAATGTATCTTAATTTAATTTGTTAAAAAAAGACTTGTTTTTATTAGTTTGTTGGTCTATTTATAGGCTAAATGAGCTTTTTCGTGCTTTTAAAAAGCTGTCAATCAAAACGTACTTGTCGGGCTCGGGTCCTGTCGGGCCTAAATTTTAAGCCCCGATTACAGCTCTAACACACAGCACAGACATTGGATATGTCGAGCAAATGTCGGCCACATATTTCAGTGAAGGTAAATGACAAACAGCAGTTTCTAATTTGTCATTAACATTGAAGTATACAGAGATAAAACAATGCAAGTGTCTGATTCTCAGTACCCATCTCTAGAAGCGGTGCAGAGTAAGTCATACTGATAGCAACTCAAGGGAATTGATATGGAACTGCAGATGAGGGACTTTCAAGGTGCCTAATGCTGCATGCCCATTGCACATGGGCCCCCATCCTATGGCAGAAGCATATGTTGAAACAACACAAGCCTGAAGACTTGCACTATGGGTACTACTTCCTGCTGAAAATCAAGGTCTGACCACGTGCTAAAGGTCTGGTGGCATGACGGGATGATTGAGACCCGGAGTGGGGGTGGGCTGCTTGGTGAAGACACGAGTCAACAGAGACAGCCTGAAGGGGAGGACCTTGTACTGATATGTTTTCCTCTCAAATAAGAAGCAGAGAAACAGTCTTTGTCAAGTAAAAAATTAGACATGAAAGTACACTCCTTCAGGTCGATGGCTGCAAACTAATCGTGTGAACGAATGCATCGAAAGATATGTTTCTGCATTAACATTCTGAACGGGAGCATGTAAAGTTCCCGATTCAGTACACAGTGGGCACTTGACATGGAATCCCTTACTGTAACCCTCAGATCAAAAAGTAGTCTTCCGCTGGTGGGAGGAACTAGAATGAGGCATGGGGAGGGGGACTCCTCCTCATTTGATGAAAAGGAGCATCGATTGCAACATCGCTATGGTCATGTCCCTGCAATGAGAAAATGAGTCATCCACGAGCGCTGCCTCAGGCCCAGGCACAAAATTCAGCGATCGTGATCATCAGATGCAGCAAGGAAGCGACCACATTCAGAAATGCACGAGTGGAAGGCCATCTTTAAAAAGGCACCGTGTCACTCATGGAGCTCTTTAAGATTTGCTATTTAGAAAATAAACTCATACTCCCTCAGGAGAGGTTGCAGCAGAGTCGCAGTTTGAGGAGCTGGAGTACACCATCCAAACACCACCAGCAGCACTAGACCAACAACCACCACTGTCATGCAATAACACTGACACGAATCGTTTGAATGCTGTCTTTTAGATACTCTGCTTAGTAACCAGACCAGCTGAAAGGCTTGGTTCCAAAGCGAAAAGCTGAATATGTGACTGCATGCCATCTCCTTATATACCCATGCTGCAGGGCGGGGTGTGTGACGCGAAGATTGTATGCATTACATGGATCTAGCTCCGCTTCTTCAGCCATGCCTTGTTCCCAATAGTTAAATGTTCCCAGCCTAGATCACATGCAGCATAGCCATACGGTTCCCTCAAATAATAATTAAAATAAATCTACTGAATTTGCTCTCACTTTCTTTTTCTTTCTGTGATGTAATATGATCTGTATATCCAGATCGTATAGTCAAACTCAACATCTTCCTTTACATCATCCTCAACATGGGAGTCTGCTTTAGCAGTAATAGCTTTTACAATTATCACATTCTGTTCGCTACCCAAGGATCAGAACGCCACATCAGTTGAACCAAGGAACATACTAGAGTTCTCTCAACTCTGAACTCTACTGCTGAGTTTTTGCAGCTCAAAGTTTGCAGCAAAATTTGTGGAGCCCCCTCTTATCCAGCATCAGCTTGCTCTATCATCACCCCACTACAAACTCAACCAACTTCCTCTCACATGACATTCCCATTCAGCCACTTATCTGCAGAAGTACCCCTCCTCTCGTTATTACAAAGCCAGCAGGCCCCTCAAGACATATTTCAACCTCCAAAGGTGTCGAAAAAGAGGCCATCAGATATCACCAGTGCCTTCAATGTCTTACCCATCAATCAAGAGTTCTGGCACCTTTTCATCTTTTCTCCTTTCCTGAAAAGGAGCCTACTACTAGAGCTGTAGTCAAGTCCGGCTTTGTCGAGTCCAAGTCAAGTCCAAGTCCAGGACTAGTCGAGACCGAGTCAAGACCGAGTCCAAAGAGGTTCGAGTCCAAGTCAAGTCCAAGTCCAAAAGTTTCGAGTCCAAGTCCAAGACCAAGTCCAAATGAAAGAAAAAAGGGTCCTCTTCAAGACCACATACTTAACTACTGATAATGTTTGTGATGCGAGAGAAAGCATATCTCCTATTCTAAGAAAATCATTTTACATTATTATTTGTAATGATCAATAAGCATGTGCAAAGTAACAACTCTGTAGGACAGGGATCTCCAAACTACATCCTGGATGGCCAAGGTCCTGAAAAGTTTAGCTCCAACTGGCCTTAAAACACCTGGAAGATTAGTGTGTCTAGTAAGAGCTTGAATGTGTATAATTAGGGTTAAAGCTAACAGGGGCGTTGAACAAGATCCTGGGCCCTATGCATAGGCAGTCCTGATGGGCCCCCATGGCCCCCACCCATGAAAATATCCAGGTAAAAAATATATATTTCAGATTCATACTTTTCAAGGGCCCTCTCTTCCTTTGGGGCCTTGCTAATGAGTACTGGTTTTACCCCCAGTCCGACCCTGGGAGCTAAACTTGGATAAACAAACAAAGTTTGGAACTGTAAGGTCAAATAATTTTGATGTACTTTATTTTTTGTTGACATTATATCTGTGGTCAAAAATGTATATGACTATGCCTAATTGGCACAGTGCACAGACACACGCAAAGCTCGGGATATGACAAATGCGCGCAGCAAGGCTAGAATGGATACGTTTGGCTCTACTGGACATGCGCACATAAATACAGCAAAATTTTTGTCATACTGTACTAGGGCTTGCATAGACTAGTCAAGCTCTGTCGGAAACAATCAACTACTCCAGCATGCATTAACCATAATGCATACAAAGTGTTTGCAAGTACGACGTGAATTTTAGAATTATAATATTGCGTGGAGCTGTTACTATATGACCTTATCTATGTTGCATGTAAAAATAAAATATGTAATGTAATAATTAGGGTTGTGCCAGAAGCCGAATACCTTATTCGGAATGGCTCGGATAATGGCTTAAAAAATGAATAACGCTCAAGCAATAATTCTGCTTGAATACTCGGCTAAAGCTGACAGAGTCTGGTGTTTGCTAGATAACAGGTGAGCCAGGGCATCAGCGCCAGAAGTGAATGAATGTAAACTTTATGAGTGAAAAGAGAGCAAATCAAACACCGCATTGTTGTCGCCTCTCTGTTTATCTCTCAGAAATCAGAGCGTTGCAAGAGTAATTTTACCTATAATAATACATCATAGCTACACGTTATATTATTTGTATATATTTAAAAGGCAAATATTGAAAGCTTAGGCTACCATGATACGAATGAATGGAATAAGCACAACGCGCTCACCAATCAAACAGCCGCGCTGCGCGTCTCAGTCTCTCAAAAACCAAATCAGTTCTCTCTCAAGAGTAGGATAATAATCAGCTTCGATACGGATACATTGTCTACTTGTCCTACATGTTTGCATATGTAACCCCTCTCACCCGGGTCCTCTCTGACGCTCCTCACACTCACTCCGAGCGGGGCTCGAACCCGGGTCTTCCGGCATGGGAGGCGGACGCACTAACAAGGAGGCTAAATGGCTACAGCCACTAGCGCGTCTCTTGAGATCGGGGAGTGAGGTTTACCTGCACAGCACTACTCGCTGGCCTCCGTTACACTCACCCCCCTAAACCTCACTCCCATCCGGGTCACGGCACCAATGTAACCCCTCTCACCCGGGTCCTCTCTGACGCTCCTCACACTCGCTCCGAGCGGGGCTCGAACCCGGGTCTTCCGGCATGGGAGGCAGACGCACTAACAAGGAGGCTAAATGGCTACAGCCACTAGCGTCTGTCGCTAGTGCGTCTCTTGAGATCGGGTAGTGAGGTTTACCTGCACAGCACTACTCGCTGGCCTCCGTTACAAATATTTACCTTTTGCTGGTTTGCGCACATCTGTTTAGTGAAGTTCATTAACATTAAGACTCGCTCAAAGTGTTCCTGCGTAATGAGAATGTGTGCACTGAATGGATTCAGTCGTGTTCAAATGATCACTAAACGTATGTCATGACATCTCTCTGCTTGCATGATAAATATTATTTTAGAAATTCATCATTATTTCAGTTTAACACGACATACTTGTTCAGTGATAACTACGAAAAAATATATAAAAAGTCATAACAGTCTTATCAAGTAACTGTACGATGTTGTATCCGAATGCAGATAGGAAAAATTTTGTGATTGTTACAGATACAAATACTTGCTGTTACATGAAAATTTAAATATGTAATGTCATATATAAAGTATATATAAAATGTACATATGTAATTGTTGCATAAGGCTATACATTAATACGCGTTTATTGATAAAAAAAGAGGCTATCTAGGCTATCAAAGGCTATCTAGGTGTAGACGTTAATAAAACACAATCTAGCAGGTAGAAAATTAAATTAGAAACATCTAAACTTTTCAGGTCGCAGTAAGTGCACCACTGGTCATGCACATCCTTTCCCGGAACAATACTGAAAGCTAAGGCAAGATGGAGAAACAGATGATCATAGTTGTACAAGGATAGCCATTTTTTTAATTAATCTATAAGCAGAGCTATTGCAAGTGATTTTAAGTGTTGGAATTCCATTTATTCTTTGCTGAAACTTCTGCGTCATCATGGAGAGCGGGTCATGGTTGCCCAGCAACAGCAGACGCCACTGGAGCGCAAGCGCAGGCTACAGATTGCTTTGGAAATAAGGAGAGCGGCGCACCAAACGTTTTCCACACGTTTTCAGTCGCGACATCATGCAAATGTGGTTTTGTTTTGAAGGAGAAATTTTTTATTTTATTTTTTTGCTGGACTCGGTCGAGACCAACTAGAAGACTTGGCGAGTCCAATGGCCAAGTCCGAGACAAGTCCGAGTGCAAATTCAACGAGTCCGAGACAAGTCCGAGACGACAGAAAAATGTCTCGAGTCCGGACTCGAGTACTACAGCCCTACCTACTACTTTGCAGTATGCCTCACTCTCGGCTGCAGAAGTAGCCCCAAGATATTTAACTCTCTCTCAGAAGCACTATGCTGGATACTACTTAATAATTACATACTCCCTTATGTCATCCACCTTCTACTTCTACTTTCTAGTAGTTACACCTCCATCAGCACCACCATGATCAAGGCTCTCCACCCTTATGGAAGTCTTCAACAAACTTGGCGTCCCCCAATCAGAAGAGAAAACCTCTGGGCTTGGCACCTCCATTGAGTTTTATGGCATCACTCTCAATTCGGTTTCCTTTCAAGCATCTCTGAATTTCACAAAAATCCTCTTCAAGTTCTTACTCTCAGACAGTTGCACAAAGTGACAGCTACTAGCCCTTCTATGCCACCTCAGTTACACCATAGGGATTATCACTCAAGGAAAATATATCTTGTCAAATCTCCTGTCAAAAGTTGCAGCCATTCCGTCTCTCCATGGCAGAGCCATGTTAGACGACGCATGCAAAATGGAAATGCACCTCTGGCAACAATTTCTCTCATCCTGGAATGGCTTATTTTTATACAATGAATATCTCATTAATCCCCCACAATGTGTGACTGTATATAGATGCCACACCCTCCATAGCCATCTATGGAGGATGCTCGTTCACCTCCAAATGGCCCACAGAGTTTTCTTCTATTAGCTCACAGTCAGGCTCCTTCTCTTCAGCACTCTTTGAAACATACCCCATAGCCATCCTTTGGGGGAATGAATGGTCAAGGAAATCAGTTCTCATTGACTCAGCCATAGTAGAAATCATCATAAAAAAAGAACACGTACAACAGCTAGCATGCCATTCATGTGCAAACTAGTTTATTGTCGATACTAGTTCCTTCTCACATACTAGACATCGTATCGCTCTCACTGACTCACTGTCTCGTTCCTCTTTAAATTGTTCTAGTATGTATGCTCCAGACTCAAAACCCAATAATTTCCCCCAAATCCACTTTTCATCACAGAAACTGAGAAAGTGGCCACAAGGTTCTAGTTCAGTAAACACTTCAACCAAATTCTTAGGGTCTCCAGTATATCTCCAGAACACTATTCAATATATTATTTTCACATTGGCACAGCGAGCTCTGGGTATCTCAGATGAAACAATCAGAATACTCTGACACCTGGTCATGACAAGCATATGATCTTAAAATCAAAATAATCTTAACGACATTCTCCAAGCCCACGTTAACCTTAGCTGTCTCCGCCCCACATTACCGAGACAGTACCCCCATCCTGAGTCTCTCTGGGCCACCAACGGATGCCCAGATCTACCAATCATCCTTTTCCCTTTTCATAACTCCTTCCACTTTCATCTCTACATTATTCAATAAAGACATTTGCAGTGTGGCGGTGTCCTTGCTAGTGAATGCACAATATAAGTGAAATGCCTTTGATAAGACCGCCCCAAAAAATCTAGTGTGAATCATCTCTAAGTGTTCGAGGTCTGGATATTGCATTTTAACAACATAACTTTGATTCAGCTTTTGTTTAGTCTAACTCCTGCATATGGCCAATAAACATTTATCTTGAGTCTTTATTCATTCTTATTCACCTGTTTGAACCTGACTGTTGGCTATAATCATATCAAAATTGTCCATATATGTATTATTTTGTAGACAGAGAAGGCTTTGAATATGTATTTGAATACAGTGAGATTCATGTGCTCAGGGACCATTAACAGATTTTGTCATGCCTGTCATGTCAAAAGTGCAAACAGATGTGCACACAAAAGGCTCTTCACAATCATGTTTTTTTAATTTGTTTTGTAAAGAGTAAAGACTACCAAATTGTGGCGGGGGAGGCGTGGTTTAGCGAGGTCTGCAACGGGAGAGAGGGTGAAGAGATCAGCGGTGGTAAGAGGGTTAAGTGAGAGACAAATGACACCTGCTTCTCATTTCAGTGATGGGCGTGGGGAAGCAGTATTTAAGCCGGCCGCTTTCCAGAAACGAGAGAGAGAGATCTGAGGGCTTGTGGGAGGACGCAGCAGACGGAACGCAAGAAGCCAAAGTGAATGTGGATTATTTTTTGATGCGCATGTGGCGCGAGTTTGTTTTTGTTTCTTACTTTATTTACGTACAATAAAGTTCCCACGAGCCTCAGTAAGCTGACCCTGGTCTCCTTCCTTCTCTGCCATACGAACATTGTTACACTGGTGCCGAAACCCGGGAAGGAAGGAGAACGCCGCCGCCATGCAAACCCCGTCAGGAGCATCGGGAACGCCGTTTGTGGAGCTCATTACATCGCTCGCGGGCCTGCATCAGGAACAACATCAAGCCCTGCTGGAGCTGCGAGCCAACCACGAACATCGGTTCCAGGCAATGATGCAGGTCCAGCGGGAGGACCGCGAGCTGTTCCGGATCCTGCTGGACCGGGAGGTTCGGACGAGGGCAGCCTCCCCCAGTTCCAGCCCTGCTGCCCACATGCCTCTGACAAAGATGGGGCCAACGGATGATCCGTAAGCGCTCCTCGATCTTTTTGAGAGGACGGCCGAGGCGTGTGGGTGGCCAGAGGACAGCTGGCCGGTCAGAATAATTCCTCTGCTATCTGGGGAGGCCCAGAAGGCTGCTCAACAACTGCCTGTCCAGAACCTCCTGGTATATGCAGACTTAAAAAGAGCAGTGCTCCAAAGGGTCGGCCTCAGCCCCGAGCAGCACCGTCAACGCTTTCGGTCGCTAGAACTGACTGAAGCTGGCCGGCCCTTTGTCTTAGCCCAGCAGCTCCGGGACTCGTGCCGCAAATGGCTGTTGGCCGGAGGAAGTGACGCCGAGACCATTATCAACACCGTGGTGCTGGAGCAGTTCATCTCACGACTCCCGAAGAGGACTGCTCAGTGCGTCCAGTGCCACTGGCCGGCGTTGCTGGATCTGGCCATCCAACTTGCGGAGGATCAGCTGGCGGCGTGTTCCGGGGTCGGCGAACCCCTTCCATCTGTCTCTCTCTCTCTCTCTCTTCCCCCCTCTCTCTCTCCTCTTGCTGCAAAGCCTGTCCCTCTACACAAGTCCCGGTTCGCAGGGCCACCAAGGGCCGCACCCCGCTGGAGAAAAGGGGCGGAGTCGGCAACGATGTCACGGGGTCCTACCAGAGGAATGGGGCCGCCACACGGGGAGGGTCTGGTTGAGCTACCTACTGATTCCCCACTTCAATCACCTGACCCCCTTCACGTGGTGGCGGGAAGGCCTGGGCCGGCCTGCTGGCGTTGCGGGGATCCAGGCCATTTCTTGGACCGGTGCCCGGTCATGGAGGTGGGGACATTGGTCCGGATCCCAGACGACCAGCAGGCTGCCACCGATCAAGCCGGGTTGTATCAAATACCTGTGAGTATTAAGGGGGGTACCTATCAGGCTTTGGTGGATTCAGGTTGCAACCAGACCTCCATCCATCAAAGCCTGATACAATCCGGGGCATTGGATACGGGCCGCGTGTTTAAGGTGAGGTGTGTGCACGGGGATATAGTGGAATACCCTGTAAAAACCATATGAATCAAATTTAGGGGACAAAAGCATTATGTGGAGGTGGCCGTTAGTCCGCGCCTCCGGCATCCACTAATCTTGGGGACCAATTGGCCAGCTTTTGAACAATTATTGGGGTGCTTAACAGTGGATGCCTCTGGGAAGAAGAGAGGCCCGGAGGGAGGGGCGAGCGCTCAGGTAGGAGAATCTGTACCAGGACCCAGTGGGGAAGCTTCAGAGGAACCGAGCGATTTGGCCAGGCTAAACCTTTCCAATCGCGATGACTTTCCTCTGGAGCAGTCCCAGGATGAAACCCTTAAACATGCATTCGAGCAGGTCCGTTCCATCGATGGGCAGGCCCTCCATCCTGACCGCCCGCTCTCCTATCCGTATTTTGCCGTTATTAAAGACCGGTTGTATCGAGTGACCCATGACACTCAGACAAAGGAAGATACAACCCAATTATTAGTACCTAAGAGCCGTCGGGAAATGCTTTTCCAGATGGCACATTGTAATCCAATGGCAGGGCATCTAGGTATGACAGCCACGCTAAATCGTCTAATGACCCGATTTTTTTGGCCGGGCATTCACGAGAACGTCCGCAGATGGTGCGGGTCATGTCGGGAATGTCAGTTGGTGAACCCACCGGCCACCCCAAAAGCGCCATTGCGCCCTATACCTCTAGTGCAGGTCCCCTTCATCGGGCCATTAGAACGATCCGCACGAGGACATCATTTTGCGTTAGTCATAGTGGATTATGCAACACGATATCCCGAAGCAGTGGCGCTCCGCAACATCTCGGCGAAGAGTGTGGCGGACGCCCTGTTTCGCTTAATCCCCCGCGTGGGAATCCCAAAAGAGATTCTTACGGACCAGGGCACCGCGTTTATGTCACGCACGTTACGCAAATTATACGAATTATTGGGCATTAAATCGGTACGGACCAGCGTCTATCACCCACAAACGGACGGACTGGTCGAACGATTTAATCGCACTTTGAAAACAATGATTCGTAAATTCGCCCAAGAAGACGCAAAAAATTGGGATAAATGGCTAGAGCCCCTCTTATTCGCTGTGCGCGAGGTCCCCCAAGCCTCCACTGGGTTTTCCCCGTTCGAGCTTCTTTACGGACACCAGCCCTGCGGGGTGTTGGACGTCCTGAAAGAAACTTGGGAGGACGGACGTTCGGATAGCAAAAATGAAATTCAATATGTCATGGACCTGAGGGCAAAACTCCATACACTGGGGCGGCTCTCAATGGAGAATTTGCTCCAGGCCCAGGGCAGACAAAGCAAGCAGTATAACAGGGGAACTAAGCTCTGAGAATTTGCACCGGGAGATAAAGTGCTCGTATTACTGCCGACAACCAGCTCCAAATTATTATCAAAGTGGCAAGGACCCTTTGAGGTCACACAGCGAATAGGCGATCTCAATTATGAAGTAGTACGAACAGACAGAGGCGACTCCAGGCAAATTTACCACCCCAACCTCCTTAAAAAATGGAGCGAAGAGGAGTCAGTGTTGCTAGCGACAGCGGTGACCGGAGAGGAGGATCTCGGGCCAGAGGCGGTCATTAAAGAAAAGTCCCTCGCCCTGGCCCCGGGAGGGGATCACCTCTCGCCCTCGCAGCTCACTGACATTGGACAATTACAGTCCGAATTTGCAGACATGTTTTCGCCTCTACCTGGTCGTACTAATCTAATTCAGCACCATATTGAGACGGAGCCGGGCGTGGTGGTTCGCAGCCGGCCATATAGATTACCTGAACACAACAAAAAAGTGGTTCAGACAGAATTAGAAGCGATGCTGGGGTTAGGAGTAATCGAGGAGTCCCACAGTGATTGGGCAAGCCCGATTGTTTTGGTCCCTAAAACGGACGGCTCGGTGCGGTTTTGTGTGGACTATCGCAGGGTGAATGCAGTGTCAAAATTTGATGCTTATCCAATGCCACGGATTGACGAGTTGCTCAATCGGTTAGGTACGGCTCATTTTTATTCGACATTGGACTTGGCAAAAGGATATTGGCAGATCCCCTTATCTCCCATGTCTAGAGAAAAAACAGCCTTCACCACGCCGTTTGGTTTACACCAATTTGTGACGCTTCCATTCGGCTTGTTCGGGGCCCCCGCTACGTTCCAGCGTCTCATGGATCGAGTGCTGCGTCCGCATGCTGCATATGCCGCCGCTTACCTGGATGATATTATCATTTATAGGTGCGTCCCCAAATTGACAAGATGGCAGCTATTGCGACTTGCCCCAGACCTAAGACCAAAAAGGAGGTGAGGCAGTTCCTGGGGCTGGCGGGATATTATAGAAGGTTTATTCCTGGTTATTCGGACCTCACTAGCCCCCTGACTGACCTCACTAAAAAGGAGGTACCAGATACGGTCCAATGGACGGAGCGGTGCCAACAGGCCTTTACCCAGGTTAAGGCTGCCCTGTGTGGTGGACCGCTCCTGCACTCTCCTTACTTTTCTCTCCCCTTTTCTTTGCAGACTGACGCGTCGGACAGGGGGCTGGGCGCGGTCCTGTCCCAGGAGGTGGGGGGGGGGGGATCGCCGGGTGCCGTACATTAGCCGGAAGAGACAAAAGTAAAAGTAAAGCACCATAGAGAAGGAGTGTTTGGCCATCAGGTGGGCGGTCCTCACCCTTCGATACTACCTCCTGGGCCGGGAATTCACCTTCTGCTCAGACCACGTGCCCCTCCAGTGGCTCCACCGCATGTAGGATACCAAAGCGCAAATCACCCATTGGTATCTAGTTTTACAGCCATTTAAGTTCAAGGTGATTCACAGACTGGGGGCGCAGTTGGCTGTAGCCGACTTCCTCTCCAGGAATGGAGGGGGGGGGGGCTGCAGGCCAGATGGCTCCCCGGCCTGAGTCGGGCGGTGGGGGTATGTGGTGGGGGAGGCGTGGTTTAGCGAGGTCTGCAACGGGAGAGAGGGTGAAGAGATCAGCGGTGGTAAGAGGGTTAAGTGAGAGACAAATGACACCTGCTTCTCATTTCAGTGATGGGCGTGGGGAAGCAGTATTTAAGCCGGCCGCTTTCCAGAAACGAGAGAGAGATCAGAGGGCTCGTGGGAGGACGCAGCAGACGGAACGCGAGAAGCCAAAGTGAATGTGGATTATTTATTGACGCGCATGTGGCGCGAATTTGTTTTTGTTTCTTACTTTATTTACGTACAATAAAGTTCCCACGAGCCTCAGTAAGCCAACCCTGGTCTCCTTCCTTCTCTGCCATACGAACATTGTTACACAAATATATTTGTACACTGCTAAAATTGATCTGTTAGATATGAATAAATTTATAGTCAGAGAACATGCACAGAGTGACTGTGTGCCAATTAAAAGCCTACAGTGAGATTTCATTTCATGAGCATAATAAATTTATCAAAAGGTCTGTCATATTTCCTCAGTGAAGATAAGGCTGATAGTATGAGTGGCTGTGTACATTGAGTCTGTGTGCTTTAATTAATAGCCTCAGGGGTTGAGAGCTGAGATCATTCTAGATCTCCAGAGGAGAGAGCAGTTAATTAGAAAATGTGAATATGTATCAGTGGTTTTTACAAAAAATAAATGCAGAAGTGCCCAGTATGTTGTTTCCATAAGAGTGTTGATATTCATAATTAAGTGTATGTAATATTTTTGATTGCAAATATTCTGCTACAGAGACTTTCTATTAAGTCTCTTTAATACCAATTTATATTATATAAAAATTTAATAATTTAGTTTGTTTAACCTATCACTGTTTAACATTTCATGAATATGTGTGGAATAATGGTGTACGTAAGCAACATATCTATTTTCACAAAGTGCAAATAGCCAGCCTTCTTGGCAGAGGTGATTTAGACATTTTTGGCATGCGGCTGCTTGAGCCCAATAAAATCCTGAAGAAACCCATCCAGAACCGGCTACAGTGTCATGGAGTGTAAATCTACCTGTGTAGATCAAATCTATCCCTGTTTATATCAAATCAAAATGAAGAACATTTTCCAAATGTACAAATAAAGTGCCTAAAGGGTATTTTATAGGCTTATAATTGAAAATGGATATTGTGTCCTCATGTTGATTAGGCGGGCTGGCACAACCGTGAAGCAACTGTGATGCACATTGTTACCATGATCAAAATTGGGGCTCCATTCCTGGACTATAAAGGAAACCTTCACTAATTACCAGGTACAGTATGGTTAGGGGTAGGGGTAGATTTAAAGGATAAGGTAGCATCCATTTATGATTTTATTAAACAATCATATAGACACAGAACTGAATATTTACACTGAAAATGCTGTTTGATAATGTACAATAATTCACTGAGGTGCAAATAGTTGGCCAGTCTGCCACTTTCCTGACCCAGATCTAGAGGTGGACTAACACTGGCACACACATGCATACATTTCACATCACCATTCACTCCACTCTCACTATGGAGAGACAAATGCACATGTCGCTTTATAGTGCACGGGCATTGCATTCATTCATCATTCAGCCCTGACCATAATTATGTACATGCCTGGATGCTCAAACATTCACCCTTTCATATTGGGTTTTGTTGTACATGTTATGTGTTGAGTGATGTCAGAGGAGGCAACAGTGGCAAAGCTGTATATGGCTACAAACTATACATTTACATTTATGCATTTAGCAGATGCTATATCCAAAAAGACTTGCAAAAGAGGAACAAAAAGCTAATTTGTCAAAGAGCCAATAAGGTGTTACATAAAATGCCAGGTTTATTAGACAACTAGATTTGGAAGGAAGCTAGAGAATACGAGAAATGCATACATAAAAGGAATAGAATAGAATAGAATAGAATAGAATAGAATAGAATAGAATGGTGATGGTCTTAGCAGATCAGGTGGACATTGCCAGCTCATTTCATCAGAGAGGAGCAGAGAGTGAAAAAGTTTATTTATTTCGCTAATTCCATTTAAAAAGTGAAACTTGTATATTATATTCATTCATTACACACAGACTGATATGTTTGACATGTTTATTTCTTTTAATTTTTATGATCATAACTGACAACTAAGGAAAATCCCAAATTTAGTATCTCAGAAAATTTAACTATTGTGAAAAGGTTCAATATTGAATACATCTGGTGCCACACTCTAGTCAGCTAATCAACTCAAAACAACTGCAAAGGCCTTTAAATGCTTTCTCAGTCTAGTTCTGTAGGCTACACAATCATGGGGAAGACTGCTGATTTGACAGTTGTCCAAAAGACGACCATTGACACATTGCACAAGGAGTGAGCTGCAGCTGGAGTCAGTGCTTCAAAGAACCACTACACACAGACGAATGCAAGACATGGGTTTCAGCTGTCGCATTCCTTGTGTCAAGCCACTCTTGAACAACAGACAGCATCAGAAGCATCTCGCCTGGGCTAAAGACAAAAAGGAATAAACTGCTGCTGAGTGGTTCAAAGTTATGTTCTCTGATGAAAGTAAATTTTGCATTTCCTTTGAAATCAGGTGTTCCAGAGTCTGGAGAAAGAGAGGAGAGGCACACAATCCATGTTGATTGAAGTCCAGTGTAAAGTTTCCACAGTCAGTGATGGTTTGGGGTGCCATGTTATCTGCTGGTGTTGGTCCACTGTGTTTTCTGAGGTCCAAGGTCAACGTAGCCATATACCAGGAAGTTTTAGAGCACTTTATGCTTCCTGCAGCTGACCAACTTTATGGAGATGCAGATTTCATTTTCTAACATTACTTGCCCCCTGCACACAGTGCCATAGCTACCAGTACCTGGTTTAAGGACCATGGTACCCCTGTTCTTAATTGGCCTGCAAACTCTTCTGACCTTAACCCCATAGAAAATCTATGGGGTATTGTGAAGAGGAAGATGGGATATGCTAGACTCAAGAATGCAGAAGAGCTGAAGGCCACTATTGCTGCAGTAATTCAGGATAAAGGAGCCCCAACTAAGTATTGAGTGCTGTACATGCTCATACTTTTCATGTACATACTTTTCAGATGGCCAAGATTTCTAAAAATCTTTTTTTTTTTGTATTGGTCTAGTTATCTGAGATACTGAATTTGGAATTTTCCTTAGTTGTCAGGTATGATAATCAAAATTAAAAGAAATAAACATTGGAAATATATTGGTCAGTGTGTAATGAATGAATATAATATACAAGTTTCACTTTTTGAATGGAATTAGTGAAATCAACTTTTTGATGATATTCTAATTATATGACCAGCACCTGTATATCCAGGTGTAGTGGGTCAAATAGTGAGTATGATATTATTTATTAGTTGCAACACCCTTTGTATGGTTCATTCAATGATATGGCCTCCTGGAACATGTAAAAGCGGAACATTATGGTTGGATGTGGTGGTTAGCTAGCGGCTGCTACCTCTTATAGTGGACTTCCTGTGGTTTATTCATCGAATGGTCGCTGCTCATTATCTGCGTGGATTCATGATAGATTAATAACTGTAATATAATATCAAGGTAAGTGAGATCATGTTAGCTAGGTTATCACACAATAAGTAGCTGGTGAGTTTTAATGTTTTCCCCCTTGCAGTCCTGTTCTGTGGCATGGTGATGCCTCTTATTGTTGTGTGGTCGCTTTGTAAGATCAAATGCTGTGGCCGTAAACAAGGTTTATGAACTACGTTTTCTGCTGTGTAATTATTATTATTATTTTTTTTTAGGAGTAATTGGCATTTTAGATTTAAACGTGTTGGGCAACATTTTCAGATGCTGCTGTCTTGTCAGGACTACATCGTTTGGGCCTGTGCAGCATTAGGAGCCCGTTTTGTTTGTGTGCCCATCGCTTAGACTGGAGATCATACAGCTTGCATCTACCATGTGTGTGTGCACATTTTGATTGTAGTTCATATATTGTTGGTTTTGGATTCTTTGATTACAACTGCATTTTTGTAAGTATATATTGTGTTCAATTTTTTTATTTATTTTATTGTGTGATAAGTGAAGGTTAGGGTGAACCACACTTAACTCCCTCATTTATTTGTTTATTTTGTTTAATTCTAGCTTGAAAGTT